>NC_057803.1:409331004-409636837 GCF_018294505.1 Triticum aestivum | reverse complement strand
CATTGTCGAAATGTCTTGTAACCAGGATTCCGAGTCTGATCGGGTTGTTCCGAGAGAAGGAATATCCTTCATTGATCGTGAGAGCTTTTGATGGGCTAAGTTGGGACACCCCACCAGGGTATAAACTTTCAAGAACTGTGCCCGCGGTTATGTGGCAGATGGGAATTTGTTAATATTCGGTTGTAGAGAACTTGACACTTAACTTAATTAAAATGCATCAACCGCGTGTGTAACCATGATGGTCTCTTTTCGGCAGAGTCCGGGAAGTGAACACGGTCTTGTGTTATGTATGAACTTAAGTATTTTCAGGATCACTTCTTGATCACTTCTAGCTACTCGACTATTGGGTTGCTTTCTCTTCTCGTTCTTATTTGTGTATGTTAGCTACCATATTTGCTTAGCGCTTGCTGCAGCTCCACCTCATTATCTTATCCTACCCATAAGCTTAAATAGTCTTGATCTCGTGGGTGTGAGATTGTTGAGTCCTCATGACTCACGAATACTTCCAAACGGTTGCAGGTGCCGATGATACCAGTGCAGGTGATGCTACCGAACTTAAGTGGGAGTTCGACGAGGACCTTGGTCGTTACGATGTTTCGTTGCCTATTGATCAGTGGTGGAGCCAGTTGGGACGATCAGGGATCTAGCATTTGGGGTTGTCTTCTTTTATTTTGGTTCTGTAGTCAGACACTGATTGTACTCCGAATGGTGTATGTTTAACTTGTTATTTTTGTGAAGTGGTGATTGTAAGCCAACTCTTTATCCTCTCTTATTCAGTACATGGGATTGTGTGAAGATTACCCCTCTTGCGACAAAACCACCATGTGGTTATGCCTCTAAGTCATGCCTCGACACGTGGGAGATATAGCCGCATCATGGGTGTTACACCTTATGATCATTTAGTTTTATAGCTATTGCTTTCTTCATGACTTATACATGTTCTTCTGACTTTGAGATTCTGCAACTCCCAAATACCGGAGGAACACCTTGTGTGCTATCAAACGTCACAACGTAACTGGGTGATTATAAAGATGATCTACAGGTGTCTTCGATGGTGTTTGTTGAGTTGGCATAGATCGAGATTAGGATTTGTCACTTAATGTATCGGAGAGGTATCTCTGGGCCCTCTCGGTAATGCTCATCATTATAAGCCTTGCAAGCAATGTGACTAATGAGTTAGTCGTGGGATGATGCATTACGGAATGAGTAAAGACACTAGCCGGTAATGAGATTAAACTAGGTATGATGATACCAACGATCGAATCTCGGGCAAGTAACATACCGATGACAAAGGGAATAACGTATGCTGTTACGCGGTTTCACCGATAAAAATCTTCTTAGAATATGTGGAGCCAATATGAGCATCTGGGTCCCGCTATGGGTTATTGATAGGAGATGTGTCTCGGTCATGTCTACATAATTCTCGAACCCATAGGGTCCGCACGCTTAATGTTCGATGACGATTTATATTATGAGTTATGTGATTTGATGACCGAAGATTTTTCGAAGTCCCGGATGAGATCGCATACATGACAAGGAGTCTCGAAATGGTCGAGACATAAAGATCGATATATTGGAAGGTTATATTCGGACACCAGAATGGTTCCGAAGTGTTTCGGGTATTTTCCAGAGTACCGGGAGGTTACCAGAACCCCCCCCCCCCCCCCCGCCCCTCGGAAGTTAATGGGCCAACATGGGCCTTGGTGGAGAAGAGAGAGGGCTGGCCAGGAGGTGGCGCCTCCCCCTTGCCAATCTGAACTGGACAAGGGGTGGGGTTGGGCCTCCTCTCTGTCCTTCTCTCCTCTTCCTCCTTCCCACCTTCTCTTAGTTGGAATAGGAAAGGGGGTGACCGAATCCTACTTGGATTGGGAGTCCAAGTAGGACTCCCCCCTATGGCACGCCCCTTTGGGCCGGCCTCGTCTTTGCCTCTCCTTTATACACGTGGGATGAGGGCACCCCAATGGCACACCAAGTCTTCTCTTAGCTGTGTGCGGTGACCCCCTCCACAGTTACACACCTCGGTCATATCGTCGTAGTGCTTAGGCAAAGCCGTGCGCCGGTAAATTCATCATCATCATCACCATGCCGTCATGCTAACGGAACTCTCCCTCGTCCTCAACTAGATCAAGAGCTCGAGGGACGTCATCGAGCTGAATGTGTGCTGATCACGGAGGTGCCATATGTTCGGTACTTAGATAAGTTGAATTGCGAAGATGTTCGACTACATCAACCGTGTTACTAAACGCTTCCGCTTTCGGTCTACGAGGGTACGTGGATACACTCTCCCATCTCGTTGCTATGCATCTCCTAGATAGATCTTGCCTAATCATAGGAAATTTTTGAAATAATGCGTTCCCTAACAAACACAATCACAGAGGGGTTCATCATCCTCATTGGTGCCTCTCTAATGATGCATGAGCAATTCATTGTAGACCCCAGGTCCATAATTAGTACCTATATGGTTTCCTCTCTCTCTCTCTCTTTTGATTCTCAATACAATGGTATTTTGGAGATCTATTTTATGTAACTCTTTTTTTGGTGTGTTTGTTGGGATCCAATGAACTTTGAGTTTATGATCAGATCAATGTTTTTATCCATGAAATTTGTTTGAGTCTCTTGATCTCTTATATGCATGATTACTTATAGCCTCATATTTCTTCTTCGAATCTTTGGTTTAGTTACGCCAACTAGATCGATTTTTCTTGCCATGGGAAGAGGTGCTTTGTGATGCGTTCTATCTTACGGTGCTCAATCCTGGTGATAGAAGGGGAAATGAGACGTATGTATCGTTGCTATTAATGATAAAAAGGTGGGGTTTATTCCTACATGAGTAGATCTTGTCTACATCATGGCATTTTTCTTATTGCATTACTCCATTTTTCCATGTACTTAATACACTAAATGCATGCTGGATAGCGGTCGATGTGTGGAGTAATAGTAGTTGATGCAGGCAAGAGTCGGTCTACTAATCTTGGATGTGATGTATATATAATGATCATTGCCGGGATATCATCATAATTATTTGAAGTTCTATCAATTGCCTAGTAATTTGTTTACCCACCGCATGCTATTTTTGTCGAGAGAAGCCACTAGTGAAATCTACGACCACCAAGTCTCTTCTTTATCATATTTGCCTTCGAGATCTATTTGTATTTGCTTTTATTTTCAGATCTATTAATCCAGAACCCAGAAATACCTTGCTGCAATTTTTTATTATTTGTTTTATCTCGCGTTCCTGCAAGATCTATTTATCCAATCTACTACAACTTTATCTTTCTTTTTACCCGGGAGGGATTGACAACCCCTCTTTTACGTCGGGTTGCAAGTATTTGTTCTTTGTGTGCAGGTACCGTTCACGTAGTGTTGTGTGGTTCTCCTACTAGTTCAATAACCTTGGTCTCATCATTGAGCCAAATACCTACCATAGCTATGATGCATCATCCCTTCCTCTTTGGGGAAATACCGACGTAGCTCAAGCCGCATCGAAAGGAATTTATGGCACCGTTGCCGGGGAGACATCATCAACATCTCTCAGGTTCCTAATCACAAATCTCATCTCCTTGCAATTTACATTATTTTTTATTTGCCTCTCGCTTTCATCTCCCCCACTTCACAAAGAATTGCCATTTTATTTGCCCTCTTTTTCGTTCGCTGTTTTCTCGTCAGATCTTTTGCATGCTTGTGTTGCCATGTGGCTTCTATATGCTGGCATCTTTGCTTGCTAAAAATCTTTTGATATGGATCCTCATCCACTTGCTAATCTTTTTAAAAGATCCAATCATGATGTATCAATTGCTAGTGAGTTGAGTGCACTAGATTATCTTTATGAAGTTTTGCTTGAGATTCATGAATCTGAAAATTGTGATGAAGAAATTTATGGAGTGATTCATGATAACTCCTTGATTGAAAAGCATGATTGAAGTCATTTTACTATAAATTCTAATGACAATTGTGCTAATAATATGCAAAACCCCAAGCTTGGGCATGCTAATTTTGCTATGTCCACTACTTATTGCAATGATCATGATTGGGGTGATCATGTTTCTTATGATCTTGAAAATTTATTTAAGCCTCATGATGAATATGATATTGATAATAGTGTTTGCAATAATATTGAAAGTGGGTTTTGAAGAGCGTCAACTTTAGGTGATAATAATCCCACATATTTGGAGGGTATTCAATCTTATGAAATTTTTGATAAAAGTGGGCTTCGAGAGGTCATGACTTTATTTGATGATAATCACACTACTTTGGAAGAGTGTCAACTTTGCATGCATGTGGATCATGAAGAGAATATTTTATGTGATAGTTATATTGTTGAATTTGAATATGATCCTACATGTAATTATTATGAAAGAGGAAAATATGGTTGTAGGAACGTTCATGTTACTAAATTACCACTCTTCTTGTTGAGATTGCTATTGTTTCTTTGTCCATCCTTGCATATGCTAGGTTATTCTTGTCTTGATAATTTGTTCCCTTATAAAATGCGTATGCATAGGAAATATGTTAGACTTAAATGTGTTTGTCACATGATTTATGATGCTCTCTTTGTGCTTCAATTCTTGTCTTTCATGTGAGCATCAATAAAATCTCAAGCCTATCTTGATGGCTATAAAGAAAGAGCTTGTTGGGAGGCAACCCAATGAATAAAATTTATTTTCGCCTTTTTATTCCTGTTCTTGAATGTTTGCACAATTATGCTACTATTATGATTGTGTTTTTAAGTTTTAATTAGTGTTTGTGCCAAGCAAAGCCTTGGGATCATGTTGGGTCATAGTTGATTTGATCTTGTTGAAAGATAGAAACTTTTGGCCCAGTAAAACAATTTTAATTTATCACAGAAGCCCGATAAAATACTGATGTTTGTACACAAGATTGATACACAAATTTCCCACATTGTCCTGTTTTCCAGAATTTTTGGAGTTATAGAAGTATTTGAAGTTTTCAGATTGCTATAGACAGTTATGTTTTTGACAGATTCTGTTTTCTTTGCATTGTGTGCTTATTTTGATGAATCTATGGTTTGTATTGGATGGTAGAAGCCGGTAAAATTGGAATACAGTACATATAATGCAAAAATAAAATATGAATGGGTTTGCAACAATACTTAGAGTAGAGATTTGCTTTGTTATACTAACGAATCTCACGAAGGTTTTGTTGAGTTTTGTGGGATTGAAGTTTTCAAGTTTTGGGAGAGATCACGATGAATGGAGGAATAAGGAGTAAGAAGAGCCTAAGGTTGGGGATTCCCACGGCACCCGAAGTTATTATCCAAAGAGGAACAAGGAACTAAGCTTGGGGATGCCCCAATTGGCATCGCCTCTTTCTTCTAATTAACGACATTCAGTATTTTACTTGGAGCTATATTTTTATTCGTGACATATCATGAGCTTTTGAAAGTGCAACTATCCCTAGGTGGTTTTGGTTCGTAACAACATATAGCCCATTGAGCTAATGCTGTTTCAAGATAAATATTTCAGGAAAGCTCAATGTTTGGCATGGCATGGATTAGAAAGTGGACCCCTCAAAATACTAAGAACACATGTTGGCTCAAGCTCAAGACTCTACATTTTACTTTTAGTGATCCAAGATCACATTGAGTCCATAGGAAAAGCCAATACTATTAAAAGGGGACGAGGTGTTGCTTAATGAGTTACTTGCTCAACATGCTCAGTGATATGCTCCAAAACCCTCAACTACTTTCTCACATCCACATATGTCCCAAACCAAAAGTCAAACTCAGTCCCACCCAAATTTCCTACCCGGCGCCACTGAGTTCACTTGACATAGCCACTGGCACAAACCCTAGTCATTTCGGTCTCACCGATAGGGATCTCGGTCTCACCGAGATGGGATTACAAACTCTCCATTTCCCTTCGTAATGTTTCGGTCTAACCGAGATGAGCGGTCGGTCCCATTGAGTTTGCAATGCAAACTCTCTGTTTCCCCTTCATAACGTTTCGGTCTAACCGAGATGAGCGAATCGGTCCCACCGAGTTTGCCTGACCAACTCTCTATTTGCCTATAACCAAAATCGGTCCCACCGAGTTTGTGTAATCGGTCTCACCGAGATTACGTTATGCCCTAATCCTAATGGAATCAGTCCCACCGAGTTGACATGTCGATCCCATCGCAAATCCTAACGTTCACATTTTGAACTAAATCGGTCTGACCGAGTTTCATGATTCGGTCCCACCGAGTTTGGTGATTTGTGTGTAATGGTTAGATTTTGTGTGGAGGCTATATATAGCCCTCCACCCACTCTTCATTCATCGAGAGAGTCATCAGAACATGCCTACACTTCCAACATATATTTTCTGACAGAGAACCACCTACACTTGTGTTGAGGTCAAGATATTCCATTCCAACCACATAAATCTTGATCTCTAGCCTTCCCCAAGTTGCTTTCCACTCCAACCCTCTTCCCACCAAATCCAATCCTATGAGAGAGAGCTGATTGTTGGGGAGACTATCATTTGAAGCACAAGAGCAAGGAGTTTAACATCAACACACTATCTATTTCCTTTTGGAGAGTGGTGTCTCCTAGATTGGTTAGCTGTCACTTGGGAGCCTCCGTCAAGATTGTGGAGTTGAACCAAGGAGTTTGTACGAGCAAGGAGATCGCCTACTTCGTGAATATCTACCCTAGTGAGGCAAGTCCTTCATGGGCCATGGACATTGTGGGATAGACAAGGTTGCTTCTTCATGGACCCTTCGTGGGTGGAGCCCTCCGTGGACTCACGCAACTGTTACCCTTCGTGGGTTGAAGTCTCCATCAACGTGGATGTATGATAGCACCACCTGTCGGAACCACGCCAAAAATCTTTGTGTCTACATTGTGTTTGCTCCCTCCAAACTCCTCCCTTTACCTTGATATGAAATTGTTTTACATTCCACTGCTATACTCTTAGAATTGAATGTGTAGGTTGATTACTTAACTTGTGCTAAGTTGTTAAAATCTGCCAAGACTTAAAATTGCGAAAAGGCTAGATTTTTATTTGGTTAAGTAGTCTAATCACCCCCCCTCTAGACATACTTTCGATCCTACAAGTGGTATCAGAGCTTTGGTCTCCATTTGCTTTGATTCCATAGCTTTTGGTGATCATAGCCTTGGTTTCACAACCTAGGAGAGTATGGCGTCTAGCGAGGGAAATTACCACCGTAGAGGTCCTTACTTTGATGGTAATAATTTTGCAAGTTGGAAACATAAGATGAAAATGCATATTCTTGGACATAACCCCACCGTTTGGGCTATTGTGTGTATTGGCTTGCAAGATGAATTCTTTGATGGGAGAGAACCGAACCATGAAGCTACCGCGGAGGAGTTGAAGATGCTGCAATACAATGCTCAAGCTTGTGATATTCTCTTCAACGGATTATGCCCCGAAGAATTCAACAAAATCAGCCGTCTTGAGAATGCAAAAGAAATTTGGGATACTTTGATTGATACACACGAAGGTACCGACTCCTTCAAGGAATCCAAATTGGATGTGCTTCAAAGTCCACTTGACAATTTCAAAATGAAGGATGGTGAAGGTGTCGCTGAAATGTACTCTAGGCTTGCTCTCATCACAAATGAGATTGCCGGCTTAGGAAGTGAAGAGATGACCGACGGATTCATCATCAAGAAAATCCTAAGAGCCTTGGATGGAAAATATGATACCGTGTGCACATTGATCCAAATGATGCCCAATTACAAAGATCTCAAGCCAACGAAAGTCATTGGAATAATTGTTGCTCATGAGATGTCACTCAAGGATAAGGAAGATCTCCACAACAAGTCAAGTGGTGCTTAAAAAGCTTCATGTGATGCTCCCACATCATCAAGTGAGAAACAAACCTTCAATTAAGATTTGAGCTTAATGGTGAAGAGCTTCAACAAGTTCTACAAGAGTAGAAGCAAGGAAAGAAGTTCCAAGTCA
The DNA here is from genome assembly GCF_018294505.1 of Triticum aestivum. Taxonomy (NCBI): domain Eukaryota; kingdom Viridiplantae; phylum Streptophyta; class Magnoliopsida; order Poales; family Poaceae; genus Triticum; species Triticum aestivum. The sequence goes on along the minus strand of NC_057803.1, from coordinate 409,628,912 downwards.
AGGTCCTACAATGACAAAAGATCTTCAAGTCGTGAATGTAATTGCTACAATTGTGGAAGACCCGAACACTACTCCAATGAGTGTACGGCTCCCTACAAAAGAAGAGAAGATTCTCCCAATAGTAGAAGTAGGAGAGAAGAATGACCACCAAGAGAGAGAAGGAGTAGAGATGACCGTTATGAATGAAGAACATCACAGAGAAGCAAGGATTCGGAAAGGAGGGACAAGTCATCAAGGAGCTACACAAAACGAACACATCAAGCTCATGTTGGTGAATGGGTATCCGACTCCGACTCCGACAATCACTCCGAGAGAAGTTATCACTCCGACTCCGAATATACTCAAGATGAAGGTGATGCCGATCTAGCACTTGTGTCAACCAACTCCTACGACATATTTGAGTCACCAAATGAAGGAATTGGAATATGCTTCATGGCTCAAGGCCCAAAGGTATCACACCCCGAGTATGTTGATTCAATAGTGATGAACATGATTTGCTAGGTGATGGTGATTTACTTGTTGACAATTCTAGTTATGAAAACTATGATGAACTTGCTATTAATAATGCTAATCAAGATAAAACGAATGACAATGATAAGAAGGAGATTGAGCGTCTAACTAAAGAACTAAACACTCATATGTTAGCTCATGAAACTACCTTGGAAGATCATCGAGAACTTTTAAAGACTCATGAAAAGCTATGCCTTGAAAAGCTCAACCTTGAGCAAGAGCATGAGTTCTTAAAGGCAATCAATGATGATATTCACAAGAAACTTCTTCTTACATTGCCCAGCATTTACTCTTATCTACTTACATGCCTCAAGTTAAATCTAGCAACAAGAGTAAGAAAGATTCTTCTTCTAGTAGTAACAATAATCATGCTAAAACCAATGTTATTGCTTCTAGTAGTTCTCTTGATTCCACTAATGATTCTCTTAGCCAAGTTACACTTGAGCAAGAAAATACCCTATTGAAGGGTGTAAGTGCACCTAGTGCCACCCCTAGTTGGTTTTGGAGTATTGACGACAAACCTAGTTGAGGGACTAATGTGTTTGTGAGAATTGCAGGATAACACAGGTAGAAGTCCCTCATTGATTCGGTTTTCATACCAGAGATGACGCCTAAAAATGTATGAAGACATTAAGGTCAAAGGTGGTATATGAAGATATTCACATTGAAGACTATGACAAGAGAAGACATCGCATGAAGCATATGGAGCTCGACGACTTAGATCTTTCGTAGTTCTTTTTCTTCTTTGTTGAGTCATAGGAACCACCGTATTGTTAAGTGTGGTCCAAGAGAACTAGTTAGAATGACTGAAGTGATGCTTAACCAAAACCTATGTCTTCGAGTGAAGACTATGAGACCAAATCTTGTCTAGAGTCAGACAAGTCAGCTTTGCTTGTAGCCCAAGTAAAGTTGCCGTGTGAGTTTGAAATCTGACCGTTGGAACACGTGTCAGTTCCTTAGTGACCCAGGGTCATTTCGGACAAATCATGTCGGGTTGCCTAGTGGCTATAAATAGCCCACCCCCTACAACCATAAATGGTTGGCTGCTCAGAGTTAGTGTATGGCTTTTGTCGTTTGAGAGCAACCCACCTCGAAGCCTTTGAGAGAGAATTCCTTGCGAGGATAAAGCCCTAACCACCCAGAGCCAAAGAGAATTAGGCATCACTTAAGTCTTCTTGTCTGTGTGATCTGAAGACTTATTACACTTGAGGACTGTGAATCCTCCAGCCGGTTAGGCATCGCGTTCTGAGCATCCAAGAGACATTGTGGATCGCCGGTGAACGAAGTCTGTGAAGGTTTGGGAGTCTACCTTGAAGACTTACCAGAGTGATTGGGCGAGGTCTGTGTGACCTTAGCTCAAGGGGAATACAGTGAGGACTGGGTGTCCTGAGCTGCGTGTTCAGGACTGGGTTTCCGGGACTGTGTGTCCTCAGGTTTAAATACCTAGCCGCCCTAACCAGACATACAGTGGTCACAGCAACTGGAACTGGTCCAACAAATCATTGTCTTCAACGTGTCACTGGTTTCATCATTTCCTTCCCTTTACTTACTGTTGGTCCTTGTGAAGTCATTGTATGATTGCACTATCTTTTATCTTCACTGAGTGACCGCGTGTTCTGTTTGGCTTCATAATATCTTCCTACCTGATCCTTACTACATTGCTGCTATTAGTCATTGTGCTTTCACTCCATTGAATACTTGACTATGGTTTGCCTAGTGTAGTCTACCTTCCGCTGCATGGTAATAGGTTTATTTCTATCGTTTGTCTTCATAACTTCCATGTTTTGAAGACTTTCATAAAAATCACCTATTCACCCCCTCTAGTCGATATAACGCACTTTCAATTGGTATCAGAGCAAGGTACTCCCTTGTTCTGTGTGATTCGGTTTAACCACCTCGAGTTTTAGCTATGTCGACTGCAGGGATAATCAAAATCTCCGCTGCGTGCCCCGTCTTCGATGGAACTGAATATCCTTACTGGAAGAATAAGATGCGCATGCATCTTGAAGCCATTGACGTCGACCTATGGTATGTCATCAAGAACGGCGTTCCCAAAGCTGGAGAAGGTGTCACTGCTGCTGAGGTCAAGAAGTTCGTTCAACTGGACTCTACTGCCAAGAATATCATCTGTGGTCATCTGACCAAAGGACAGTATGGCCGCGTGAGTGCTTTGGAAACATCTAAGCTAGTCTGGGACTGGCTCTCCAAGGTCAACGAAGGTGTCTGAACCCAGAGAGATCAGAGAATCAGTGTCCTTCGCAACCTCTTCAACCGCTTCAAGAGAAATGACAATGAGAATGTCCAGCTCACGTTTGATCGACTCACTGACATCACGAATGAGCTTCAAGCCCTTGGCACTACTAAGATCACCAAGCATGAAGTCGTCAAGACACTACTGAGATCACTTGATAGTTCGTTTGACACCCTAGCCCTGATGATTCAAGAACGTCCTGATTTCAAGACACTCGATCCGTCTGACATACTTGAGAGGCTCAACACACATGAGTTTCAGCTTTCTGAGAAAAGAGATATCTACGGTCCAAACTATGGGCGAACTCGTGCCTTGAAGGCAAAAGCTGTCTCCTCATCTGCAGAAGAATCTGACAGCAGTTCGGGTGATCCTGAAGACACTGGAAGGGAACTTGCTATGCTTGTGAAGAAGTTCCAAACATTCACCAAGAAGAAAGTTTTCAGAAAGTCTTCCCAATCAAGCTCAAGGAATGATGAAGCTTCTGCTCATGACTACAAGAACAAAACATGTCACAAGTGCAAGAAACCTGGCCACTTCATCTCTGAGTGTCCGCAGTGGGACAATGAGAACAAAAAGAAGAAGAAGAGCAAGGAATATGACTCTGACGACAAGAAGAAGAAGAAATACTCAAAGTCTTCTTCCAAGTCTTCCTCAAAGTCTTCATCACACAAGAATAGCTCATCTAGCGAGGCACGTGCATTTGTTGGCAAGGAAATGGATTCAGAGGAGGAGTCAGCTTTTGAGGAGGCGGAGGTGGAGTCTGAGGAGGAGTCCGATTCTGGTGTCGCAAGTCTGGCTACAACATACGTTGCCAAGTCCATATTCAACACTGAAGACAATGACTTCATCACCGACACCGATGCAAATGATAAGGACTACTCCGCTCCTACCTACTGCTTCATGGCACGCGGTGCCAAGGTAAACACACGCACTACTCACTATCAAACATCTTGTGACGATGACTCTGATTGTGGTTCAAAACCCAGCTACAAAACACTTGCTAAAATTGCAACTGAACAACAGAAAGCTATGGAACATATTCAAAAACTGTTAGACAGAAGCGATGATCTGTTAGGTGCTGAAATGACTCGATCTGAGTCCTTAATTGAAGACAAAAAAATCTTCATGTTAAGTATGAGGAACTTGAAAGTCGTCAGGAAACGCTTCAACAACTCATGAAAATCTTTCCTATGATTATCTTCAAAGGAAGCAAGATCTTGAGAAATTGAGAGCGGCTCATGAAGATCTTCAAAAGGAAAACGAGTCACTTCGCGCCGAACAGATCAGCTCCGCTCAGGAAGGATTTGAACCACCATGTCTTAAACGCATTGAGCGTGATAATGCTACTACTGTTGCTGAATGTTCTACTACTCCTACTGTTGCAATATCTTCAACTGTTGATGTGGGAACTAACCCCTCTGCTGAGGATTCCACTGCTATTGCTGATGAGAATGCTAGGTTGAATACATTGCTTGAAACAAGGATGTACAAACGTCTTAAAGGGCATCAGACACTATGTGATGTCCTCAAAAAGCAGATCTTGAACCGAAACCCGAGGAAAGAGGGTGTTGGGTTCGTAAGGAAAATGAATACTGATGGCTCTTACTAGAAACCTGAGCAGTACCCCAAAACCACATGGGTTGCTGCAATGGAATCTTCAGCAGATCTATCCAATCTATCTGGCTTCACTTGTGCAAACCCCATTGTCATTGATGAATCCTTTGATGCAAACTATAAACTGTTTAAGAATCAGAATGGTGAAGTGTTTGCCAGGTACATTGGTACTAACTGCAGGAATGGGCCGCCTATGAAGAAGATCTGGGTTCCGAAAAAGTGTCTGGAGAATCTTCTTGTGAATGTCATCATGACACCACACGTGAAGAAGACAAACCTCAGACCACAGGCTTCATACGGTCCAAAGGCTTCATACAGACAGAGGACTCACCTGAGTCGCACTAACGCAAATGTTTTGCAGGGAAACCATACTCAGGCCTATGAATATGAGCGCGGTTCATCAAACCGCCATGTTCATAAGACCAAGAACTATTCTGCTTATTCTAATGAGTACTATTGTCCGCCTGCAAGACTTTTTGCTAGGGATCCAAAGCCAAAGTTCTCAGACGCTGCACTTAGACTTATTGCTTCTAAGCCACCCTTGAAGATGTGGGTGGCTAAGAAAGCTGAACTCTCTTTTGCAGGGAAAGGTCTCCAGCAGAAAACCAAAATCGTCTGGCGCTATTGCTGGGGACCTTAAACATCTTGTAGGGCGCAAGATCAAATGCCCGAATGGTCTTACTATGTACTTCGTTCCTGAATCGCTTGCTACTCTCCCCATTAGTCCTAATCTGGATCTAAGCTTTCATAACCCACTGGTTCGTCAAATGTTTTTGCTTCACAATTCTCTTCGTGAAGCCTATCCCCCTAACTGCACTGTAGGGTACGACACCAGCGTCTTCAGAATGGATTATTGATAGTGGGTGTACCAATCACATGACTGGCAAAAGAAGCCTTCTTATGGACTCAACCTTACGTCCATCTGACAAGAGTCACATCACATTTGCTGACACTGGTAAAAGTAAGGTATTGGGCCTAGGTAGAGTTGCAATCTCAAAGGATCAACACATGGATAAAGTCATGTTTGTTGAATCCCTTGGCTTCAACTTAATGTCTGTCTCAATGCTTTGCGATTTGAACATGATTGTAATATTTGGAAAATATCGCTGCCTTGTACTAATGGAATCTGACAAGTCTCTAGTGTTTGAAGGGTATCGGAAAGATGATTTGTACGTGGTAGATTTCTCGGCAGGACCACAGCTTGCCATATGTCTTCTAGCAAAAGCTTCAGAATGCTGGCTCTGGCATCGGAGGCTAGGGCGTGCTGGCATGAGGAACCTCCACACCCTTGCAAAGAAGAAGCATGTCATAGGCATCGAGGGCGTCAAGTTCAAGAAAGATCACTTATGCGGTCCCTGTGAAGCAGGAAAGATGACGACGGCCAAACATCGCTCGAAGACAATCATGACAACTACTCGACCCTTCGAACTGCTCCACATGGACCTTTTCGGTCCCACTCATTACTCAACTCTTACTACCACTGCTTGTCTCTATGGCTTTGTCATTGTTGATGATTATTCTAGATATACTTGGGTGCACATAATCCTCTACAAGACTGAAGTGCAGGATGTCTTCAGACGCTTCGCCAATCGAGCAATGAACAACTATGGCGCCAAGATAAAGCACATCAGAAGTGAAAATGGCACTGAATTCAAGAACACCGGCCTTGATACATATATTGATACCTTGGGCATCACACATGAATTCTCAGCCCCGTACACGCCACAGCAGAATGGCGTCGTCGAACGCAAGAACAGAACACTCATTGAGATGGCCCGGACGATGCTTGATGAATACAAGACTCCAAGAAAATTCTGGCCTGAAGCCATTGATACTGCATGCCATACAATCAATCATGTTTATCTTCACAAGCTTCTGAACAAGACATCTTATGAGCTCCTTACTGGCAAGAAGCCAAATGTCAATTACTTCAGAGTATTTGGCGCCAAGTGCTGGATCAAGGATCCACATCACACTTCAAAATTTGCACCAAAGGCACATGAGGGTTTTATGCTTGGATATGGAAAGGATTCGCACTCCTACAGAGTCTTCAATCTCTTTCATTACAAAGTGGTTGAAACAGTGGATGTGCGGTTTGATGAGACTAACGGTTCACAAAGAGAGCACCTCCCAAATGTGCTAGATGAAGTTCCATCCAGCGAATCAATCAAGCTTATGGGAACCGGAGAAATCATACCCTTTGAAGCTCAACCTGAAGAGGAACTTATCATCTCCGCACCTGATCAACCTGAAGAAAATGCTCAGCCTGAAGACAATCCCACTAACAATGACAATGATCAGGAAGAGAAAAACCTTCGCCCTGTACATCCTCGTGTTGCCAATGAAGTGCAGATTGAGAGAATAATTGACAGCATCAATGCACCCGGTCCGCTCACTCGATCAAGGGCAACTCAGCTAGCAAATTTCTGTGGGCACTTCGCATTCGTCTCAATAACAGAACCCAAGAAAGTTGAAGAAGCCTTCATGGAACCTTAATGGATTCAAGCTATGCAAGAAGAGCTTCAACAGTTTGAGCTGAATAATGTATGGGAACTGGTTAAGCGTCCTGATCCTCGGAGGCACAACATAATAGGCACCAAATGGATATACCGCAACAAGCACGATGAGCATGGTCAAGTTGTCAGAAACAAAGCTCATCTCGTTGCTCAAGGATATACTCAAGTGGAAGGCATTGACTTCGATGAAACATTTGCTCCTGTGGCTAGACTTGAAGCCATACGCATACTGCTGGCCTATGCAAATCATCATAATATACTTCTATATCAAATGGATGTGAAGAGCGCCTTTCTCAATGGCAAGATTGAAGAAGAAGTATATGTTGCACAACCGCCTGGCTTTGAAGATCCAAAACATCCTGACATGGTATACAAGCTCAACAAGGCACTGTATGGCCTCAAACAAGCCCCTCGGGCCTGGTATGACACACTCAAATACTTCCTGAATAGCAAAGGCTTCATACCTGGTTCCCTCGACCCCACTCTCTTCACGAAGACGTATGATGGTGAACTGTTTGTGTGCCAAATATATGTGGATGACATTATCTTCGGCTGCACCAATCAGAAGTACAGTGAAGAGTTTGGATATATGATGCAAGAGCGATATCAGATGTCCATGATGGGAGAGCTGAAGTTCTTCCTTGGTCTTCAAATACGACAGCAACACAACGGCATCTTCATATCTCAAGAGAAGTATCTCAAAGATTGCCTGAAGAAGTTCGGTATGCAAGACTGCAAAGGCTTCACGACGCTAATGCCAGCCAAGCATCATCTGGGTCCTGACGACAATGGTAAAGAGTTCGACCAAAAGGTATACCGCTCCATGATTTGTTCTTTGCTTTATCTATGTGCATCTAGGCCAGATATTATGCTTAGTGTTTGCATGTGTGCTCGATTTCAAGCGGCACCAAAGGAGTCGCATCACTTAGCTGTGAAGCGAATTCTTCGATATTTGGCTCACACCCCAACTCTAGGATTATTGTATCCAAAGGGCTCAGTGTTTCATTTGTTTGGATTCTTGGATGCTGATTATGCTAGTTGTGGATCGCAAGTCTACATCAGGCACATGTCACTTTCTGGGACGATCACTTGTATCTTGGTCTTCAAAGAAGCAGAACTGTGTATCTCTCTCCACTGCTGAATCTGATTACATTGCTGCTGGATCTTGCTGCTCTCAGCTTCTGTGGATGAAGCAAACACTCAAGGACTATGGCATTCATCTGAAGCAAGTGCCACTCTACTGCGACAACGAAAGCGCCATCAAGATTGCTAACAACCCAGTTCAGCACTCGAAGACAAAGCACATTGAAATTCGTCTTCACTTTCTCAGAGATCATGTTGTGAAGGAAGATATTGATATCATACACGTCAACATTGAAGAGCAATTGGCAGATATCTTCACCAAGCCCTTGGATGAGAAGAGATTTTGCAAGTTACGATGTGAGCTAAATATCTTGGAATACTCAAATGTCCTGTGATCAGGCACACATCCTAACACTTATGCATATTGATGACTTAGATGTGCAACACACGAAGTAAAGTATATCTTCAATCAATGAAGACATACATTCTAAGTGTGTATACATTAATATGGAATTTGACTTCGGAGCGCCACGATAATTGTGCGCCGTGTCTGGCTCTAATACTTCCTATACGGTGGGTCCACCACCAAAATGTTCTGTTTGAAGTGTTTCACTCATGGCGTTACATTTGCTATGTCCTCACATTTGATTTGGCTTCAATTTCAACATGTCTTCATGATTATCTTCACTATGTTGATTATATATATATATATATATATATATATATATATATATATACTAGTGTTCTGTCCTCTACAGCATTCACTTATAGCTATGTCTTCTTGTTGAATCTTTTGAACTAAGTGAATGTGATCGGACCCTAACCTCTCTATGCTTTCTATCTCAAACTCTATCTCTCCAAATCATATGCATTCTATTGAAACTGTCGAATGTCTTCTCTGCGTCCTTGTCAGCAGAAGATACAGAGACAAACATTAAGTCCATTTTCAATGCTCATTCCTCCACCTGAAACCCGGAGAAGTGGGAACGACCACCCGACAATCCAGGCGTGCGTGGGACGTGGAACAACCCCTGATATGTTGCATGATGGCCACGTGTTCCTTAGATGTGAATCGCCAGGGGCACCTGTGTAATAACGCAGTGCCGCCCCTGTACAGGGTAAATACACACCTCACAGCAGTCATTATCCCTTCTTCCACTCTCGCACGAACCCTAGCGCCACCGCTAGCCCTCGACGACGCCGGCGACGAAGCGCTTCACTGCCGCAACCTCTCCGACGTTGTCTTCACGCCGACCGCGGACATCGTCTTCTCCGTCGTCGTCGTAGGTGTCCTCCGTCGCCAAGTTAGGGCACGGACGATCGAACTGCTCGGCCTCCTCTTCCACTCCGTCTAGCTGTTCTTCGTGTGGTAAATAAAACTTCCTTTTTACGGCCCCTTTGATCCTATAGCTTTATCACTTTCTACCACAAGCAGTTTCTATTCACACAAGTTGGATCTCTTTCATACTGCATCTCATAACATGCCTAGTATATTCACTTATGCTTCACAAAGTAGTTAGATTCCTCACTTGTACTGATCCGTGGATTCGTACAAATCTGGAACCAACTCCTTATCTATGAGTGAATATCTTCGCACGATGAGGTCAATGTCTTCTAAACTGATTTATCTTCAAAATCTTCTGAGAATGCATATGACCTCTTCCCCTTCCCTCACACCTTAATGCTGTCATAGGTACATGTTCGTGGGAGATTCCCTTGGTTCTCATAGTCTGCATTCATTTGCAGAATTCTTACAGCATCACATAAATTCTCCCGAAGCCAGTTCCCATTTGTCCAGCAAGCGAAAACCTTTGAACCCTTTGAATGTATTGAAGCCTTTCAGTTTAAAGTTCATGGCTTCGGAGAAATCAGCAAGGAAGGGTGGCAGAAAGCGTCGAGGAGAAACATCAAGAGATCTGCCCGATGACCTCTCAGAGCTGTACAAGACAGATCCTGAAGAGGATTACAATCAGCGCAAGACACGAATCCAATGGATTCGACGCTATTGGGTAGAACAGTGGTTCAAGTACAGATTTGTGACAAAGGAATATGCTGAAAAGAATGCCATCAAGCGAACATGGGGAGACATCCTTTACAAAAATCTTCAACCCAGGACCAGAGATGAAGCCATTGAACAAGGCTTCTATCCCTGCATGGTCCATGGACCACAGCCTGCGGATGCTGACCCATCGTCCCTGCTATGGTGTCGTGACAACAATCTGTTTAAGCGCAACTTCCAGTTTGCCCAGAACTCAGCGAAGCAGAACAAGAAGTCTTTGGGATTAGATTTCAACCCTAGTCCCTCTGCTCCCCGCGCCGATGGAACTCGTGAAGCTGAACCCAATCTTCTTGGGCCCTTCTACAACTTGGAAGGTCTCATCACTCACATCGTGGTTCAAGGGATAGCCGTGAATGAGCCTGCAGATGACGCTGAATCAGATGAAGCGCCTGCAGTGCCGAAGCCAAAGAAGTTGAAGCAGCCAAAAGCTTCAAAGCCGGCCTCTGCACCAAAAATCTCACGGGCGAAGCCACTGGCAACTGCACCTCCTGAAGACAGTGTGCAGTCTGAAGATTTGTCATGCATCTCCAAGCCCCAGAAGGTCAAGATGCGTCTGCCACACACCGGCCAAGAGCTGACAGCTGCTGCCATTCTGCGCAACGATGCCATTGATCTGTCAAGTGATGAAGATCTTGCAGATGACGCTCTTGAGGAACTCATCAAGAGCAAAGAAGAAGCAGAAATCTTCAATGATCTGCCTCTCTTTGACGTGACAATCATCCACAACTTCATTGATGAGTGGTTTGACACGCCAAGCATCAGCTTCAAAGATATGCAATTACCCATTGGCCTCACTGTAGCCTTTCATGGCGCCATTGCTTCCGAGCTAGCTCTCGCTCAGCGCATCGTCGAACTGCAGCAAAAGATTGACTATGAAAAGGCTCAGTTCAAGAAGCATATGGCCAAGCTCAGCGTGCAAGAGGTGAAAAACTTCAAGATTATGCTGCACGAGCTCAAAGAAGCCTTTCTCAAGAAACGCGCAGAAGCTCAGGGTTCTCGGGAGCGCATGAAGAGCCTGGCTGACAAGTGTGTGCAAGGCTACAATGAGGCTGAGAAGCGCAAGGCCCTTGGGCGTCCGGGCATTGATCCCAGAATGGCTGCTAAGCAGAAGAAGAAGCCCATTGTGGCTGAACCTCTCGCACCAAGGCAGGAAGCAGATCCCATTGTCTTCCCAACTAGCATGACTGGCTCGAAGCCAAAGGCCCGGTCAACCGCTTCAGAGCTGAAGAAGACGAGGACTACTGAGGCTGAAGCCAGGAAGAGGAAACATCCTGAAGCCTCTCCTAATGCCCCCTCCAAGAAGAAGAGGAAGACCAAGAAAGAACGGGCTGCTCCCACAGAGCCTTTGATTATTGAACCCATTTCCATGGTTCGTCCTGACGCTGAATGCCAACTGACAATCCATGAGCCTGCTTTCACAGAGGCTCATGAAGCTGAAGACTTTCCAGCAGCTGATCCCATCGCCGCTGAAGACATTGGTCACCATGACCATGTTGAAGATGATGCATTCCTTCCTCAGCTCGAGCACCAATAGGTATCATCGCCTGTGCTAATGCACAGCGAACTCATCAGCATTGGTCGTCCTCTGATGCCAATTGCTCAGGATGCTTCATGGGCTGATCACCCACAAGAGGAAGAAGACTTTGAGGCCCAGCCAACACCAACTCCACAGGCGTCGCCTGCATTGCGCAGGCTTCGCAAAGGACCAAGGCCTCCAGTCTCTGCGTCTGAAGCTGAAGCTGCTGAAGACATTCCAGCTACATCAGCCGATGAAGAAGAAGCCCCACAAGCTACTACTCCCCTGTCCCACCAAGAAGCGGTTCTCGAGGAGAACGTGACTGTGACCGACCCTCCAACTCGTCAAGTGGAGGTTGAAAATCTTGAGGCTGCCACCACCAACACCACTGAAGCCACTTACACTGTCATGGCTGAAGCTAATGTGGAGCCTTCACCAACCCAAGCACCAGAAGTCAGTGAAGCCACTGATCCCACTGCTTCTGTTCCTGCGCCTACTGCCGGTCCTCAGTTCGACTATCATGTTGAGCACATGACTCAGGTACAGAAGCCAATCCCAAGATTGCCCAGGTTCCCAGGTCCTGCATCAGCACCTGGATCCTTCAATATCAATGGCTTCAAAGCAGGCAACACATTCTTCAATAGCTCCCGGAACCCCTACTCAAGGGAAAGAATATCATCTGATCGGTTCTGGAGCTATCCGCAGCGAAGCTATTACTCCTGCATTCTATACAATCATGGTCGCATCTTCCCACACAAGCGTCTTGACATTGAAGCAATAGCTGGTCTGCCCTATCTGGAGGAAGCTCTGGATTGCTTCAAAGAGGTTGGATTGCTGCCGTTCGTCACTGACCAAGAGCATTGGAATGAAGAGTTGCTGCTCCAATTCTATGCCACACTTCACATCCGCGGGTATAATAGAGATCCGAAGACTTGGGTCCTGGAGTGGATGATAGGAAATGTTCATCACGAAGCCAAAGCCTTTGACATCATTGAGCTCACTGGTCTACCCACTCCTGGCGATCTCTACGAATCTGGCTGTCAACTTCACAGTGAAGCTGTGGAGAGCATCTTTCAGAACCCTGAACCTAACATGAGTCAGATGCTCAGTATGATGAAGCCATTGCCCCAAGATGCTGCATATCCCAAAGAGTTCTTTGTTGAAGACCTAGAGTATCTGCCAAGGACTATTTATCACATCATAAGGCGAACTCTCTGGCCCATCAAAGGGCACTCTCCACATGCCAAGATGGAAGGTGCAATGAAGACTTTGGTCTTCTATATTCTTCATGGTAAATGCTTCAATGCCCAGGACTTGTTCATTCGCCAACTTGCTGCATCAGGCTCTGATCTGTTTGGCTTGATGTTCTATGCCCCATGGGTAATGCGGCTGATCAAACTTCACTCCGCTATCTCATATCAGCCATCTACTCACAATCATCGGATCTTTATGCCTGATGTGGATATGTCTATTGAAGCCATCTATCCTGAGCCTGCCAAGGAACCTCTAAGTCTTCAGAATGCAGAGCATCAAAGTTTTTCTCAGAACATTGAAGGAGTTGAAGCAGTCACTCGTGTGTATCCTTTGGCTGGCACTACACGTGCACCGCATCCTGCTCTCACTGAAGCCACTGATAGCACCATTGCCAACGACCCAAGAAGTGCACTCGTGTTCTCAATGACTAAGAGCTTCTTGTGGCTCTTCATCAGAAACAGGATAGGCATCATGACTGGCTGAAGCATCAAATGCAAATCCTCTTGGTGGATGTTAATCGCATTTGCAATCTTGCCACCAAGAATGCCTTTGTTTCCCATGAAACCTCTCGACGCACATGGAAAGGGCTGACGCTGATGTGTTCTGAAGATGATCTTCAAGAGGATGGCTTCTCTGAGCGCTTCAAGTTTGACTCCACACCTCCTCAAAGGGCAGTGATGCAACGAACTCCATCTCTTGAAGACTTTGAGTTCTCTTCCTCTGCTGCAACTATGAATGCCAGAGTGATCGAGGATGAAGATGATACTACTTCACCGCCACCTCCTTTAGCACGCTTCGACACTGCTCCAAGTTCTTCTGCACCGTCGCACACCACTGACAACCCTGTTGCTTCACCTACTCTTCATGGGAATGAGTAGATGCTCTATGTCTTCAAACCTTTTTGGTCCTTACTGACAAAAGGGGGAGAAGCATATGAGTTTGATAGTCTTCAAGCGGGTCCATATGGGCGGGTGCTTCATATTTTGCTTCATATTTACAACTCTCGTTTTGATACATTTGGTTCTTTGAGTTGTAACACTTAAACTCGATGGCCGTCTGCTACTTATTTGCCATTTTGTGATGCGATGATAAATTCCGCATGTGCGACGATAAATTCCGCACTTAGATCATTTTGCAGACGTCCATTTTCCATTATGCATGTCATTATCTTCGCATACCTTCACATGCATAGTGGATTGTCATCATAAGTTAAAGAGGATCTCCACAAGCACAACCTGCCATGTGCATTTGCATTCCAAAAGCAAATTACTTATATGCACATCTTCAGGGGGAGCCCTTGCAACTTATGAAGACAATTCCTTATCCTTTACAATTTCACATATTATATTCCCCGTTGAAAACTTCAACTAGTTTGTCATCAATCACCAAAAAGGGGGAGATTGTAAGTGCATCTAGTGCCACCCCTAGTTGGTTTTGGAGTATTAACGACAAACCTAGTTGAGGGACTAATGTGTTTGTGAGAATTGCAGGATAACACAGGTAGAAGTCCCTCATTGATTCGGTTTTCCTACCAGAGATGACCCCTAAAAATGTATGAAGACATTGAGGTCAAAGGTCGTATATGAAGATATTCACATTGAAGACTATGACAAGAGAAGACATCGCATGAAGCATATGGAGATCGACGACTTAGATCTTTCGTAGTTCTTTTTCTTCTTTGTTGAGTCATAGGAACCACCGTACTGTTAAGTGGGGTCCAAGAGAACCAGTCAGAATGATTGAAGTGATGCTTAACCAAAACCTATGTCTTCGAGTGAAGACTATGAGAGCGAATCTTGTCCAGAGTCGGACAAGTCAGCTTTGCTTGTAGCCCAAGTAAAGTTGTTGTGTGAGTTTGAAATCTGACCGTTGGGACACGTGTCAGTTCCTTAGTGACCCAGGGTCATTTTGGACAAATCAGGTCGGGTTGCCTAGTGGCTATAAATAGCCCACCCCCTACAACCATAAATGGTTGGCTGCTCAGAGTTAGTGTATGGCTTTTGTCGTTTGAGAGCAACCCACCTCGAAGCCTTTGAGAGAGAATTCCTTGCGAGGATAAAGCCCTAACCACCCAGAGCCAAAGAGAATTAGGCATCACTTAAGTCTTCTCGTCTGTGTGATCTGAAGACTTATTACACTTGAGGACTGTGAATCCTCCAGCCAGTTAGGCGTCGCATTCTCAGCATCCAAGAGACATTGTGGATCGCCGGTGAATGAAGTCTGTGAAGGTTTGGGAGTCTACCTTGAAGACTTACCAGAGTGATTGGGCGAGGTCTGTGTGACCTTAGCTCAAGGGGAATACGGTGAGGACTGGGTGTCCTAAGCTATGTGTTCAGGACTGGGTGTCCATGACTGTGTGTCCTCAGGTTTAAATACCTAGCCGCCCTAACTAGACATACAGTTGTCACAGCAACTGGAACCGGTCCAACAAATCATTGTCTTCAATGTGTCACTGGTTTCATCCTTTCCTTCCCTTTACTTACTGTTGGTCCTTGTGAAGTCATTGTATGATTGCACTATCTTTTATCTTCACTGAGTGACTGCGTGTTCTGTTTGGCTTCGTAATATCTTCCTACCTGATCCTTACTACATTGCTGCTATTAGTCATTGTGCTTTCACTCCATTGAATACTTGACTATGGTTTGCCTAGTGTAGTCTACCTTCCGCTGCATGGTAATAGGTTTATTTCTATCGTTTGTCTTCATAACTTCCACGTTTTGAAGACTTTCATAAAAATCGCCTATTCACCCCCCTCTAGTCGATATAATGCACTTCCAAAGGGAATTATAGAGAAAGGTGTTTGCAAGAGTTTGCCGGAAGTAAGCAATTTGAGGAAATTGTATGCAAGCAAGGAAGACACTGGAAGAATCAAGGTGTTGGTTTTGAACGAAAGTTCAATGTCAATGGAGTTGAGTGGGAAGAAGATCAATACCCCAAGACGAAGTTTGTTCCTCAATAAGAGAAGTATGGTCCTACTTCCTTCCAAGGAACACAAGCTCAAGATGATCTTCCACCACAATACCACAATCTAAAGGGCAAGGACAAGCTTCAAGAGGAGATTGATGCATTTGAAGAAGCCCCTAAGGCATTGGTCAAGTGGGTTCCCAAGACTACATTAAGTTCTACTTCATCAAGTAAGACTACAACTCCAAGGATTCCCATCAAGATGGTGTGGATCCCGAAGAAGAACTGGAGAGTTCTTGAGGGTGACTCCGCCAACATACTTCACTCATATCACTTTGGCTAGGACAAGTGCAAACAACTTCCATATGTTGCACTAGTTCAAGGAGTCACAAACCCTCTTGTTGGTAAGACAAGGGACAAGGTAACCTAATGTATTCATGGACATCATCTCATGTGAATATCACTCTATGTCTATGGATATCCTTGTTTGTTCCTTGCGGGACTAACCCAAGTAGGTATTGAAAGTGCAACTCACTCCAAAGGATTGCTCCGAATGATCTACATCAACTTTGAGCACCTACATCTTCAACACCTACATGAAGTCATCATCGACAAAACCCAAGGTTAGTTCATCCCTCCTAGGGGGATATCACATCTAGGGGGAGCTTTACTCTAATCAATTGAGCTAAAGCAACTCTAACGATGTGAACACAACAATGCATTATGTAAAAGTGGTAACCCCACTCGTGCTTAAACGATGAGTATGACCTACGATCAAATGTTCTAATTTGACTCTTCAGTCAATATACTCATATATAGATGACCTAGTCATCTCCAAATTGCTTGATAGATGCTAGAGTGATTGTGCATGCTTTGCCACATATTTCATTTACCATCTTATTGTGTGAGCATGTTGGTTCCATATTTTACTCATTCAAGGACATCCATTTGTTGCCGAATTGTTTGGCTTTTTCTCTTTTGCCAAATGGATGGACAAGAATACCTAAGAACCTCCTCCAGCTATATATGATTTTCTCATCTCAAACTCTATTCATGCTACATCACAAAGTTTGATCAAGTCAGATTTGAACCACTTTGTGTGAGGAGCACTCGGAGTCCCCGATTCTCATAGACTTAAACTTCCAAAATCTCTTTGTGCATTTCGGTATGACCGAGTCATCCATTTCGGTCACACCGAGATCACTAAGTTGATCTAGGTTTTCAATCTTGGTGCAAACCGATTAGAACTTTTCGACCACACCGAGTTGCAGCAACCACTTGTGATTCTGCATCTCGGTGCCACTGAGTTGTTCCACTCGGTCTCACCGACAGAGTCAGGATATATATAACCAACGGATGAGATTTTGGAAATTCCTTCAAAACCTCTCAGCCCGCGCGTGTCCTGCTCTACCGCCTTGGGGTCTCCGGATCGTCCTCTCGCCGCCAGTGACCTCCTGCCGCTGGTTTCCATCACTGTCAATGGATTTCTGCCCCTCCGTTGCCGCTGTAGTGAACTCTGCCGAATTAGGTATGAGTTCGATCTTTTGTGCTATTCCTTTAACTCCGACTCATAGCACATTACTTTGCCATGATCATGACCATGTATGCAATCGATCTATCACTGAAAACATCCCTTAGGTTAGGTTTGATTTAAAATTTAGGGTAGGTCTCCGCCGGACTCATCTCGGACCGACCGAATTGTAGAAATCGGTCTCACCGATTTGGCTTAGGCCATTGGAGATGCACTTTTGGTATGACTGAAAAATGCAAATCGGTGTGTGACCAAGTTCGATTCTTTGTGAAACCCTAGCAGTCTCGATGCCACCGAACTATGACTCGACCTGACCGAGTTCACTAGTTTAGGTTCCAAAAGCTGCTTCGGTATCACCGAGTTTACAAATCGGTAGCTCCGGAATACTTTCTGTGAAGAACTAAAACTAAGTTTTTAAGTCATTCTTTTTGCAAAAACTCTGCACTTTGTGATGCTCATCCACTCTACCTCATCCACATCTATTCACAAGGTTTGCTGTCAGTAAGTTTGCAGAAATGGTCTGACCAGAGCGACAGCCAAAAACAAGTCAGAGGAACAGGTACAATTAAGTGAGGGCACTAGTCCCTCCAGCACTTCTGATGATGCAGCAGGAGCACTCCCAACAACTTGCCAAAGGCAGCCACCAGATCTAGGAAGAAGAGAACCTCAGAATCTGAGGATGAGGATTATGTTGGCCACTTAGGAGGAAGTAAGCTCCAAGGAAGAGGTGTTGAAAAAGGAGTATTGGCACAACTGCTACAGTTAAGGCCAGGGATGAATAGGAAGCTCTAGCAAAGAAATTCCTATGTCTAAGGCCAGAGCTCTACTCAAGAAACAATGGAGTTCACTCTTGAACCTAAAGAAGCTGATGGAGAGGGAAAGAATAGAAAGAAGTTCAAGAAACAAATTGCCAAAGTCATTGGCAAGCCCTCCATTGATGGAAAGATCCTCTGAAGAAGAAGAAGAAGAAGAGGATGCTCCAGCACCCAAAGCTCAGAAGCTTATGGGAGATGCTATAAAGTCAGGGCTGCACATCAAAGCCCAAAGCTTGCCCCCAAAACTTCAAGCTCAGAAGCTCCTAAGCCAAGAGGAACACCAGCAAGTATACCTGCTGAAGAAAAGAACAAGGCCCCAGTGCCTGAAGCTGTGGGTATGCTCCACATGTTCAGGAGCTCATCAACTCCAAGATAGGCATAGGAACATATCTGTTGTGATAAGGAGCTGATTTTGAAGATAATACTGTTGTGATGAATGAGGGGAACCATCATCATTTCAAGCACCAGGAGAAAGAGCCAAAGCAAAGGCTGAGGAAAGCTACCAAGATGCCAAGTGTATGAAGAGGCATCTTAGGTTTTCCTGAAGAACAAGCAAGATCAACTTGCATATCTGATCCAGTCTACACTGAGGATTGAGAAGGGCTTGGCCACACTGACTCAAAACCAGGAGAGCTTGGAGAGGATCTTAGAAAATAAGTTTTATGATCTTGATCTGAAGGTAACTGAGATTCAAACAGCAGTTGAGCAGCTTCAGGAGGAAGCAGAAGAGAAGAGAGGCAAGGAAACCACAGATGCATTTCAGCGAGTGCTAAGGAGTCAAAGGTCTGTTGTCTGGTCTGCTCCTACCATTAACTGGATCTTAAGGCACACATTACTACCCAAATCAGGAGATCACAAGATGATCAGAGGACACTCCATCAACATGCTGCAAATTTTTGATGTTCCCCAGAAGTTCAAAGTTATGACCCTGAGAGACGTATAGCACTATGCCATTTTTCAAACTTTCTGGTAACTTGTTGCCGAAGGGGGAGAAATATGCATAGATCATAGGCTTCGAGAGAGAGTGTCTGCTTTTTATCTCTCTTGCCTTTTGGTTGAACTTTTTTTGTGCTTGTGTGAGATACTTTATGTCCTTATGTCCTTGTGAGATACTTATGTAATCATGTGGTTGATCATATGCTACATTAATGTTTTGGTTGAATGATGCTATCCTTTATATTCCATATATGATCATTCACTTGCTTGGTGATGAGTGCGTGCTTTTAATTTCTATCATTTTGAGCGCTCCACCAAGATGTATGTGATATGGAAGAGTAACCCATGATCCTAATCGACTATGCATTTGCATTCAAAAGCAAATTTTAAATAATGCACAAATTTAGGGGGAGCTCTTGCTTATCACATACTTCTCAAAGTGATGATGTTTTTCAATCTTATAATCATTTGTCTAAGCTTTGATCTATATGTTGTCATCAATTACCAAAAAGGGGGAGATTGAAAGTGCAACTATCCCTGAGTGGTTTGGTAATTCCTAACAACATATAGCTCATTGAGCTAATGCTACTTGAAGATAAATATTTCAGGAAAAACTTAATGATTGGCATGGCATGGATTAGAAAGTGGACCCCTCAAAATGCTAAGGACAAAGATTGTCTCAAGCTCAAAGCACAGATTCTACATTTTACTTTTAGTGATCCAAGATCACATTGAGTCCATAGGAAAAGCCAATACTATTAGAAGGGGATGAGGTGTCCTTAATGAGTTGCTTTCTCAAAATGCTTAGTTATATGCTCCAAAAACCCTCAACTACTTTCCCATATCCACATATGTCCCAAACCAAAAGTCAAACTCGGCCCCACCGAAATCTTCTATCCGGCGCCACCGAGTTCACTTGACATAGCTACTGCCAGAAATCCTAGTCACTTCGGTATCACAGATAGGGATCTCAGTCTCACCGAGATGGCATTGCAAACTCTCTGTTTCCGTTCGTAACGTTTCGGTCCAACCGAGATGAGTGATCGGTCCCACCGAGATTGCAATACAAACTCTTTGTTTCCCCTTCGTAACGTTTTGTTCTAACCGAGATGAGCGAATCGGTCCCACCGAGTTTGCTTGACCAACTCTCTGTTTGCCTGTTACCAAAATCGGTCCCACCGAGTTTGTGTAATTGGTCTCACCGAGATTACGTTATGCCCTAACCCTAATGGAATCGGTCCCACCGAGTTGACATATCTGTCCCACCAAAAATCCTAACGTTTGCATTTTGATCTAAATCGGTCTGACCGAGTTATATGATTCGGTCCCACCAAGTTTGGTGATTTGTGTGTAACGGTTAGATTTTGTGTGGAGGCTATATATACCCCTCCACCCACTCTTCATTCATGGAGAGAGCCATCAGAACATGCCTACACTTCCAACATATATTTTCTGAGAGAGAGAACCACCTACACTTGTGTTGAGGTCAAGATATTCCATTCCAACCACATAAATCTTGATCTTTAGCCTTCCACAAGTTGCTTTCCACTCAAACCCTCTTTCCACCAAATCCAATCCTATGAGAGAGAGCTGAGTGTTGGGGAGACTATCATTTGAATCTCAAGAGCAAGGAGTTCATCATCAACACACTATCTATTACCTTTTGGAGAGTGGTGTCTCCTTGATTGGTTAGGTGTCACTTGGGAGCCTCCGTCAAGATTGTGGAGTTGAACCAAGGAGTTTGTACAGGCAAGGAGATCGCCTACTTCGTGAAGATCTACCCTAGTGAGACAAGTCCTTCGTGGGCGATGGCCATGGTGGGATAGACAAGGTTGCTTCTTAGTGGACCCTTCGTGGGTGGAGCCCTCCATGGACTCGCACAACCTTTACGCTTCGTGGATTGTACTCTCCATCAACGTGGATGTACGATAGCACCACCTATCGGAACCACGCTAAAAATCTCCGTGTCTACATTGCATTTGCTCCCTCCAAACTCCTCTCTTTACCTTCATATGCAATTGTTTTACATTCTGCTGCTATACTCTTAGAATTGCATGTGTAGGTTGGTTACTTGACTTACGCTAAGTTGTTAAAATCTACCAAGACTCAAAATTGAGAAAAGGCTAGGTTTTTATTTGGTCAGGTAGTCTAATCACCACCCCTCTAGACATACTTTCGATCCTAAAGTTTTGCTTGGAGCATCTTGTATTATGTGAGTCTCTGCTTGTTTTGCCTTTTAGTTTGAGTCAAGTATCCTTACTGAACACACCTATTTGAGAGAACCAAAATTATGCTATGATTTGTTAGAATTGCTCTATGTGCATCAATTAAATTTTTGTGAGCTACGAAATTGCTCTAGTGCTTCACTTATATCATTTTGAGCACGGTGCGCTTTAATATTTTTGAAGAAATGCTCTCATGCTTCACTTAGATTTATTTGAGAGTGAGTAATTTTTTTAAGAAATTCTCTCATGCTTCACTTATATTATTTTGAGAGAAGAAAATTTTTATGCTCATGTTCTTCACTTAGATTTGTTTGAGCTATCAAAAGCAACATATGAAATTAGTACGAAAGTCATAGATATTCAAGAGGGATATAATAAAAACTTTCGTGAAAGATCATTGGGCAAAATAAGCTTGAGTCCTTGTAATAGTTTTGCGATATGATTATAGAATATGTGAGTCATGTTGATGAGTAATTATGCTTTAGTAAGAATATTGATGTTAAGTTTGTGATTCCCTATAGCACGAAAGTCAATAGTTATGCAATTAAATTACATCCTACTTGTGGTGCATTATTCGGTGTTAGTTACACTTAATGCTTGCTTATGAGATTTTTCGTTTCTTAGTTGGATGCTTCTCAATCTTTTGCTAGCCTTCATTTGCACTAAGTATGATTACTACTTGTGCATCCAAAATCCTTAAACCAGTTTTGCCATATGAGTCCACTATACATACCTATATGTGGTATTCTTTTGCCATTCTAAGAAAATTTGTATGTGCCATCTCTAATCTTCAAAATAAATTTCCTTTTTGTGTGCTCATATCGCTCATGAAATGGTAGGGGGTGGCTGATATTTTTCCATGCTAGATGTGTTATTCTCAAGATGAGTGTTTATTATCTTATCATTGCACGATAGTACGACAAAGGTATTAGGGATGCCCAGTCCCGAAATGAAAAATGAATTTACATTATGTTGTCAAATAGTAAATTCCTTGGAAAGTGTTTGTATGGATGGCACCCGTGGATTCGGTTAGCTGTGGAATGTGAAAGTATGTTGGAAAAAGGAATAAACATTATTTTCTGTTTGGGAACCGCCTATGATATATCTAGCATGCAAAGTATTGGGAACTACTCGATCGTTTTCATTGACAGGAAAAGCATGCCACCCAAAATGTTTTTATCTCTTTTTTAGCTTTGAGCTCTGGCACCTCTAAAAATCCCTACTTCCCTCTGCGAAGGGCCTTTCTTTTAATTTATGCAATTTTCATTTTTATTTGAGTCTCCATCTTCTGTTATAAAGCACCAACTAAGGGCACTATGACCATACTTGAGCATTGGGTATAGCTAATATGCGAGTGTGTGTCATGAATGGATTCATGATTGAGCATAATGGGCTGGGGATAACTTGCTTTAGTGTTGATATTCTGAAAGACATGGTTGCTTGTTGATATGCTTGAGTATTGAAATCTTCATGTCAAACTAGACTATTGCTTTGAATCATATAAAATGTCTAAATGTCCATGCTATGAAGAAAAGAATATGTGATGAACATGTTAGGCAGCATTCCACATCAAAAATTCGGTTTTTATCATTTACCTACTCGAGGACGAGCAGGAATTAAGCTTGTGCTGTTGATATGTCTCCAACGTATCTATAATTTTTTATTGTTCCATGTTGTTATACTACCATTCTTGGATGTCTTACAATCATTTTATAGCAACTTTATATCATTTTTTTGGGAATAACCTATTGACATAGTGCCTAGTGCAAGTTGCTTGTTTTTTAATTCACAGAAAATCAATACCAAATGGAGTCCAAACGCAGCGAAATTTTTTGGAGAATTTTTCCGGGTCAGTAGACACAGGATGGGCCAAAGAAATACCAGAGGGGTGCCCCGAGGGGGCACAACACACCTGGGCATGCCTAGGGGGCAGGCATGCCCTGGTGGGATGTGCCAACGTCGATGGCCTCCCGCACCACCTCTTTGCTCTATAAATACCCCAATATTTCAAAAACCCTAGGGGAGTCGACAAAACAAAATTCCATCCGTCACAAGTTCTAGAAACCACATCGGTGGCTCATTGGTGCCTCTTCGATGATGCGTGAGTAGTTCATTGTAGACCTACGAGTCCGTAGTTAGTAGATCGATGGCTTCCTCTCTCTTTTGATTCTCAATACAATGGTATCTTGGCGATCTATTTGATGTAACTCTTTTTGCAGTGTGTTTGTTGGGGTCTGATGAACTTTGAGTTTAGGATCAGATTTGTGTTTTTATCCATGAAAGTTATTTGAGTCTCTTGATCTCTAACATGCATGATTACTTATGGCCTCTGTGACACCCCAAAAAAAATTTTGGCCTTGTTTTATTAAATTAAATTTTTTGCCAGGAATTAAAACTTTGATTTTTTGGACTCCCTTTTGATTTTTTGAAACATTTCCTTTCTTATTATCATGGAGTTGTTCCCTAAAGTGAAAACCTTTCAAATATGTTATTGGACTTGTTTAACCTCTCAAGAAAAACTTTTCTTTTATCAGTATAACTAATTACATAATTAATTTGCTATATCTTTATTTTCTTGAAAAATGGTTTTTCAAGGTTACATGGCCATATTTGAACTACAACCATTTGATAAATTCACTTAAAATTCCAACCAAAATTTGGAGTTGTCATGTGATATTTTTAAATCACTTTTATACAAAAATATCTTTTATTCATGAGATATTTTGAGCTCTGCATCAATTTTTCTTCTCTGGTCCAGAGTGCAATTTTGCACTACAACCCATTTAAATATTTCTTTCTGGCCTCCACCAAAATTATGGGATGTTGGTAGTAGCATATGATTCAACTTTATGCAAAAACCCAGTGATGTTATTTGAAAAATTTGAGTGAATCAACCTCATTTTCATTCTGGTCCAGCCTTGTGATTTCTACTACAACCCTATTTATTTTTGCTCCAGTGACCTTGTGCCTTCTCCTACTTGTAGTCAACCCTACAAGACCCCTAAGTCCAGGAGCATGCACCCATTTGAATATTTTTGGTTCATGAAATAATGCCATTTATCTCCTGTCCAGAATTGCAGTTTTGCAAAACTTGCACTAACAAGTTTGTGCTTTTCAGAAACTAACCTCACCACCCTCTTATTCATCTAAAGAGACCCCACTCTGGAAGTTTTGGCCACTCCAAGAAATGCCTAGGTGCCTGTGGCATTTTGTCAAACACCTAGAGTGCATGAACAACTTTGACATGAATTTTGTCATTTTGCACTGTGAACTTGCACCTCTGATCAAACTAACCTGTCCACTAAGCCTCTAGATGACTTTAACCTAGGTCTGTTAAACCCCAACCTCACCCGAGACCTCTAGCATGCCCTGGCATTTTGTCGAGCACGTTTCGTGCGTGCTCTGGGCGTGAGCAGAGCACGCGTTTTGCACGTGCCGCGCCCGAGCCGCCGCGTCGCGCCCCTGGGTTTGGCCCGATCTGCAGAGCCACGCCACGCGCTCCCCTTCTCACCGCAACGCGCCAAGAGCCCCTCGCCACGGCTCCGACAAGCCAGGAGCTAGCCTCCACGGCCGCCGACAGCCCCTGCTCAGTTCAACGCCACCCAAGCCTCTCCCGCTCGCCACCTGGCCCCTGGAACAGCGCGAGCTCATCCACAAGCGTGTCCACTAGCGCTCGTCGCCGCCACGACGCCCTAGCTACAGAATGGCGGTCGCTAGCGACCTTATCCGCGGCCACCGTCGGAACCGACCCCGATCGCCTATTTAAGGAGCCCCGAGCTCGTCTCCGCACGCAGGCAGTCCCAAGCCATCTCCCTAGGACCCCATTGGCAGCCAATCGACCCGGGGAGGTCTCCTTCCCCATCTCCGGCAACCGCGGCCGCCGCCACTGCCCCGGCCATTCCGGCGCTACCAGAGCCTTTCCCCCTCCGTTCTCTTCATCAGGAGCTCTCTCTTCCTCTCGTGAACCCATCCCCCTACTCGATTTTGATCGGGAACCACCGTAGCTCCAAACTCACATCGCCCGACGGCCACCGTCCGCTGCGGAGCTCGCCGCCGGCAGCTCCGTCCACCCCAGAGACCAAAGTGACCATCGGAGTGACCGCCTCGGCCCCCTGAGCCTGCGGGTGACCTCTGCTTCTCGAACGGCGCCGCCGTTCACCGGCGAGCGTCGCCGGAGTTCCGCCCCCTCTCGGGTAGAGGAAGAGGAGGGAAGATGGACTAGTCAAACCTGACCAGTGGGCCAGGCGGGCCCACTGTCAGTGACACACGCTCGGTCCACGCTGGATAAGTGGAGGCGCGTTTCCAGAATACGCCTTCGACGTGTACGTATATTCGAAACGTTTTTCTTTTTCTGTTTTAATTTTAAATAACAGATTTTGACCAAAACTTTGACTGAGCTTAACTTTTTAAATACAACTCCAAATGAGTTGATTCTTTTTCCTACATTCCTCAAATTCTGTCTAGTTTATTTTGAGATTTTTTTGAAAATTTTCCAAACAACTTTTTTTGTACTGTTTTTGAAATATGTGTTATTTGCATATTTTTGAGAATAGGATTTTGGAAGAGAAGAAAGCTTTCAAAAGATTTGGAGTGCACCCTTCCCTTCCACACCATGAAGGCAAGCATTCTGAACCCCGGCATAATATTTTTGGTGTGTTAGTTGACTCGTTTATAACACCATCTCATTTCGGAGAACTCGTTATTTTATGTGGCGATGTGATCATTTGCATGAAGGCATATTAGTGATTTCCTTACTGTTGGAAATGAATATACTTGTGATGGTAATCAACCTCATGTGCCTTGCATGCATGCCGGAAAGGAATCCGGGAAAGCCTCTGCCTTGGGTAGGAGTGAGCTTGTCGCCGGTCCCCGTCGGGACGGTTATGTCCGGTATGGCATAGTAAGGTATAATGGGTGGTGATTTCGTTGGTTGAAATATATTTGATATACATGTCATGCAGGGAACTTATAAGCCTCCAGAGTTGGCCGTAGATCGAGTCTTGTTCCAGTAACCCCCATATTTGCCTCGTACTACCACTCATCCCTGCCGCAGGTAGGGTATGGTTCAGTAAGTCGTCAACCCCTTTTCCAGCACACACCGTACAGAGAGGCCATGGTGGAAGATGTCGGTTGTAGCCGGTAGGCATGCCACCTGGTCAGGGGGCATGGGTGTTTCCAGTTGGGACCGAGAGGGGAGGCCACCCCTTAGAGCGCGCGATATAAATTTGATCCCATGCTACGCGAGGTTGTAGCCTCCCCACTTAGAGTTTTGCTTAACAAGTGTCGTGGGTGATTCCAGACACCGATGAGTTAAGCTGGTGTGTGCAAGTTAGGCGTGTTTTCAACTAAAAGGCCGTAGACGGAATTAGTCCCGATGGACTAAAGGAATCTGTTACTCGTGGGTAAAGAGTACACCCTTTGCAGAGATTAAACCTATTCGAATAGCCGTGTCCATGGTTAAGGATTACAGTCTGGGATGGGTCAAGGGTTGGTCTTAGTGTCGGTCTTCGGAGGAGAAAATTGATAAAACCAGAACTTGGATTGTGACTTGTGAAGATTATGGTTATTATTATTTTGGACTAACCCATTATATCATTGAGTATCCCTGGGACAGTTCTACCTCCTGGATATTCATTGTGATTATTTGTTTTATAAGCCCTTTATGTGGTGTCGCTGAGACGCCCGACTGTGGCATTGTTTGTTATTTTTTTATAAGCCCTTTATGTGGTGTCGCTGAGATGCCCGACTGTGGCATTGATTGTTATTTATTTATTTTATAAGCCCTTTATGTGGTGTCGCTGAGATGCCCGACTGTGGCATTGCTTGTTATTTATTTGTTTTATAAGCCCTTTATGTGGTGTCACTGAGACGCCCGACTGTGGCATTGCTTGTTATTTATTTATTTTATAAGCCCTTTATGTGGTGTCGCTGAGATGCCCGACTATGGCATTGCTTGTTATTTATTTACTTTATAAGCCCTTTAGGTGGTGTCGTTCAGACGCCCGACCGCGGCATTTTATTCCCCACTCCATTATTGCTTATTCATGTTGCATATAAACAACCTGCTTGCATGCATAAAAGATGTTTTATTTATGACTGATGATGTGATCATAGAATTTTTCAGTGCATGATTATCAATTATATTATCCCAGTGTTCATAATGTTTGCGAGTACATTCAAAGTACTCACTGGCTTGTCCCTGGCTATTGTCTTGGCCAGATTTCTGCTTGGAGAGGAGCGTTGCAGTGACAACCCCGGAAACTAAGCAACGGTGATAGCAGCCTCGCGAAGATAGGAGTTGACCTGGTCAGCTGTTCCTGTGGGAAATGGAGTCCCATAGACACTGACGACTCACAAACCGCTTCCGCCATCGACCACTAGAAACCCAATTGTTGTACTCACAGGCCAGAATGGTCTTGTACTACATATTTTGTATTTTTGCTTGTAATTTCTGTATCAAGTTGGTGCCTCATCAGCTAACAGTAATCCTGGGGCTGGTGAGCACGACGGCCATTTTCTGGAAATCAATGTCTGGAAAAATCGGGTCCTGACAGCCTCGTATTTCTTCTTCGAATCTTTGGTTTAGTTAGGATGACTAGATCGATTTTTCTTCCCATGGGAAGAAGTGCTTTGTTGCTATTAAGGATAAAAAGACGGTGCTCAATCCCAGTGATAGAAGGGGAAATGACACGTATGTATCGTTGCTATTAAGGATAAAAACATGGGGTCTATTCCTACGTGAATAGATCTTGTCTACATCATGTCATCTGTCGTATTGCACTACTCTGTTTTCCATGAACTTAATACAGTAGATGCCTGTTGGATAGCGGTCGATGTGTGGAGTAATAGTAGTAGATGCAGGCAGGAGTCGGTCTACTAATCTTGGATGTGATGCCTATATAATGATCATTTCCTAGTTATCGTCATAATTATTTGAAGTTCTATCAGTTGCCTAGTAAATTTTTTACCCACCGTATACTATTTTTTTCGAGAGAAGCCACTAGTGAAATCTACGGCCCTCGGGTCTCTTCTTTATCATATTTGCCTTTGAGATCTATTTTTATTCGCTTTTATTTTCAGATCTATTAATCCAAAAACCCAAAAATACCTTGCTGCAATGTTTTTTTATTTATTTTATCTCGCGTTCCCGCGAGATCTATTTGTCCAGTGTACTACAATTTTATCTATCTTTTTACCCGGGAGGGATTGACAACCCCTCTTTTACATCGGGTTGTGTCGGCATTCTGGGAACGGGGGTCCCCAGACTTGCCTGCCTGTGGCCCGCAGCGTGGCTGAGCCAGCAGGCCGTACGGCCCATCTTCATCAACATGGCATCCAAGACCCTCGCGAGGGTCCAAGCCTCGCGAGGCGGACGACGCAAGACCTCCGCGGGAGTGGCCTAGCCGAGCAGGTTCATGAGGAGCGGAGATATCAAGGTGAGGCAAACCTCACGAGACCCTCGTGACGTGAGCCATGATGCATGACACCAGGTGAGTGCCAGCGCGCGCAGCGTCCTTGTTTCCTCTTTTGTGCTAAGGAGGCCAGCGCAAGCGAAGAGTACCGAGGCATCAGGCAAAGGTTGCCATATTGGTGCAATGAGACCAAGACCAGGAGGATGGAAAGACGGAGGTCATCATGGAGCCCAAGACGGCGTCACCACTGAGCTTTTCGCAGGCGAAGACCACTTTTGTCAGGATAGATTGTACTAGCTGTCGCCCTTCGAATTAGCCCGCCATTGTTAGCTCCCTTCCCGCTCAATATTTTGGAAGAGGACCAGGGCCTATATAAATAGGACTAGCCACCACCTTAGTGGGGGTAGACAGATCATTCAGACCACCCTCACACACACACAAGCTCACCGAGCTCAAGAACACCTCAACCTTAGGAGGCTGTTCTTCCCTTGTATTGTTCATCATTAGCCCTAGAGGCAATCCACCACCACCACACTGGAGTAGGGTATTACACCACAAAGGTGGCCCGAACCAGTATAAACCTTGTGTCTTTCTGTGTTGTGAGTTCGTCAAGTTCGTCCGCGAGATCTTAGTGAGCTAGGGCGTAGATCGGTGGAAGGAAAGACTTCGCACGCACCCCAGTGTTCGAACCTTAAGGGGTTGCCAGAACCCCACACCCGACACTTGGCGCGCCAGGTAGGGGTGCGCCAGGGCTCCTCTCCACCAACCTGTGCCCCGCACCGCCGCACTATGCTCCCATGGCAGGTGCCCCGCCACCCACCTCTGCGGCCAACGCCAGCAGCAGGGAGTCTGGCTACCGAGCCCTGGCCCCCGCCCTGCGGCGAGTGTAGTGGCCGGCAAAGTTCAAGCCGGAGATGCCGCCGCGTTACGAAGGTGTGGCAGACTGGGCGCCGTTCCTGCTAGCGTACGAGGAGGCCGTCCTCGAAGCCGGAGGCGACGACAAGATCATGGCAAACTTGTTCCCCCTGGCCCTCGCCGGCGAGCCGCGTGCCTGGCTGCTCAACCTCCCGGGATCCACGGTGACATCCTGGGGGGAACTCCGTGACCTCTTCACTGCGTGCTACGCGGCGCCGGCACACCACGCAGTCGCGGGACTACTGGGTGGCTCCCAAGAACCTCCTTCAGATCGCCACGTCAAGCCTTTCGTCCGTCAGATTGGGGCAGCCTGCAAGCGCCCGAGGCCTCCGTCGGGTTGGGCTGTGCCGGAGGCCGACCTCACCTTCGGCTCAGAAGACCACCCCGGCTCAACCGCCGGCTCCGGGATGCTCCCGATGCTCTGCATGCCCACCATCTGCAATGTGGCCATCACCAAGAACCTCATCGACGGCGGCGCCGGCCTCAACTTGCTCTCCGTAGAAGCCTTCAGCCTCCTTCATGTGCCGCTCGAACGGCTCGACCTCAGCAAGCCCTTCACAGGAGTGGGTGGTGGAGCTGCCCACCCTCTGGGGCAGATCCGCCTCCCTGTCACCTTTGGCACGCGAGACAACTATCGCATCGAGTTGGTGGACTTTGACATCGCCTGCATCATTCTCCCGTACAATGCCATCCTCGCGTACCCTACTCTCGCTCCGTTCATGGCGGCGACTCACCCGGCCTACAACCTCATGAAGATGCCATGGAGCAAGGGCGTCCTCACCATCAAGGGGGACTCTAAGGAGGCCGTGGCGGCGCTCAGGCTCACCTTCAAGACTGCGGCAGTAGCACAGCCAGCCAGCGTCGAAACACCTGAGGCCAAGGAAACCGTGCCCATCAAGAAGAGGCAGCTGTTCACTCAAGACAAGGCGGATACCAAGCAGGTGCCGGTCGACGAGGACGGGTCCTCAAGAGCCACCTTCACCATAGGGACCGGCCTTGACCCGGGACAAGAAGAAGCTTTGGTGAGATTTTTACGCGTGAACAAGGAGATATTCGCGTGGGAGCCCAATCAGCTGGTAGGGGTCCCAAGAGAGGTAATCCAGCATCATCTAAGGGTGTGCCCCAACATACGCCCCATGAAGCAGCGAGCAATACGGTAGTCCACTGAGAAGCAGGCCTTCATCATCCAAGAGACACACAAGCTGGAGGCGGCGGGTACCATCTGAGAAGTTTGATACCCAGAATGGCTGGCGAACCCCGTCGTAGTACCGAAGAAAGGCAGGAAGGAATGGATGTGCGTCGACTTCACCAACCTTAATGAAGCATACCCCCAGGATCCATTCCCGCTTCCACGCATCGATCAAATTGTCGACTCCACTGCCGAGTGCGACTTGCTATGTTTCCTGGATACATTATCAGGATACCGTCAAATCAAGATGGCGGTGGAGGATGTGGAGAAGACAGCCTTCCTAACACCATGCGAGGTGTACTGCTACACCTGCATGCCCTTCGTGCTGCGCAACGTGGGCGCGACCTTTCAACGCTTGATGCAAATCGCCTTGGGCGGCAGCTCGGCAGAAACACAGAGGCCTACATTGATGACATAGTGGTCAAATCTCGTGAGGCGAGGACATTGATTCAAGACTTGGAGGAGACCCTCGAGATCTTGCGCCAAGTGAACATGAGGCTCAACCCGGAGAAGTGCGTGTTTGGAGTCCACTCCAGCAAGCTTCTGGGGTTCCTCGTATCCCACAGAGGGGTCAAGGCGAACCCGGAGAAGATCAAGGCCACCGAAGACATGAGCCCACCACAGACCCTCAAGGAAATGCAGAAACTAGCAGGGCGGGTGACTGCATTAGGATGCTTCATCTCCAAGCTAGGCGAGCGCGCCTTACCCTTCTTTAAGCTCATGAAGAAGAAGGGCCCGTTCGAGTGGACCCCGGAGGCTGACCGGGCCTTCTAAGACCTCAAGAAATACCTCACCAGCCCCCTAGTGATGGTGGCACCGCGGCCTCTCGAGCCTCTGGTGTTCTACCTAGCCGCCAACTCGTACTCCGCCAGGGCGGAGCTGGTGGCAGTTTGGGAGGAGCGCAAAGATAAGGGTGTGCCGCGGCGAGCCAGAGCTGATGCAGCGCGGGAGCAGGAAGGAGCAGCAAAGCCATCAGTGGCAGAAGACCAAGCTCACCAGGGCAACATCGCAGAAGCTCCTAAGGACGGTCAGGTCTCGGGAAACCCACCACCTCAGGATATGCCACAATCTCTGCAGGACCCGAGCCTCGACAGTATGCTAGCCCTCGTCGAGCACCCGGTGTACTTCGCCAGCACCGTACTGAGGGACGCGAGGGCGCGCTACCCCATGCCGCAAAAACTCCTGCTCGCTCTCTTGATGGCCTCGCACAACCTGCGACACTACTTCCAGGACCACCCCATCAAGGTCATCTCAGCCTACCCATTGGAGAGGGTGCTCAGGAGCCCTAACTCAGCCGGAAGGGTCGCTGAGTGGAACATCAAGTTGCAAGCATTCTAGTTGGAGTTCAGCACTACCAGAGTCATCAAGGGAGCCGCGCTCGCTGATTTTGTGGTGGAATGGACAGATGCCCCGACTCTTGAGGAAGGAGAAGACCGGTCCACCTCCCCAGGAAGCGAGTCACCAGACGACTGGGTCATGTATTTCGATGGCGCCTTCGCGCACCAGGGCGCAGGGGCTGGAGCAGTGCTCATCTCACCCACTTAGGAAAAACTCTACTACACTGTGCAACTCTGTTTTCAGCATGGCGAGAAGGTCTCCAACAACATCGCAGAATACGAAGGCCTCATAGCTGGCCTGAGGGTTGCGGCGGCTCTAGGGGTGAAGCACCTCACCGTCAAAGGCGACTCGCAGCTCCTTGTCAACTTTTCCAACAAGGTGTACGAGCCGAACGACGAGCACATGGAGGCCTACCTCGCGGAGCTGTGCCAGATGGAAAAGCAGTTCTCGGGCCTGGAGCTGCAACATGTGCCCCAGGGCACCAACAAGGAAGCCGATGACATCGCCAGGAGAGCATCCAAGCGGCAACGGCAAGAGCCTGGCGTCTTCGAAGAGCGGCTCTTCAAGCCATCAGCTTTGCCACTTCTTTCAAGCATGACTCAGCCTCGGGAGGAACTCCCGTAGCCCCCGACCACGGGAGCCCCAGCCTGTGGCCCAACCTTAGAAGCTCGGCTGCTCTTGGCGCTCGTGCCCCAGGAGTGTTGCTGGATCAAGGAATTCAAGGAGTACCTGATGCACGGGATGCAGCCGGAGAAGGAAGAAGACGCGGAGCGCGTGGCCCGGGAGGCCATGGCATACTGTATCTAAGACGATGAGTTATACAGGAAACGATCGAACGACGTCATGCTACGCTGCATCTCCAGCGATCAAGGAAGGGAGTTGCTGATTGACATACACGGCTGTGACTGCGGACATCACTCGTCGTCACGGACCCTCGTCGGCAAGGCGTTCCGTACTGGGTTCTATTGGCCTACAGCACTCAACGACGCGGCCAAGCTGGTGAAGTCCTGTGAAGCTTGCCAATTCCATGCCAAGCAAATCCATCAGCCTGCTCAGGGCTTCCAAACCATCCCTCTCACATGGCCGTTTGCGGTCTGGGGGCTGGACATCCTAGGCCCGTTTCCCCGGGCTCCAGGGGCTACCGCTATCTCTACGTCGCCATCGACAAGTTCACCAAGTGGGCGGAAGTGGAAGCCATCCGTACCATCCCAGCCGGATCTGCTGTCAAGTTCATCAAGGGGCTCGTGAGCCACTTCAAGGTCCCAAACCACATCGTCACAGACAACGGTTCGCAGTTTACTAGCAACCTCTTCAAAACCTACTGTGCTAACCTTGGAACGCATATCTGCTACGCTTCGGTGGCCCACCCCAGGAGTAATAGTCAGGCCGAGCGCGCTAACATGGAGGTCCTGAGGGGCCTCAAGACCAGGACCTTCAAGAAGAAGCTGGAGACTTGCGGCAGGGGCTGGCACGACGAGCTCCAGTCCGTGCTGTGGTCCATTCCGAACCACCGCCACCAAGCCAACGGGCGAGACTGCATTCTTCCTCGTCTACGGAGCTGAAGTAGTCCTTCCTCACGAGGTCAAGCATTGCTCCGCATGGGTCCTAGCGTTCGACGAAACGCAGAAGGACGCCATGCGGGGGATGGATCTCATGCTAGGGGAGGAACATCGTTGCGAAGCCGCGTTGAGGGCAGCAAGGTACCAACAAGAACTGCGGCTATACCACTGCCGCAACATCCGCTCCAGGACGCTCGAGGTGGGCGACCTCGTCCTGAGGCGGGTCCTCTCCAGGGAAGGGCTGCACAAGCTTTCGTCCATGTGGGAGGGCCCGTTCAGGGTCGTCAACGTCTCCAGGCCGGGTGTAGCGCGCCTGGAGATGCAAGACGGGATACCTATCCAAAACGCTTGGAACATCCAACACCTCCAAAAGTTCTATCCACGAAGCAAGGCCCAGAGCCTGAGAAGCAAGGCCCAGAGCCTAAGAAGAAAGGCCCAGAGCCTGTGAAGAAGGCCCGGTGCCTATGAAGAATCGCCGCCCGTGACACTCTCACGTAATAATGAGTGAGGTTGTACACTCCCCGGAGTCTCAGGAGCGTCGGCCTCAGGCCCTGGGGCTTCCTCCCACGCCAAGTGGACAACACTTAGCTCCGCGCTGGTGAGAAGACTTGAAGACTAGATTAGGTGCCGGACGCGGCTTTTCATTTGCTTTCCGTAGTTGACTCGCTTTTTCTCAATCAAAGTTTGCCTTTGGCATTCCTTGCCGATTTGATTCCCTCGCCTCTCACCGCATTTTTTCTGGCTCAAATTTGCTCGTGTTCTCTCTCTAGCATGCCTCATGAGGGGGCTAGGCAAGTGCCCTCGCGAGCATTTTTTCTCCTTTCTGCCTTCTCGCAAGCCACCTTCGTTCGAGCCCAAAAGCTGGCGCACCTCTCCTAGTCCGTGCCCCTCGGGTACCATGACACAAAGCGCCAGGTCAGGACCAGGATGAACGGCAAACCTTTTAGCGCACTTCCTAACGAGTTTTCGCAGTTCCTAAGCGAATGCAGGCCACCAAGGCAATACGAATGCGAGGAAATAAATGCTTCGCAAGGAAGAGGACGTCCTGAGTATACCAGGTTAAGTTATCTTTGTGCAAAATAACGACACAGCATGAGAATAGCATGCATACTGATATAACCAAGGAACCATAGTTCGATACACGCCCCCCTGGGCCCATACTGGTTCCATTCTTGATGCAGGAAAAGAGCAAAACAAAAGTAGCGTTGTAGCGATCCGTCAGGACAGGCACCGAGCACTACCTCGAGCCTAGCCAGATCCTTCCTCACGCTTCATGGAGGTGCAGCGACGAGACGACCCACTGCCTCCATCAAAACGGGCGCGGCGGCGTGGCGGCTGGGCATAGCTGCCACTGCTGGAGCTGTAGCCGGAGGAAGAGCCGCCGTAGCTGGGCGAGATAGGATCACCGACGAGGGCGGGCTCGCCCTCGTCCTCGTCGTGACCATCCCCAAGGCCGAGTACCTCCTCACCATCGTTCGCCTTGGGGCAGCACCCGACGCGGTGACCATCTTCCCCAAACACCCTCACATAAAGGGTCGGCCCACCATCCTACCTGAAGTTGAGGGTGCACCGCTTTCCCAGGCCGCACGTGCGGGCGAATGTCTGCCAGCCGCGGGCCAGGTGTTATGTTGCCCGTGCCAGAAGTCTCGACCGCAACCCAAGAGGCCTTGCTGCAGCAGCCATCCTCCTATAGCCGGAGTCCGCCTGGACCAGAGGCCGGCAGTTCGCCAGCGAAGAAGCGCGGGAGTTGGAGCCAGTTGCCGGCCGGGTTCTCCGACCAGATGACGAACTCCGGCGACACCTCCGCCGTGTGGAAGCGCAGACGAGGAGGCCGCGTCACCATGGCACATCTCTCCTCATCAACTGGACCGCCAAGGCTAGGATGACCCACTCCGCGTGTCGTGGCACCGTCTCGATAATGGGCCACAGTGGGGGTCGCGGCATGTTTATGCGGGCGGCTGCGGACACTCTTGGGCACCGGGGAGTCGGGTCCCTCGCGAGGGGCTTTCCCCTTCTCGGTGGCGGAGAGCTTCCTTCGTGGTTCCATGGGTGTCACTGCAAGTGATGAAGCGAGGAGGAGGGAGCAAGCAAGCAAGGAAGAGATGGGCAACGGGGGCTCCGCCCCTCTTCCCATTTATAGCAAGGGAAGGCCAACCGGCGTCTCCCACGATCGCAGGTAATGATGGTTTTCCTTGCATGTCGCAGGGACCTGACAAGTCGAGCAGTTGCCAAGGAAATGTGGGGAAGCGGAGATGACCATGTCCAGTCATCCACCACGCGGCGATTGAGGCTGCAGGCTTTTATGGCCCGCGGTACTCCGAACTTGGCCCTTGACTTCGCCGCGAAGCCAAGCCCGAGCGCACCTTGGGCCCGGGGGCTACTATCGGCGTTCTGGGAATGGGGGACCCCAGACATGCATGCGTGCGGCCCACGGCATGGCCGAGCCAGCAGGCCGTATGGCTCATCTTCATCAACAAGGCATCCAAAACCCTCGCGAGGGTCCAAGCCTCGCGAGGCGGACGATGCAAGACCTCTTCGGGAGTGGCCTAGCCGGGAAGGCTCACGTGGAGCGGAGATATCAAGGCGGGGCAAACCTCACAAGACCCTCGTGACGTGAGCCATGACGCACGACACCAGGCGGGCGTCAGGCAGGCACCAGCGTGCGCAGCATCCTTGTTTCCTCTTTGGTGCTAAGGAGGCCAGTGTAGGCGAAGAGTATCGAGGCATTAGGAAAAGGTTGCCATATTGGTGCAACGAGACCAAGACCAGGAGGACGGCAAGACGGAGGTCATCGTGGAGCCCAAGACGGCATCACCATAGAGCTTTTCGCTGGCGAAGACCACTTTTGTGAGGATAGCTTGTACTAGCTGCCCCCCTTCGAATTAGCCCGCTATTGTTGCCTCCCTTCCCGCTCGATATTTGGGAAGAGGACCAGGGCCTATATAAATAGGACTAGCCACCACCTTAGTGGGGGGAGACGGATCATTCAGACCACCCTCACACACAAGCTCACCGAGCTCAAGAACACCTCAACCTCAGGAGGCTGTTCTTCCCTTGTACTATTCATCATTAGCCGTAGAGGCAATCCACCATCACCACACTGGAGTAGGGTATTACACCACAACGGTGGCCCGAACCAGTATAAACCTCGTGTCTTTCTGTGTTGTGAGTTCGTCAAGTTCGTCCACGAGATCTTAGTGAGCTAGGGCATAGATCAGTGGAAGGAAAGACTTCGCGCGCACCCCTGTGTTTGAACCTTAAGGGATTGCCGGAACCCCACACCCGACAGGTTGCAAGTATTTGTTCTTTGCGTGTAGGTACCATTCACGTAGTGTTGCGTGGTTCTCCTGCTGGTTCAATAACCTTGGTCTCATAACTGAGGAAAATACCTACCTTAGTTGTGCTACATCATTCCTTCCTCTTTCGGGAAATAATGACGTATTTCAAGCCGCATCATAGTGGGTGGGCTATTTATAGCCAGGAGACAAGCCGACATGATATGTCTGAAATGACCCTAGGTCACTAAGGAACCGACATGTGTCCAACTGTTGGATTTCAAACACACATGCCAGCTTGACTTGGGCTACAAGCAAAGCTAACTCATACAACTCTGGATAAGATTACTGGCATTGTCTTCACTCGAAGACATAAGATTTTGGTAGATCATCATGTGAGTCTTCCGACTTTGTTCAGTTGGACCCCACTTCATAGTACGATGGTTCATATGACTCAAGAAATAATAAAATGAAACTACGAAAGAAACTATGTCTTCGCACTCCATAATCTTCATGTGAATGTCTTCATACGTCATTATCTTAAACGTGAATGTCTTCACGAACCACCATTGTGTTCAATGTCTTCATACATTTTTAGGGGTCATCTCTGGTAGGTAAACCGAATCAATGAGGGACTTCTACCTGTCTTATCCCACAATTCTCACAAACACATTAGTCCCTCAACCATGTTTGGTGTGAATACTCGAAAACCAACTAGGTGTGGCACTAGATGCACTTACAATCTCCCCCTTTTTGGTGATTGATGAAAAACTGGTTGAAATTTTCTACGGGGATAAAAATATGTGTAAGTTAAAGAACAAGATCATTGGCTTCATGAAGTTGAAGGGGCTCCCCCGGAAGATGTTCATACTAGTAATTTGACTTTGAATGCAAATGCACATGGCATGTTTTGCTTTGTGGAGATCTTCTTCAACACATGAAGACAATCATGGTGCATACAAAAATGTAATGAAGATAATGGCATGCACATTGAGAAATGGGCATCTGCAGAATGACTTTATGCGGAATTTGTCATCGCAACAAATGGTAGCAGCAAAAGTGGCAGAGGACCATCAAAATTTAAGTGTTACAACTCAAAAGCAGCAGTTCAAAAATGAGAGTTGTAAAGGCTTATAAAAAATAAGCACCCGACCATTATAAACCCGCTTGAAGACTATCAACTCATATGCTTCTCCCCCTTTTGACAAGAATTACCAAAAAGGAGTGAAGATATGGAGTGTCTATGCGTTCCCATGTGCTGTTGGCGAAGGTTTGGGCAGCAGGGTTGAGGGTGGAGTTGGGCGGTGCAGAGGGGCCTAATGCAAAATCGTGATGCAGTGAAGCCATAGCTGGTGAAGTGGCATCGTCTTCTTCATCGATGACTCGTGCAACAACAGTTGGAGCCGAAAATGAATACTCATAATCTTCAATAGAAGGGGTTGAACGCCAACTTGCTAACTGTGGAGGCCTGGAGTCAAATTTGAAACATTCAGTGAAGCCATCTGCTTGAAGATCTTCGTCAGAACAGAACATTGTGAGGCTCTTCCAGGCACGCCGACAGGCTTCATGAGAAACAAATGAGTTCTTGGTTGCAAGGTTGCGTATGCGATTGACATCTACAAGAAGACTCTGCATCTTACGCTTCATCCAGTCGTGATGTCTATCCTGCTTATGAAGAAGTGAACAAGAAGCTCTCGGTCATTCAGTACACGAGCACACTTCTGAGGCCTTTGAGCTACTTTGTTGCCAGTTGCATCAGTGTTGGCACGATGCGGCAACCGAAGCTGACCTACAAGAGGACCAGCAATAGTAGTGGTTGGGTTTGGTACATGAACCCCTTCAAGGGGTTGAGTGAAGCTTTGGAAGGCAACATTGTCGTCATGAACAGGCTCTTTGACAGGATCAAGATATATAGCTTCATGTGACATGTCCACGTCAGGCAGAAAGACAACATGGTTGCACGCTGATGCTTGATAGTTGATGGTGGAGTGAATCTTAATCAGCCGCATGACCCATGGAGCATAGAACTTGAGGCCAAACAGATTAATGCCTAAAGCTGCCAACTAACGGATGAAGAGATCTTGAGTGTTGAATCTGATGCCATTGAGAATGTAGAAGACCAATGTCTTCATAGTGCCTTCAATCTTGGCGTGAGGAGAATGCCCCTTGATTGGCCACAGAGTATGCCTCAGTATGTGATAGATGGTGCGGGGCAGATACTCGAGGTCATTGACATAGAATTCCTTTGGGTATTCAGCATCAACTGGCAATGACTTCATCAAGCTGAGCATTTGACGCATGTTGGGCTCAGGCTTCTGGAAGATGCTCTACAATTCTTGTTCATAGCGTTGACAACCTGGCTCATATAGATCACTAGGAGTGGGCAGGGAAGTTAGCTCAATGATATCTTGAGCTTTGGCTTTGTGATGTACATCACCTGACATCCACTCAAGGACCCATGTCTTTGGACCCCTGCTATAGCCTGATATGTGGAGAGTGGCATAGAATTGCAGTATGAGTTCTTCATTCCAATGCTCCTTGTCGACAACAAATGGGAGCAAGCTGACCTCACAAAAGCAGTCAAGAGCTTCCTCAAGGTAGGGGAGTCTAGCAATGGCATCGCAACACATGCTCTTGTGGGGGAAGATCATGTCCTGGTTGTATAAGATGCAAGAGTAATAACTTCGCTTTAGGTGGCTCCAGAACCTGTCAGAAGATATCTTTGGCTTCTTGTATGGATTCTTGGCCTTATCAAAGAATGTGTTGTGCTCTCTAAAGTTGAACACACTGAATGAGACTTGGGTGGTTGCAGCACTGGGAAGCCTTGACAGCCCGGGCTTTGGCTTCTACTTTGAGGCCTTTGCTCCACATGATAGTCATACTTGGGACCAGGAGCAGTAGGTGGTGTCATGATTGGCCACTTGATAGTTACAAGCTCACCATGATAGAATGCGCATTCCATAGTGGGAGGCACAGGAGGAGCAGCAGCTACATCATAGGTGGATGGCTGCACATTGTCTTCTGTGGCAGCATGGGCTTCGGGCTGCATATTGTCTTCAGCCATGACAGAGTCATTGGCTTCATCAGTGGTGGCATTGGCAACCACACTTGCCTCGACTTCAGTGGCTTGATGAACAGGAGGTCTGGCACAATCACGTCTTCATTCACAATAGGTTCTGTGGTAGGGGGAATAACTTCACATTCTTCTTCTTCTCATCAACATTGTCTCTGTGACCAATGTCTTCAACTGCGATGGTGTCAGGAGCTGGAATCTCTTCAGAATCATGAGCCTCTGTGGTAGCAGGCTCATGAACAACTAGGCAGCGCTCACGGTTGGAGGATGCAGGAAGGGCAACTAAAATTGGTTCCACAAGTAGTGGCTCTGGTGGTGCAGTTTGATCTTTTCTTGAAGACTTTGAAGATTTTGTCTTCAACTTCTCCTTGGATGGAGCAGCATCAGAAGCATCATGATGTTTTTGCTTCTTGGCTTCAGCTTCAGCCTGCTTCGTCTTCTTTTGCTCAGAAGCAGCTGATGGGACCTTTGGCTTTGAGCCAGTCATACTTGCAGGGAAGACAATGCTTGGCCTTTCCTGCATGGGAGCTTCAGCCTCAGCCACAATTGGCTTCTTTGGCTTCTTGGCAGCCGTTCGGGGGTCAATGCCAGGACGGCAAGGGCCTTTCTCTTCAGCCTCATTGTGAGCCTGTATGCACTTCTCTGCATAGTATTTCAGACGCTCACGGGAGCCTTTGGCTTCATCACAACGCTTTCGGAACTCTTCCTTGAGATCAGCTATCATGGTCTTGAAGTTCTGGACATCTGTGGCACTGAGCTTGGCCATGTGCTTCTTGAAGACAACCTTCTCATATTCAATCATGTTCTTCTGCTCAATGACCTTTTAAGCCACAGCAAGCTCTTTGGCAATGCAGCTCTGGAATGTGACACTGATGTCAATAGGAAGCTGCAGATCATCAATGGTGAGAGTTGTATTTTCAAACCACTCGTCAATGAAGTTTTTGAGTATGTCAGCATCAAAGAGAGGCAAATCTTTGATGATTTCAGCCTCCTGCTTGCTCTTGATT
This sequence comes from Triticum aestivum, assembly GCF_018294505.1. Lineage (NCBI taxonomy): Eukaryota > Viridiplantae > Streptophyta > Magnoliopsida > Poales > Poaceae > Triticum > Triticum aestivum. The sequence continues at coordinate 409,587,930 of NC_057803.1, read as the reverse complement.
AACATTTCCAGAGCATCATCGGCAAGATCTTCATCACTGGACAGATCTATAACATCCTCTTCATTGCACAGGATGCTTGCTGGTGTAAGGCCTTGCCCAGAGATTTTCTTAGGCTTCTTGGACTTCTTCGAGATGCGAGAAAAAATTTTAGACTACACATTGGATTCATGAGGTGCAGATTTCAATGGCTTCATACTTGAAGCTTTTGGTGTAGCGGAAGATTTTGAAGCCTTAGCCTTTTTCTTTGGCTTCGGGGGCTCTGGAACTTCAGTGTCTTCCTCTTCCTCAGCACCTTCTTCAACAGTGGCCCTTTGAGCGGCAATATGTGAGAGAAGCGCATCGAAGCTATTGAAGGGACCAATGAGATTCTGTTCCGCTTCTTGACTGCCATCTATCCTCAAAGCAGCGGGACCTGGGTTGAAGTCAATCCCAAGGTCCATGTTGTTTTGAGTTGCTGAAGCGTTAGCAAACTGAACATTGGCTTCAAATAGTTCATCATCACGACACCATCGAAGACTAGATGGGTCGGCATTGTCATGCATTGGGCCACGGACCATGCAGGAAAAGAAGCCTTTTTCAATGGCTTCAGCCCTGGTCTTGGGGTTAAGTTTCCTGTATACAATATCCGCCCAAGGTGGCCTCACATCATTCTTCTCAGCGTACTCTGGATTCACAAAGTGATATAGGAACCATTTTTCTGCCCAGTATCTGCGAATCCATTGAACTCGAGACTTGCGCTCACCATAGGTCTCTTTTGGGTCAGTCTTGTACAACTCATACAGATTTGGTGGCAAGTCCATAGTGGTGTTACCACGGTGCTGCATACCACCCTTCTTTGCAGATTTTCCTCCTGCCATTGGCTGAAAGACTGAATGGCTTCACAATTGTGTTTGGCTTCAGTCGGCTGGTCAAACAGGAGCTGGCTTCAGGAGACTCATTGTGATGTTGTAATAACTCTACAAATGAATGCAGACTATGAGAACCAATGGATTCTCCCATGGACATGTACCTGTGACAGCATTAGAGATGCGAGGGAAGGGGAAGAGGTGATATGCATTCTCAGAAGATTTTGAAGATAAATCAGTTTGAAGACAATGACATCATAACGCGAAGATATTCACTTATAGATGTAAGTTGGTTCCATATTTATACGAATCCAAAAATAAGCATAAGAGAGGAATGAAACTAGACGTGAAGCATACATAATTGAAGATACTTTGCAGAATATGTGTTGGGGGATGGACCCCGGGTAGCCTCATCCACACCTAACGATATTTCAAGACATCGGGGTTAGCACAACCCCTCAAGCCAACCGACCACGCGGCCGGCTTCCAGAAGACAGCATGCCCTTAGAAAGCGGCCACGGCCACGCGGCCGACTTTTGTAAGACGACGCACTCTTAGGAGGCGACTTGGGGGCGGGCCGGCCTCTAGCATCCGGCCCCTCTTTCTCCTCGGAGTTTACACTCACCTACTACGACAAGACGGTGCACGACTACAGTGCCACCTGCTCCCCCCGAATCCCGGAGGGACGTGGCTACAGTGTGCGTTGACCAGGCGGCAACCTATCCGCACGACGCGGGACTGTAGCCACACAGTCCATGATGCGGCCCTCATCAGCGAGGACAGCGCTACAGTGAAAGGCAATCAGCACGGCCCGCAAGCGGCGGGTCCTACCTGTCGGATGGATTCTCGGCAGCTGGCAGGGCCCTCCAGCAGCGGGCCCCAGCAGCCGGTGGAGAACCCAGTGACCTAATACATTGATGTCTGGGTTGTACACCCGGTCGTATTACCATTGTACCCCTAGGGGACTGTCCTATAAAACCCCATAGGGCTCACCCATGCAAAAGGGCTCAGTCCTCATTCCACACACACTCACCACAGCTAGGAGCGGAGAGGTATCTCTACCCTTCTTCCTCCTCTAGCAACACACCTCAAGGAGCAACCTTGTATACACTTGATCATAGTCATCATAGTAGGAGTAGGGGTGTTATCTCTCTGGAGTGCCCCAGACCTGGGTACGTCTTGTGTGCTACCGAGCTCATGCTCACTCGCTTCCAGAACCCGACGACATCCTCACGGCTCTACCCACGATAAGACACCCCTGGCATCTGACATGAGATTACCACGACGGTTGGTGCCCACCATGGGGCCATCCGCGGCATCGGCCTAAGTTGTCTTCCGGACGGGAACAATCCTTCCCTTCGGTGAGCGATTCACGTCTGGCTTGATCAACCTGCCCGATGCATTCGCTTGGGCATGCACCAGCGCATCGCCTGACGTGGGAGTCATTTGCCCCGCTAGCTGCCTCGTCGACCTCTTCGGAGCGCTTAGCCTTTCTGGCGCGATTGCCTCGGACGCGGGAGCAGCATGCCATGTGAGCCACCTCGCTGACCTCTTCGAGAAGCTCACCCTCTCTGACGCGGCCGCCATCGACGGGTTCCCGCCGACGTGGTGGTCGTCGATGATCCGCTCCCTCCTGTCGCCAGCAACGCCTCTGCCCGCGTGCTCGGTGCTGGCGTCTTCATGGAGGTGATGGTCATTGGCAACAGCCAAGACACCGGTGGGGGCGCCCAGGATCCGTTGCGAGCAACAATACAGGACCTGGGCATTCGCGTCAATGCCAACGCCAGCCCAGCGGAGCTAGAATAAATCCGCATCAAGCTCCTTGACAGCGCCAGCAAGATGGCGGCCATGCAGCATCGTGCCGAGGCCAACCTGTGCGAGATCGACCGCATAGTGGGCGGCACGCCGGCTGCAGGCGAGCCCAGCCGAGTCGGCTCCGTCCGGCAACGCGGCGCGACCATCACCTACATGCTGGGAGTCGAACGCCCAATCTATGCCAGCTAAGTGCAGAACCTGCGCACCGCGTCGGCGGCAGCAGATGAGCTCGAGAACCTGGATGGCGAGGAGCGGTGCAGCCAGCTGAACCGCCTCTAGGAACTCCTTGACTCGGTGAACATGAAACAAGACGCGGGAAACCGCGTGGTGGAAGCCGACCAGCAGGCCGAAAACCTCCCCCCCCCACCGCGAGAATGGAGCAACCTCCCGGTCCCCGAGCGGCGGTGGCATCATCCAGCGGAACCCGAAGCCGGCTGCTAGCCGCAGCCGGCACTCTTGCCAGACGGTTGTGAACAACCAGCAAGTTCCCCCAAGGGCGGAGGACCGGCACCAACAGGACGAACATCTTCCTCCCTGTCGGGAAAGGTTGGCTTCTCCGGCGCCAGTTGACCATCGGACTCTAGGCGGCCGGCTAGGCCCCCGTGAAGCACTTAGCTGAAAGGATAGAGAAGAGGTGTCTAGAGGGCGGAGATTAGATCCTCAACGAAGAAAAGTAGCTGTTTTTAATTTCTTTAAGTTAAGGTGGAGTTTTAGCACAAGTTTAAACATTCACAATACATTTGAAGCAAGCATGGCAAGAGTATATGAGCAGCGGAAAGTAAAGCATGCAATTTGCAAGAAAGTAAAAAGATGGGATTGCAGTGTGCAAACGCAATTGGAGACACGGAGATTTTTGGCGCGGTTCCGATAGGTGGTGCTATCGTACATCCATGTTGATGGAGACTTCAACCCACGAAGGGTAATGGTTGCGTGAATCCACGGAGGGCTCCACCGACGAAGGGTCCATGAGGAAGCAACCTTGTCTATCCCACCATGGCCATCGCCCACGAAGGACTTGCCTCACTTGGGTAGATCTTCACAAAGTAGGCGATCTCCTTGCCCTTACAAACTCCTTGGTTCAACTCCACAATCTTGACGAAGGCTCCCAAGTGACACCACTCTCCAAAAGGTAATAGATGGTGTGTTGATGATGAACTCCTTGCTCTTGTGCTTCAAATGATAGTCTCCCCAACACTCAACTCTCTCTCACAGATTTGGATTTGGTGGAAAGATGATTTGAGTGGAAAGGAACTTGGGGAAGGCTAGAGATGAAGATTCTTGTGGTTCGACTGGAATATCTTGGTATCAACACATGAGTAGATGGTTCTCTCTTAGAAAATGTATGGTTGAAGTTTAGTCACATTCTGATGGCTCTCTCGACAAATGAAGGATGGGTGGAGGGGTATATATAGCCTCCACACAAAATCTAGCCGTTACACACAATTTACCAAACTCGGTGGGACCGAATCATGAAACTCGGTCAGACCTATTTAGTTCAAAATGTGAACATTAGGATTTTCGATGGGACCGATATGATCAACTCGGTGGGACCGATGTGCCAGGCTTAGGGTAAAACCTCAACTCGGTTTGACCGATTGCACAAACTCGGTGAGATCAATTTTGGTAATGAGCAAAACAGAGAGTTGGTCAAGCAAACTCGGTGGGACCGATTGCATATCTCGATGAGACCGAGATAATTGCAATAGGCAACATAGAGTTTGCAAGCCCATCTCGGTGAGACCGAAATCCCATGGGTGAGACCGAATTGATTTGGGTTTCTTGTCACAACCCTAGCTTTGGCCTTTTCTTGTCATTGCATATGCATCCATGAATCATGTAGAATTTGTTGAAATCAGAATTGGGGATGAACAAACCCTAGCACCAAACCAAATCAAATAGGCTCAACTTAAAATGATTTTCAAAGAATCCAAAATGCCTTGAGAAAAGTTCATGATTTTTGGTTAAGGTGGATACCTCTGCCAAAAATCATGCACATATTTTTAGGACATATTTGGATTTTTGAATGAATTAATTCAGTATTTGAATTGGAGCAACTAAATGCTATGCATATAATTTATTGCTCTGATAATTCTGGAATTGTGTGTGGGGCCCTATAATAATGCATCTAGCATCCACAATAATTTCCAGAAGCTGCAAAATAATTTGGTTAGCAAACCAAATTCAAAAACAAAAGGAGAAATAGAAAACAGAAAACAAATATGAAAAGACAGAGAGGAGAGAAAGTACCTGGGCTTACCTGCCACTGTAGCTCAGCCCAGCCCAGCCGGCCGAGATGCCAATCATCTTAAACCCTTGTCGACCAAAGCAGCTACATGCTGGACGCGCGCACGACCGAATGCCACCTCCTACTCCAGCGCGGCGCCTCGGCCCTTCTAGGGACACCAGTGAGACGCCTAGACCCCGGGTCTCCCCTCGCCCTCCATGCTCTCTCTCCCCTGTCTCCATGGACCTGCTCCTCTCCTCTGTCCCTCTCTCCCGAGCGAGACCGAGAGGTCGTCGCCGCCGCCGTCCTCCTTTAACACAACCATTGACCACAGAGAGCCGGACCGCCATGTGTGGGACCCTCGCCATCAACCAGAAAGCCACGAAGCTGCGGATCATGACCTTGGACGCCCTGAAGCCTCGCCATCAAGCTCATCTTCTCCGCACGACCGTCGGACGCCGTCGACAAGTTCACCGCTTCCAGGTCGATCCCAAGCCAACTGTGTTGCGCTTTGACCTCCCAGTAAGCCCCGATGTTTCCCCTGTCCCCATGGCCTGTCGCTCGCCGTAGTGTCGTTCCCCGCCCTGACCGATGCTCTACCTGCTGTCGAGCTCATCCTGCCTTGCACTGCTGCTCGTCGTGCTCCGAGTGTCCAGGTGATGTCGCCCAGCCACTCCTTTGGGTCGCTAGCACCACATAGCCCTATGCACATGCACCACCCTAGCATCGCCACCACCAAACTCGTCGTCGTCACTGCTGCTGGTCATCCTCGGCAGCCCCGCGACCATCATTGGATGCGCTGCACCACGAGCTCTATAATGCGCATATCCATGCAACCAGCCATCGCTAGAGTTGGCCAGACTGGCAACTCCGCCGCGTTTGCTTAGGACCAGTGATTAGCCACCGGTTTAGCTAATGTGGCTGGTTTAGATTAGGTGTTAACCAACCCCCACAACCGCTGACATGTGGGCCTAGTGCCCCACTAATTTTAGTTAGTGCTAAAACTAACTTTTTAACCCCGAGTCACTAACCAGTGGGACCCACGCCTCAGGTTTGACCCCGGCCGTCCAGTTGACCTGCTGACGTCACTGTGACGTAATGCTGATGCAATAAAGCATTTTCTGGATATTTTTAAATAACCAGGAAATTCTAGAAAATGTTATAACTTCAAAAAATCATAGAAAATAATCGGTAACTCCAAATGAAAAGATATATATATGAAAAAATATCAGAAAAATCCAATCTATCCATCTGTACAATTTTCATGCATGTTAAAACAACCTATTGAAGGAAATATGCCCTAGAGGCAATAATAAAGTTGTTATTTATATTTCCTTATATCATGATAAATGTTTATTAGTCATGCTAGAATTTTATCAACCGGAAACTTGGTACATGTGTGAATACATAGACAAACAGAGTGTCACTAGTATGCCTCTACTTGACTAGCTCGTTAATCAAAGATGGTTAAGTTTCCTAGCCATAGACATGAGTTATCATTTGATGAACGGGATCACATCATTAGAGAATGATGTGATTGACTTGACCCATCCGTTAGCTTAGCACTATGATCGTTTAGTTTATTGCTATTGCTTTCTCCATAAGTTATACATGTTCCTATGACAATGAGATTATGCAACCCCCGAATACCGGAAGAACACTTAGTGTGCTATCAAACGTCACAACATAACTGGGTGATTATAAAGATGCTCTACAGGTGTCTCCGATGGTGTTTGTTGAGTTGGCATAGATCGAGAATAGGAGTTGTCACTCCGATTGTCGGAGAGGTATCTCTGGGCCCTCTTGGTAATGCACATCACTATAAGCCTTGCAAGCAATCTAATGAGTTAGTTATGGTATGTTGCATTACAGAATGAGTAAAGAGACTTGCCGGTAACGAGATTGAACTAGGTATGGTGATACCGACAATCAAATCTCGGGCAAGTAACATACTGGTGACAAAGGGAACAACGTATGTTGTTATGCGGTTTGACCGATAAAGATCTTCGTAGAATATGTAGGAACCAATATCAGCATCCAGGTTCCTCTATTGGTTATTGACCGGAGACGAGTCTCGGTCATGTCTACATAGTTCTCGAATCCGTAGGGTTCGCACGCTTAACGTTCGATGACGATCCGTATTATGAGTTTATGTGTTTTGATGTACCGAAGGTAGTTCAGAGTCCCGGATGTGATTACGGACATGACGAGGAGTCTCGAAATGGTCGAGACATGAAGATTGATATATTGGAAGGTTATGTTTGGACACCAGCATGATTTCGGATGAGTTCGGGCATATACCAGAGTACTGGCGGGTTACCGGAACCCCCCGGGGGCTTAATGGTCCTACATGGGCTTTAGTGGAAGAGAGAGGAGGCGTCCCCTTCCTTTCCCCTCCTATTGGGTACGGGAGAGGGCCCCTTTCCATCTTCTCTTCTTCCCCTTCCTTTCCCCTCCTATTAGGACTAGGAAAGCGGGGAAACCTACTCCTAGTAGGAGTAGGAATCCCCCCTTGGGGGCACACCATGAGGCCGTCCGGCCCCCTCCTCCCCTCCTTTATATACGGGGGAGGGGCACCCCATAAACACACAAGTTGACAATTGTTTTAGCCATGTGCGGTGCCCCCCTCCACAAATACACACATCGGTCATATCGTCGTAGTGCTTAGGCGAAGTCCTGCGCTGGTAACTTCATCATCACCGTAAACACGCCGTCGTGCTGACGAAAATCTCCCTCAGCCTCAACTGGATCAAGAGTACGAGGGACGTCACCGAGCTGAATGTGTGCAGATCGCATAGGTGTCGTGTGTTCGGTACTTGATCGGTTGGATCGCGAAGACGTTCGACTACATCAACCGCGTTTCTTAATGCTTCCGCTTTCAGCCTATGAGGGTGCGTAGACATACTCTCCCCTCTCGTTGCTATGCATCCCTAGATAGATCTTGCGTGATTGTAGGAAATTTTTTGAAATACTGCGTTGCCCAACAGTTATGGCTGCTATTTAGGACAAATCATATAAAGGGCATTTAAACCTTCACATACGGAGTTTGAATTTGAAACGAGGGTTCAAACCAACTTCATTTGACTTGTTGCTAGTTGCATTAGCTCAATCAACAGCCTATTGCCATGTCACATTCATGCATCATATTGTTTCATTGCATTGATTGTGTTCTTTCTTGTTTGCCGGTGTTTGTTCCCCCTCGGTAGACGTATGTTCTGATGATGAGTTTGATGACACCGATGAAGAGCTATATCATCTTCAGAAGTGTCAGGCAAGCAGACCCCCATTGAGCATTCTGATACAATCCCACACTCTCGCTCTTTCTCTCATTTACTGCATTAGGACAACAGCGATTCAACTATTACATGTTGCGGTAGTTGAACTCCATTCCCTTGCATGACCTGTCTTCGCCACAGTAAATAGTTGAAACCCACTACCATGAGTAGGAGTTGTTTGAGGCACGATGTGCCTACTCATTCATGATTGTTTGTTGTGCCCGCTATGCTTAGAGTTGTGTCAGGTCTAATTCATCTGGGATGGATTGGAATGGTGTGAACATGTCCTACTGTGTGAGAGCTAAGTGTGTGAACACGATTTGGTAAAGGTAGCGATGAGAGGCCATGTAGGAGTACATGGTGGGTTGTCTCATTGGGACCGTCCTTAGGAATTGAGTTCTATGTCTGTGATCCAAGACAGTTACTACCACTCATTGGAATGCTTAAGTGCCCCTCTCGACTTATTAACCGCCTCGATCTCTGTCTAGGAGTGGCAACTAGTTTCTGATGTTTGTATGTAGTGCTAGTAGTCTACCAAGTGGCACCTAGTACAGGTGGGCTTGGGACAGACTAGGTGCACTGGCACGGTGTACCAAGTGGCACCTGGATGATGGGCTTGGGAACCCTGCTCACATCGTTTGGGGCTGAGGGAGTCCTCGATTAGGGGGTGTTCGGGTAGCCAGACTATACCTTCAGCCGGACTCCTGGACTATGAAGATACAAGATTGAAGACTTTGTCCCGTGTCCGGATGGGACTTTCCTTGGCGTGGAAGGCAAGCTTGGCGATGCGGATATTCAAGATCTCCTACCATTGTAACCGACTCTATGTAACCCTAACCCTATCTGGTGTCTATATAAACTGGAGGGTTGTAGTCCGTAGGGAATCATCTCCATTCACAACAATCATACCATAGGCTAGCTTCTAGGGTTTAGCCTCCTTGATCTCGTGGTAGATCTACTCTTGTACTACCCATATCATCAATATTAATCAAGCAGGAGTAGGGTATTACCTCCATCGAGAGGGCCTGAACCTGGGTAAAAAACATCTTGTCCCTTGTCTCCTGTTACCATCCGGCCTTGACGCACAGTTCGGGACCCCCTACCCGAGATCCGACGGTTTTGACACCGACATTGGTGATTTCATTGAGAGTTCCTCTGTGCCGTCACAATCAGGAAGGATGCCTCCTCCCGTCTTTAAAGACGGCGCCGTTGCTAAGGGTGCCTTGGCTGTCGGCCAAACCCTCCGGCTAGGTGGTTTCCTCATGAGCGCCTGCTCGGCTGTTGCGCCGACGGTGACCTCTCGGGTCATCAAAAGCAACCTACACGTCAGCTCGGAGCTCGTCGAGCAGCTAGATCCAATGGAGCTCTCTTCCGTAAACGAGCTCTTGGATCGCATCGCCGCCCTGGGGGTCGCTAAGGATTACGACCAGGTTGGGCTTAAACCCGATCTAAGAGAAATTAACTCTCCCCAAGTCACCCACCACGTTGCCGTGGTAGAGGCACAGTGCGGCGACCCTTCATCTATTTTAAGGACTAGCTACGTCCGAATTCTCGACTCCTCCAAGCCGGATACCCGCGGAGAGGAGGATGTAACTCAAGACCTGAGCTTTGGATCAGGCAACAGGCTAGATTCGTTGGACAACATCCAAGAATCCGAACTTCAGAGTTCGGAAACTCTTCGGTCTCCGAATCTTGGATTGGGTGAGGTTTCAGGTTCAACGACACCCGCCCACCCAAACATAAGCGATCTCTCCCAAATCAGGCAGAGGTGTCACATCCCTGGTCCTGTTATGCACTAGGCCAGACCTCATGTGAGCATCATGTTTTAATTCAAATGAAATTTGAATTGAGGGATTTTCTAAGCCTCAGAAACCTTCTAAAAATGATGATCAACATTAAAAATTGCTTCAAATGCTTCCAAGGATATGTTCCTTTTCAGCTTTGAAAAATATTGGCAAGAATAAAATGCAAACCAATATTTTTGGAGTGACTGAAACATTTATTTTGGGGCCTTTGAATTAATTCAATAACTATTTGCATTGGATATATATTTGATATATAAATAATATATGTCCAATAATACTCGAACATTTTTATGTGGTTTGGTATATTTTAGCTCTAGCCACATAACTATTTTCAGGATTTTATAAAATGGTTTAGTATTTTACTAAACTAAAACAACACAGAACAAAATAGATAAATAAAAACAGAAATAGAAAGAGCAGAGGACTACCTGGCGCTCACCTCAGCCCACTTACCTGGCCCAGCTCCTCCAGTGCGGCCCAGCCCACCCTTTTCCTGTCGTCTTCCTCCCCTCGCACTGAAGCAGCTCGGTGGCGAGCGCTGGCGATGCCCCGGCCACCTCCTGCTTGCCGCCTTCCCCTCGTCGCCCTGGACTCCGTCCGCGACGCCACGCAGCCCCTGGCCCTTCTCACTCCCTCTGTACTCCTCCCCCCCCTTCTCTGCTCTCTCCCGCAGCACCACCGACACGCCACCATCGCCGCCGACGCCGATTGCCGCAGCCACCGGCCACCCCTCGCCCTCCCGCTGAGCTCAGGAGCTCCACCACTCCGTCCTCGACCCACCTCACCGAGCCACGCCCCTCCAGAAGCCCCCGAACTACCTCACCGGGCTCGTCTTCTACCTCGGACCCGCCGGCCATCACCGTCAAATTCGTCGGCTCCGGACCCTCCCCGACCTCGCCGAGCGTTCCGTCGTCATCGCGGTGAGCCTCGTCGTGTTTCCCCTCTCTCCATTCGCTCGCCCCTATGCTGCACCCGCCGTCTCACCGCAACCGGAGCTCGCTTGCACCGGCCATGTTGCCGTCGTGGCCATGGCTTGTTTCGGTCGCGTCCGAGCACGGCTTTGAGCTCGTGGGGCTCACAGGAAGCACATGCGCAGCTCAGCTTGTCCAAAACCCCACCAGGGCCTCGCGCCCGTTACCACCCCAACTCCGGCGCCGCCGCGAGCTCCGTTCCGACGAGCCCCGGCGTCCCCGCAGCCTCCCACCTACCCCATCAGATGCGGGAGAGCCCGGGCTACGCCCCGGTGCCCTCAGCGCGCGAATCCGATGCCCTAGCGCAAGTCCGGCGTGCCCCCGCCGTGCTCCGTGGTCGTCGCCGGCGAAACTCCGGCGGGAGCTGACGTGGCTCCGTCATTAGGAGCTAATCCAACTAACTAAACCACCTACAGCCACTGACAGTAGGCCCCACCCCTGGTCAAACCCTAGTCAGCACTGGGTTTGACCGGGATTAGTTCCTGAGTCACTGACCAGTGGACCCCACTGGTCAGGTTTGACCTGGGGCGCCCAGTTGACTCTGCTGACGTCACCGTGACGTGGTGCTGACGCCATAAATCATTTCTGGATTTATTATTATTTCAGGAAATTTCAGAAAATGCCCTAAACTTCAATAAATCATAGAAATTCAACCGTAACCCCAAATTAAATAATTTATATATGAAAAATTATCAGAAAAATTCAAGGAATCCATCTGTACCATTTTCATGCATGTTAGAACAACTTATAGCTGCTGTATAGCACAAATCAATTAAATGACATTTGTATAATCACATGTGGAGTTTGAATTTGAATCTTGTATTCAAACCAACCCCATTTAATCTGTTGCTAGTTGCATTAGCTCAAAACACATTCATATTGCCATGTCATAAGCATGCATCATATTGTGCATTGCATTGATCGTGTTTCTTCTGTGTTTGCCGATGTTGTTCTCCCTCGGTAGACGTTGTACCGACGATGTGATCGTTGACACTGATGAAGACTCAATGTTATCTTCAAAAGTGCCAGGCAAGCAAAACCCCCTTGTTCATTCCGATACAATCCCACTCTCTCGCTCCTGCTCTCTTTTACTGCATTAGGACAACAACGATTCATCTGTTACTTGCTGCGGTAGCTGAACCCCTTTATCCTTTGCATGACCTGTCATTCCACAGTAAATAGATGAAACCCACTAGTATGAGTAGGAGTTGTTTGAGCCCTGTTGTGCCTACTCATTCATGTTTGTTTGTCATGCCCTCTACTGCTTAGAGTTGAGTCAGGTCTGATTCATCGGGGATGAATCAGAGGTGTGTGAACATGTCCTACTATGTGTGAGCTAAGTGTGTGAACACGATTTGGTAAAAGGTATCGGTGAGAGGCCATGTAGGAGTACATGGTGGGTTGTCTCATTGAAGCCGTCCTCAGGAACTGAGTTATGTGTTTGTGATCCATGATTTAGCTACTACCATACATTGGGCCCTGAAATATGACCCCGCTCGACTTCTTATTCACCCTTGTCCTCTGTCCAGGAGTTGCAAGTAGTTTCTGGTGTTTGTAGTATGCTGGAGGCCGTGGACAGCACTGACCATAGGGGTGGGCTGTGATGCGGTAGGCACGTGGCCGGGTATACCGGGCGCCCGTTTGGTGTCACGGAACCCTGTTCACATCGTTTGGGGCTGTGAGCGAAACTCTGGCCGGATCTCCTCATGGATGGAACCCGAATAGGCGATAAACCTGGACTAGAGACTTGAGTGTTTAGGTAGGTCGTGGTCTACACCCACGTCGGCTTTCGCTTGAAGTCTGCCGAGCACATGTCGTGTGCAGACGCTAAGTGGTGGAAACATGTATGAAGAAGTACACCCCTGCAGGGTTAACATCATCTATTCGAATAGCCGTGTCCGCGGTAAAGGACTTCTGGGTTGCTTATATCAGTTCATAGACAAGTGAAAGTGGATACTCTAAAATACGCAAGATAAGCGTGAGTGCTATGGATGGCGCTCTCATAGGGAGACGGGAGTGGATCCATAGTGGTGTATTGATATGGTGAATATGTGGACTCGTGTGCGCCGCCTCAAAAGAGTTGCTTGCAGTCGTAGTTTAGGATAGCCACCGAGTCAAAGCTGGCTTGCTGCAGTTAAACCCCACCATCCCCTTGTTGATAATGATGTATATGTAGTTAGTTCTGATGTAAGTCTTGCTGGGTACATTTGTACTCATGTTTTCCTATTTTATGTTTTTGCAGAGAGACTTCAGTCTCACTAGTAGTTCCACGTGGACTTCGACGTTTAGCTTGTTACCTCAGCTACGATCTTGTGCCCTCGGCAGGATTTGGTAGATAGTCAGGCTTCTCAACCTTTTTCATTTATAGATGTCTGTACTCAGACATGATAGCTTCCGCTTGTGCTTTGATTTGTATGCTCTGAATGTTGGGTCATGAGACCCATGTTTGTAATATCTCGCTCCTCGGAGCCTATTGAATAAATTACTTGAGTCGTAGAGTCATGTTGTGATGCCATGTTGTATTTGCACATATCGAGCATATTGTATGTATGTTATTGAAATGCTTGGTATGTGTGGGTTCTGACCATCTAGTTGTTTATCTTTAGTAGCCTCTCTTACCGGGAAATGTCTCCTAGTGTTTGCACCGATCCATGGTAGCTTGCTACTGCTCCGGAACACTTAGGCTGGCCGGCATGTGTCCTTCTTCGTTCCTGTGTCTGTCCCTTCGGGGAAATGTCACGCGATGAATACCGGAGTCCTGTTAGCCCGCTACAGCCCGGTTCACCGGAGTCCTGCTAGCCCAGTGCTACAGCCTGGATTCACTCGCTGATGACCAACACGTTCGATGCTGGGTCATGGATGCCTGTCCCTGTAAGTCTGTGCCACTTTGGGTTCACGACTAGCCATGTCAGCCCGGGCTCCTTATCATATGGATGCTAGCGACACTATCATATACGTGTGCCAAAAGGCGCAAACGGTCCCGGGCAAAGGTAAGGCGACACCCGTGGGAATACCGTGCGTGAGGCCGCAAAGTTTTATGAGGTGTTACATGCTAGATCGATGTGGCATTGAGTCGGGGTCCTGACAAGAGGCCCAAGGAAACAATACATCATTACTGGGCCAGATTCCTCCTGGTTATGAACAGGATAAAGGATTGCCGCGAGGGAGACACAATCTCAATTTTCTGCAGTAATTGCATGGACGAGGGAATCCTTAACGCCGTAAGTCATCGTGCTATTACACGCTTCGCTAACTTGGCGTCCATAGTACAAAAATACTGTGCGATGGAAAGCGCCTGGAAAACCGAAATAAAGTTTTGGGATAATCCGGCCTTGAATAGTAATCCCGTCTGAACTAAGAGGGTGCATCATCATAGGACACCCGGGATAAACACCAAAAAACCAAAACCCTCTACAGGGCATGGAACCGTACTGGAAAGGTGGCTTGATGGACCCTGTAGAATTCACAGTATAGAGGACGCCACACCAACTCACAGCCTTAGAGCATGTTGGATACTCCGGCAGGTGGCCAAAATTGGCGAGGACCTCTTAATTCTGGAGGCCACAGAAAGCCAGCCCAAGGACACCAGTACCGTTCTCACAGTCTTCGAGACTTTTGCATCAAACAATATGCGAAAAAGAACACTCCGCGGCCTCGCCGAAGTCTATCAAGTTGCAACAATAAATCTATGGAGCGACACTGCTATTACCTTCAACGCAAGTGATGAACCTAGATTCCGAACAGCCCGAGCACCAGCCGCATTGGTCCTCAGTCCCATAGTGCACTGCTTTCACCTCACCAAGGTGCTCATGGATGGAGGCAGCGGACTGAACCTCATTTATGAGGAAACCCTTCAAAAAATGGAAATAGACTGGAACCGCATCGAGCGAAGCAGCACAACCTTTAGAGGAATAATCCCTAGTCGGGAAGTGCGCTGCACAGGAAAACTCACACTAGAGTTGGTGTTCGGCATGCCGGATAATTACAGGTCCGAAGAAGTCACGTTTCAGGTGGCCCCGTTTAAGAGCAGATATAACACTTTACTAGGGCGAGAAGCATTCACAATCTTCCAAGCAATACCCTATTACGGGTACATGAAGCTTAAGATGCCCGGGCCGAATGGAATTATCACTCTAGCTAATGATCCGGACATAGCACTCCGCGCCGAAAACAAGACGGCCGCATTAGCCCTTGAGGCGCTATCCGAAGCCTTAGTGGCCGAGGAACTGACTGCGTTGCGCTCCACGGTTAACAGGGATGATGTGATACTCGATAAGAGATCCAAATCCACATCCTTCAAGCCAGCCGACGAAATAGTCAAATTCCAGGTCCATCCAATGGACCCCAATAAAACAGCTTCAATCGGGGCACGACTGAACCCTGATGCAGACGCCGCACTATGAGAGTTCCTACGAGAGAACTGGGACATCTTCGCCTGGCACCCTTCAGACATTCCAGGGATCCCATGCAGGCTGGCCGAACACAGCTTAAATATCCTAAAAGGATTTAAACCTGTCAAACAAGCCCTTCGGCGTTTTTCCGAACCCAAGAGACAGACTATGGGAGAGGAGCTAGCCAAGCTATTGGAGGCCGGATTCATTAGAGACATAAAACATCCGGACGGGCTAGCAAACCTGGTGATGGTACCAAAGAAGGACAAATCCTGGCGCCTGTGTGTCGACTTTAAAGAACTTAACAAGGCTTGCAACAAAGGATCCCTTCCCCCTCCCCCGAATCGACCAAATTATCGATGCCACCGCAGGACACGATTTGTTGTGTTTCCTCGACGCATACTCCGGTTACCATCAAATCAAGATGGCAGAATCAGACGAAGCTGCAACAGCATTCATCACACCATACGGCCCATTCTGCTTCAACACAATGCCCTTCGGGCTAAAAAACGTCGGCGCAACATATCAGCGCATGATCCAGACATGTCTGGCAAATCAGATCGGCAAAACAGTGGAGGCGTATGTGGATGATGTGGTCGTCAAATCAAGACATGTCGAATCTCTAGTAGACGACTTGAGGCTTACATTCGATAACCTCCGAAAATATGACATCAAGCTCAACCCGGAAAAATGCGTCTTCGGCGTTCCAGCCGGAAAGCTCTTCGGCTTCATTGTATCCGATAGAGGAATTGAAGCAAATCCAGCCAAGATCCGAGCTTTGTCACAACTGGATATCCCAAAGGACCTCAAACAAATACAAAAATTAACCGGATGCGTGGCGGCTTTAAGCCGCTTCATCTCCCGCTTGGGAGAAAAGGCACTACCCCTCTATCGCCTCCTTCGGCGCACCGAACACTTCGAGTGGATGGAGGCCGCCACGGCCGGACTTGATGAAATAAAAGCCATATTGGCAACAAACCAAGTCCTGGCCGTGCCGAACACCGGCGAACCAATGTTATTGTACATTGCAGCAACACAGCAAGTTGTCAGCGCAGTACTCATTGTCGAGCGAGAAACGGATGGACACAAATTCCCCCTTCAAAGGCCGGTCTACTACGTATCCACCGTCCTCACTCCATTTAAATCACGGTACCCGCATTATCAAAAGATTGCATACGTGGTATTCATGGCATCCCGGAAGCTACGACACTACTTTCAAGAGTGTTCCATAATAGTAGCCTCGGAAGTACCACTCAACGATATTATCAACAACCGCGACGCAACGGGCCAGATTGCAAAATGGGCCATCGAGCTTCTCCCGTTCCATATAACCTATAAGCCACGGCGAGCTACTAAATCGCAAGTTTTGGCCGACTTCGTCACAGAATGGACGGAGGCTGAGCTCCCTAAAGAGTACGGCACATATTCAAACTGGATTATGAATTTCGACGGCTCCAAAATGTTGGGCGGACTGGGGGCTGGCGTCGTCCTGACGTCCCCCACAGGTGTCACAGTCCAATATGTGCTCCAGATCATGTACATGGATTCCAACAATGCAGCCGAATATGAGGCCCTCCTACATGGCCTCCGGATAGCAGTATCCATGGGTATCCAGCGCCTAGAGGTACGCGGGGATTCAAACCTCGCGATATCCCAAATAAATGGAGACTTCGACGCCAAGGACCCAAAAATGGCAGCTTACCGCAACGCTGTCCTAAAAATGTCAGCTCGGTTTGAAGGGCTGGAGTTTCACCATATAGCCCGAGAAAACAATCAAGCAGCGGACATCCTGGCACGCATCGGAGCAACACGCGATGCAGTCCCCCCCCCAACATCTTTTTGGGAAGATTGTTCAAGCCATCCATAGCATGGGAGGGGGAACCCGCAAACAACAGCCCGGACCCAGCCGCACCACTCGACGCCGAACAATCTGAAACAATTGGAGGCTCTGCCAATGAAATTACACCTTCAGCCCACGTAATAATGGCGGTCATCGCCCCATGGACAGAACCATTCCTAGCCTACCTTACTAGGCAGGAACTCCCGGAGGACCAAAACGAGGCCCGCTGCATAGTGCGGCGATCTAAAGCCTATAGAGTCCATGAGGGAGAGCTTTATAAGAAAAGCACTACCGGAGTCCTTCAAAGGTGCATCTCTGAAGAGGAAGGGCAGAACCTTCTGGCTGAAATTCATGCCGGACTCGGTGGTCACCACGCCGCTGCTCAGTCACTTGTTAGCAAGGCTTTCCGTACAGGCTTTTATTGGCTGACGGCCCGGGCAGACGCTCAGGACCTAGTCCAACGATGCGCTGGTTGCCAACTTTTTGCCAACCAAAGCCATATGCCACCCACCGCACTCCAAACTATACCCATCACCTGGCCTTTTGCGGTCTGGGGGCTTGACATGGTCGGACCCCTTAAAGGTGGGACCGATAGGAAAAAATACTTACTGGTCATGGTGGATAAATTCACCAAATGGATAGAAACCAAGCCTGTTAAAACGGCCGAATCCGGACCTGTGATAGACTTCATATCCGGGGTTGTACACCGTTATGGCGTCCCCCGCAGCATCATAACCGATAACGATACAAACTTTACCGCCGACGAGGTAAAACTCTGGTGCAAAAACATGGGCATCAAGCTCGATTATGCTTCCGTCTATCACCCACAAACCAACGGCCAGGTCGAACGTGCAAATGGTCTTATCATGAGCGGCATTAAACCCAGACTGGTGCGGTCCCTCAAGGAATCTAACACGCACTGGGTAGAGGAGCTCGACTCCGTGCTATGGGGGCTGCGGACCACGCCAAATCGCACCACCGGATACACACCATTTTTTATGGTGTACGGCGCAGAGGCAGTTCTGCCCTGCGACATAATTCATGACTCACCTAGAGTGCGCATGTACGAAGAAAGAGAAGCCGAGCTCGATCGGCAGGACAACTTGGACGCCCTGGAGGAGGAGCGTGACGTGGCAAAAGCCCGTTCCGCATTTTATCAACAGCAGGCCCGAAGATATCAAAGCAGAGAAGTACGGGCCAAAAATTACAATGTTGGCGAACTAGTTCTACGCCTGCCGGATAAGAAAAAGGACAAACTCAAGCCCAAGTGGGAAGGTCCATTCATAATCGACCAAGTCCTGACTGGCGGGGCGTACCGCCTGCGAGATGCGTCGGATAACCGACTCGAGCCGAACCCGTGGAACGCCACCCGTCTCCGAAGATTCTATGCCTAGCGCCGGACTCTGTGTTCGTCTCCTTCCTCTGTCCATTTTTTGCATTTTTCTGTCTTACATTTCTCTCCTTCCCCTCTTTTCTTTTATAGCCCTTAAAGGCTCATCTAGTGACGCGCCACTCGCGCTCATTAAACCTGGGGGCTTCTTTAACAGAAGCTTATTTATACGGGCTTCACGCCCAACACATGCGTCAAACTTCCGCATGTACCTTTTTCTTCACCATTATATGCATCGATATGACTTAAGTTTTGGCCAAGCTGGGTTGCCTGGCTCCTGTGCTTACCCCTACGTTCCCGATTGTTCGGCTAGGCGGTAAAGGGAGCACCTCTGCGATTGTTACTGCCGGGTCAGCCGGATGTGTACCTCAGACTGGGTGAAGCCGAAAGCTAGCGTTCTTAAGGGAATATTCGGTCGGTGAGATAAAAGATGATCTTTTTACTCATTTTATGCGCCCCCAGATGCTTTTTTCTGCGTCTTTTTACGCAGTCCGGACATGCACTTTAGGGCATGCCTCCCAGCGAAAGGAACCCCTAACGGAACTATTCTCTCTGGAAGATGTTTCTTACTAACCATGTAATATAACATAACTAGTTGGGCACTTGTCTGATAAAGCACTAATGACCCCTACGCCTGGTCTCCACGCATACCACGGTTCTTATATAACCGCTATGGTATTCGGACACACTCCGGACCGTCAGGTCCCGAGGTTGAAGCGAAAAGGTCGGCAACGACAAACGATCTACAATCCGGCTAGAAGGCATTACACATGTCAATTCAAAATTACATAGTCATTCTGACTGATTGTATTCCTCTTCTATACCATCTAACAGGCTGTCTAATTTACAGTCCTGCTGGGAATACTTCGCGGCCAACTCTACTTGGCCGTATACTAAGCTCACAGGGATCTCCTTCCCGTCAGGCCCCACTGGTCCGACCTCGGCCATGTGGTTTGGGTCAGACTTCGTAAAACGGGTCTTCACCATGGCCCAGGCTTCCCTAGCGCCTTGTCGGCAGGCCGATATCTTCCACAACCGGAAGCGCCGCCGAGCTCCCTTCAGCTTCTCCGCAAGCTCTCCAAGGCCCTCGGGCATGGAGTGGGCAGGCCATAAGGCTTGGGCAACACCTCGCATCGCCTGCCGAATTCGCTCGTGCAGTTGCATGAGTTCGGGAAGAAGGTCACCCGTAGAACCGGGCATCTCCTCTGCAGGACGACCTGTGAGCATACCTACAGACATTACTCTGTTAGTCGACTTCCTCGCCGAACTCTTTTTTCAAAGTTCGTTCAAGCACTTACTAAATATGCCGCGTCGAAGCCGCTGATTCTCCTTCGTGGAGTCCGACAGCTGGCCACGAACATCTTTAAGTTCGACGTCCAGCCTGGTGTTGGCATCCTGAAGATCATTCTTCTCTCGCCTCACCTTTGTCAACGTACTCTCACCGGCCTTTAGCCGGCGTAAGAGTTGTTGCTTTTCCGGATCGAGTCCGGCGCCATCTGCAACATGATTTGTCAGATTTGCACCCACACCGCACAATACTAATCTTTCGAAGTGTATCTTACCTGAGGGGGTCTCTTTGGGCTCCCCTGCTGCGGCTAGTGCGGCCTCTAGTTGGGCCTTGCACTTTTCCAGCTCCTGGGACAGTACAGTATTCTTCTCTGTAAGAACCTGCATATTAAATGATCCTTAAATCAGTTGCTCTAACTGTTTCAAGTCTCGGGGGCTACTGGTATATATATATATTTGACCAAAATTTTCTTACCCGTATGTCTTTTACATACTGCTCCGTGGCTCTGGCTAAACCATTTTGAGCGGCACGGAGGTACGCATCTCCCGAATTAAAGGCATCTAAAGCCTCTTGGGAGAAACAAGCGTCGCGTAGAACTGTCCGGCGACGCCTGTGGTTCATGGCACTCTCCACTTCAGAATTTGTGGCAGACAGCCTGTCCGCATCCTCTGTCGGAGGAGCGTCCGGTGCGCGCCTTGTGCTCGCCTCCGCTTCCTGGCCAGACGTTGGAGCCTGGCTGGTGGAGGCGCGATTGGCAACCTCTCCGGATGTAGTCCGGCGAGGTCTCTTCGTTCTGAAGATAGCACGAACGTTAATATGCCCTGACAGAATAACACCAGGGAAACAGAGGGTGCGCTATACCTTTGCGCCGGCATCTCAGTCCGGACTACATTCCTTTTTGCCCCACGGGGCCCTGCGGCCCCTCGTTGGCTAGCCGCCGCAGGTTCGGCCTCCTGCCTCGGAAATCTCCCCTGCAAAACACGGTTGTCGTCAGAAACACCGGAATACGTGAGAGTGGAATCTCTCTCAAGGGAATGAGACTCCGGTTTCTGTCACCTGGGAGGCCGGGATTAACCCTGGGTAATCAGCCGTGATGGCTACCAAGCTATTGTCCTTGCTTAGTTGATGGAACACCCCGTCGATAAGCTCCACCGATATGTCCGGATCCTCTTCGGAGTCCGGATCGAGGGACCGTTCTGGGTCCTCGGGCTGTGGAGGGCGGCTGTTTATATCCTTTACCTACCTGTCGCAGTTCCTGCATTGAAGTCGTTAGACTACATATCTAACTGTGGGAGTATAAAACAAACGGGCAATCGCAGTTGTTCACTTACCCAACTTGGAGGATCGTACATAGTAAATCCAGCCTGCGGGTTGACGCGGAGGAATTCCTTCTTTTCTCCCTTGTACAAAGAGGATAAGATCTTTACTAGAGCGGCAGCTGAGGCCGGCCCCTTACGACCGTAACGGGTGGCGTCATCCTCCCCGTTGAAATCCCACATGGGGTGGCCTCTATATTGAAGTGGCTGCACCCCCCGCATAATGCATGCGGCCATGACTCCAATCATGGTTAGTCCGGAATGAGCCAACAGTCTTATCCGGCCCATCAGGTAAAGGACGTCTCTGTCGCTTTCTCTCTGAGAGCTCCGCGGACGCCAGCTCAAGCGTTTCTTCAATGGAGCACTGTTGAACTCAGGGAGACCGACCCGGATAGGGTCCGGTAGCGGGACGTCATCTATGTAAAACCATTCCGAAGGCCAGTCCTCGGACGCCTTCTTTGGGGTTCCGGATAGGTATCCGGTCCCGGCGATGCGCCATACTTCGGCTCCGCCCACTTGGTATATAGACCCCTCTTTAGAACGGGGCACCAGGCAGAATAACCTCTTCCACAGCGCGAAATGAGCCTCAACGCCTAAAAATAGCTCGCAAAGGGCGACGAAACCCGCAATATGCAATACGGAGGCGGGCGTGAGATTGTGCAGCTGGAGGCCGTAGAACTCCAGAAGCCCGCGGAGAAATGGGTGAATTGGAAATCCCAGTCCCCTTATTAGATAGGGGACGAGGCACACCCGCTCTCCTTTAGAAGGATTGGGGGTGCTCTCCGCTTGTTTTCCGCCATTGTAGGTGGCGAGACCGGCTCGGACCGGGACCATGTATGCCTGAGGGAGAAATCCCTTGGCCTGAAGCGACGCTAACTCGCTATGCGGGATGGTGCAACTCTCCCAGTCCCCGGGTTTGGGACCGGAGGGGCGAGGGGAGGAGCTGCGACGGCTGGTCATGTTGGAATGGACCTTTGCTGGAAGCGCTCTGATGATAACTCGCGAAAGGAGAAGATGTGGTTTGGACCTAAATCCCCATCCCGTTAAATAGGCGGCTCGTTTATACGGCTAGGGGTGTGGATGTAAAAACACCCCGGCTTTTCGCATTCGTTTGACACGTGGAAGACGGCCATTATTGGGCGTGGAAGCCGAGGAGCACTACATTACAAAAATCGGACATTATTCCTACAGGTACACAAGATTTGGAGAAGAACCCGCCTTGCAATGCCGAACAATCTGCGCGCCGGACTCGTCGTCATTGAAGCCTGGTTCGGGGGCTACTGAGGGTGTCCTGGATTAGGGGGTGTTCGGGTAGCCGGACTATACCTTCAGCCGGACTCCTGGACTATGAAGATACAAGATTGAAGACTTCGTCCCGTGTCCGGATGGGACTTTCCTTGGCGTGGAAGGCAAGCTTGGCGATGCGGATATTCAAGATCTCCTACCATTGTAACCGACTCTATGTAACCCTAACCCTATCCGGTGTCTATATAAACTAGAGGGTTGTAGTCTGTAGGGAATCATCTCCATACACAACAATCATACCATAGGCTAGCTTCTAGGGTTTAGCCTCCTTGATCTCATGGTAGATCTACTCTTGTACTACCCATATCATCAATATTAATCAAGCAAGAGTAGGGTATTACCTCCATCGAGAGGGCCCGAACTTGGGTAAAAAACATCTTGTCCCTTGTCTCCTGTTACCATCCGGCCTTGACGCACAGTTCGGGACCCCCTACCCGAGATCCGCCGGTTTTGACACCGACAGGGGCCGTGAGTGAATCACCGGCCGGATCTCCTTGCGGATGGAACCTGAATAGGCGATAAACCTAGAGTAGAGTCTTGCGTGGTTAGTCAGGTTGTGGCCGACACCCTCGCCAGGCTTTCGCTCGAAGGTTGCCGAGATACATGACGTGTACATGGCGGTAAGTGGCGAGAGCGTGTGTCAAGAAGAACACCCCTGCAGGGTTAACATGATCTATTGGAATAGCCGCATCCACGGTAATGGACTATTGGGTTGCTTAAATGGTTCATAGACAACTGAAAGTGGATACTCTAAAATGCGCAAGATAAGCGTGAGTGCTCTGGATGGCCTTCTCACAGGGAGACAGGAGCGGATCCATAGTGGTGTACTGTTATGGTGAATGTGTGGACTCATGTGCGCCACCTTAAAAGAGTTACCAGTAGCCACTGAGTCAAAGCTGGCTTGCTGTAGTTAAACTCCACCACCCCTTTGTTGATACTGATGCATATGTAGATAGTTCTGATGTAAGTCTTGTTGGGTACATTTGTACTCATGTTTGCTTAATTTATGTTTTTGCAGAGAGACATCAATCTCACTAGTAGTTCCGCGTGGACTTCAACGTTTAGCTTATTACCTCAGCTACGGTCTCGTACCATTGGGAGGATCTTGTATATAGTCGGGCTCTGTAGCCTTCTTCCTTTTCAGATGTCTGTACCCAGACATGTTTATGCTTTCGTTGCTTGTATGCTCTGTATGTTGGGTCATGTGACCCATGATTGTAGTTATTACTATGTATGACTCTTCGGAGCCTTCTAAATAAATACCTTGTGTCGTATAGTTTTGTTGTGATGCCATGTTGTATCTGCACATATCGAGCATATTGTGTGTATGATTTTTAAATGCTTGGTATGTGTGGGATCCGACGACTTAGTTGTTTATTCTTGGTAGCATCTCTTATGGGGAAATGTCTCCTAGTGCTTCCACTAAGCCATGGTAGCTTGCTACTACTCCGTAACACTTAGGCTGGCATGCATGTGTGCTTCTTCATTCTTGTGTTTGTCCCTTCGGGGAAATGTCACGTGTTGCTACGACTTGGGTTCATACATTGATGATCGACACATTCGTTGCTGGGTCATGTATGCATGTCCCTGTAAATTAGTGCCACCTTGGGTTTACGACTAGTCATGTTGGCCCGGGTTCTCTGTTATATGGATTCTAGTGACACTATCATATACGTGAGCCAAAAGGCGCAAATGGTCCCGAGCCAGGTAAGGTGGCACCCATGGGGATACCGTGCGTCAGGACGCAAAGTGATATGATGTGTTACATGCTAGATTGTGTGACTTAGGATCGGGGTCCTGACATTTCTGGCAGTGGCTATGTCAAATGGACTCGATGGTGCCGGATAGATCAAATCGGTGGGGCTGAGTTTAAATCTAGGTTTAGGACATATGTGGAAATGAGAAAGTGGTTGAGGGCTTTGGAGCATATCACTAAGCACTTTGAGCAAGCAAGCCATTAAACAACACCTCGTCCCCTTTTAATAGTATTGGCTTTCCTATGGACTCAATGTGATTTTGGATCACCAAAATGAAATATGTAGAGTCTTGAGCTTTTGCCAATCCTTGTCCTTAGCTTATTGAAGGGGTTCCACATTGTCACAGCCCTAGAATTGTTTGGAGATAGTTGCATCAGTGAGCATCATGCATCCTGTTACTTTCAAGAAACTTGAAATGAGGAAGGTGAAAGCCTCAGAAATCCATTTAAAAGAAGGGCAAGAACCCTTTAAATTGCATTCATTGTTTCCAAAATGCCTTCATAAATGTTTGTTAATTTTGGCAAGGCTTTGAGACCAAACCAAAAATAGGGAACATTTTTGTGGAATATTTTCTGCACTGAATTTAAATCACTATCCTATTTTAATTTGGAAATATACCCAAATATATATAGGATATATTTCCAAATACCTCTATTATATTTTATGTGCATTTGGAAAAGTCCATTTTGCAACATGAAATTATTAGAGGATAATTGACACTGTTTTTGAAACTGTTTTGAATTTTAGAAGCAGTGGCAAAGATAAAATAAAAACAAACAGAACAAAAAAATAGAAACAGAGAGAGAGAGAGAGTTACCTGGACTTACCTTGGCCCACCTACCTGTTGCCGGCCCAGCTTCACCGGCCCAGCCCACCACCGCCTCCTTCCCTGTCGTCTTCCTCCTCTGCCAGAAGGACGGGCGCGTGCCCGACGCGTGCGCACCGCAGTGCGGCCACCTCCACCCTGCCTGGCTGCCCCCTCGTCGCTCTGGACCCTCCCCGCGACGCCACACAACCTCTCCGAACCCCTCGAGCCATCTCCCGTGCCTCTCCCCTCCTCTGGTCCTCTCTCCCTCTTGCGCCCGAGCACCACCGTCACCGCCGCCCGTTGTCCCTGTGGCCACCGAGCTCCCCTCGCCTCTCCGAGCAGTCCACGGGCTCCACCTCCATCTCCCGCATCTCTCCCTCAGCTCGCACGACGCCGGACGCCCTGCCTCGCCCTCTACCCCGCCATCTTCGTCGTCTCTACCCCGAGATCACCGGCGGCCGCACGACCTCATCATCCCCTCCCCGAGCCCGCTGAGCCTCTCCTCGCATCCACCGTGAGCTCCTCCCCCTGACCCCCCCTCTCATTTGCTTCGTTTGCGCGTCGTACCCGCTAGCTCGCCTGTGACCGAACGCGCCGCCGCCTGTGCTCACCGCCGACGTGCCCTCGGCCAATCAATAGCCCGGCCGTCGTGCCCCGCTTGATCCCCGCTATGCGTAGAGCCTGTTGATGCCTCGCATGCACCACCTCGCTCGCCGTAGCCTCAGCCCCGAGCTCACCCGAGCTCCGGCTGCCGCCAAAGTTGTCGCCGACGATGACTCCGGCCACCACCACCATCCGACGCACGCCGGCTAGGGCTCTCCAACGAGCCCATCCGCATGACCTCTCGTCACCGGAAACGGCCGGACGAGGACCTCTGCCGTGTCCTGCTTAGCGCCGGCGGCTAATCGCAGGTTAGCTGACGTGGCCGTCATTAGTTTAGGGGCTAACTAACCCTGTTAATTTAAAACAAGACAGTGACCAGTGGGACCCGCCTTGTTAGTTTACTGGATAACCAAAATAATTAGGTTAACTAATAAAATCAGTGGACCCACGCGTCAGCATTGACCATGCTGACGTGGCCTTTGACCGGGCCCACATGTCTGTGAGCCTAGCCATCACTGTGAGACTGACCAGTGGGACCCACTGGTCAGGTTTGACCCGGACCTGGCGTGTTGACCTGCTGATGCCACACTGATGTCATGCCGATGCAATAATCTTTTTTCTGGATTTAATTTAATTCAGGAAATTCCAGAAAATGCCCAAAACATCTAAAATTCATAGAAAATTATCTATAACTCAGAATGAAATGAATTATATATGAAAAATTATCAAAAAAATTCAAGGAATCTGTTTATGGCATTTGCATGCATGTTTGAACAACCTAGGGTTGTTGTACAGGGCAATTTGCATAATTGACATTTAAATAAGCACATATGGAGTTTGAATTTGAACCCTTGGTTCAAACAAACTTCATTTAATATGATTGCTAGTTACATTAGCTCAATCAACATCATATAGCCATGACATTATCATGCATCATAATTGTTGCATTGCATTGATTGTGTTCCTCTTTGTTTGCCGGTATTTGTCCCCTCTTGATAGACGTGGTTCCGACGATGAGTTCGATGACACCGATGAAGAACTATACTATCTTCAGAAGTGCCAGGGAAGCAAAACCCCCTTGTTCATTCTGATACAATCCCACTCTCTCGCTCCTGCTATCTTTTACTGCATTAGGACAACAACGATTCAACTATTACATGTTGCGGTAGTTGAACCCCTTTCCTCTGCATGACCTGTCATTGCCATAGTAAATAGATGAAACCCACTAGCATGAGTAGGAGTTGTTTGAGCCCTGCTGTGCCTACTCATTCATGCTTGTTTGTCATGCCTGCTATTGCATATAGTTGTGTCGGGTCTGATTCATCGGGAATGAATTGGAATGGTGATGAACATGTCCTACTGTGTGTGAGCTAAGTGTGTGAACACGTTTTGGTAAAGGTAGCGGTGAGAGGACATGTAGGAGTACATGGTGGGTTGTCTCATTGAAACCGTTCTTAGGAACTGAGTTCTATGTCTGTGATCCATGAGCAACTACTACCACTCATTGGGATCCTTAATTGACCCTCTCGGCTTCTTAATCACCCTAGTCCTCTGTCCAGGAGATGCAACTAGTTTCTGCTGTTTATAGGATATGTGTTGGCGGCCGTGCGTAGCGCTGACCCTAGGGGTGGGCTATGATGCGGTAGATACACCGTGGCCAGGCATGCCGGGCACCCGTTTGGTGTCTCGGAACCCTGTACACATCATTCGGGGCCGTATGTGGAAACCTCAGCCGGACTCCCTGCGGATGGAACCTGGATAGGCGATAAACCTGGACTAGAGACTTGAGTGTTTGGGTAGGCCGTGTCCGACACCCTCGTTGGGCTTCCGCTTGAAGGTTGCCGAGTACATGTCGTGTAAACGACGGTAAGTGGTGGGAGCGTGTGTGAAGAAGTACACCCCTGCAGGGTTATCATTATCTATTCGAATAGCCGGATTCCTCGGATATGGAAACCTGGACCCCTTGCATAGTTCATAGATAACTTGAAGTGGATACTCTAAAACTCGCAAGATAAGTGTGAGTGCTATGGATGGCCTTCTCGTAGGGAGACGGGAGCAGATCCATAGTGGTGTTTTGAATGGTGAATATGTGGACTCGTGTGCGCCACCTCAAAGAGTTGCTCGCAGTCGTAGTTTAGGTTAGCCACTGAGTCAAAGCTGTCTTGCTGCAGTTAAACTCCACCACCCCCTTTATTGATACCGATGCATATGTAGATAGTTCTGATGTAAGTCTTGCTGGGTACATTTGTACTCACGTTTGCCTATTTTATGTTTTCCAGAGAGACGTCAATCTCGCTAGTAGTTCCATGTGGACATCGACGCTTAGCTTGCTACATCAGCTACGATCTTGTGCCCTCGGCGGGATCTGCTAGATAGTCAGGCTTCTCAGCCTTTTTCATTTGTAGATGTCTGTACTCAGACATGTTAAGCTTCCGCATGTGCTTTGATTTGTATGCTATGATTGTTGGGTCATGAGACCCATGTTCGTAATATCTTGCTCCTCGGAGCCTAATGAATAAATACTTGAGTCATAGAGTTATGTTGTGATGCCATGTTGTATTTACACATATCGAGCATATTGTGTGTATGATTGAAATGCTTGGTATGTGTGGGATCCGACAATCTAGTTATTTATCCTTGGCAGCCTCTCTTATGGGGAAATGTAGTCTAGTGCTTCCATCAGCCATAGTAGTCCGCTACAGCCCGGTTCACCGGAGTCCTGTTAGCCCAGCACTACTGCTCAGGACACTTGACTGGTCGGCATGTGTTTCACTTTGTTCCTGTGTCTGTCCCTTTGGGGAAATGTCACGCGGTGACATCTGGAGTCCTGCCTAGCCTGCTACAGCCCGGGTTCCCGGAGTCCTGTTAGCCCAGTGCTACAGCCCGGATTCACACGCTGCTGACTGACACGCTCGATGTGATTCATGTATGCCTGTTCCCATAGGTTAGTGCCGCTTTGGGTTCACGATTAGCCATGTCGGCCCGGGTTCTCTGTCATATGGATGCTAGCGACACTATCATATACGTGAGCCAAAAGGCGCAAATGGTCCCGGGCCAGGGTAAGGCGACACCCGTGGGAATACCGTGCGTGAGGCCACAAAGTGATATGAGGTGTTACTAGCTAGATCGATGTGACTTGGAATCAGGGTCCTAATAGTGTTGGTATCAGAGCCTGACAGCCTGTAGGATTACCAAGCCAAACCGGTCGAAGTTGTGTCTAGAAATGCTTTAGTTATGTAGGGGAGTTGACTGTGGAAGGGAACGTAAGGCTCTTTTTACTCCTTTACCTTATGGCCTTCTGATCTGAGTCATCCTCTTCTCTTCTACGGGGTTTAAGAACTAGGCCTTCTAATCTATCTATCAGGATGACATGTTACTAATCCATTGACTTATAGGATTGATGGATTCAATTCTTAGTTCAGTTCCTACTATTTCTGTGTGTTGACAGTTGATCTCGGAACCTTGATATTGTGTTGTTGAGTGGTTATGCCACCATTTTGTAGGATGTCTCAAATCGTTTGAGCATTTACAGCCATTATGCTGTCCGAGTCTGTAACGCCCTCGATGCGGCTATATCTCCTACGTGTCGAGGCACGACTTAGAGGCATAACCGCATTGAAAGCAATGTCGCAAGTTAGGCAATCTTGACAACATCCCATGTAATATAGATAATAAAAGGGGAGATACATAGTTGGCTTACACTCGCCACGTCAATCAAAGTACATAAATAGCATTACAACATTCAAACACTCATGGCCCGACTACGGCGCCAAAATAAAAGATAAACCCAACATGCGACACGGTCCCGATCACCCCAACTGGGCACCACTACTGATCATCAGGGAAAGACACGTAGTATCGGCGTGAGTCCTCGTCGAACTCCCACTTGAGCTCAAGCGCATCATCTGGAGCGGAATCATCAGGCCCTGCATCTTGTTTGGAAGTAATCTGTGAGCCACAGGGACTCATCAATCTCGCACCCTCGCGATCAAGACTATTTAAGCTTAATAGGTAAGGCAAGGATAATATGTGGAGCTGCAGCAAGCGACTAGCATATATGGTGGCTAACCTGTTCGCAAAAGAGAGCGAGAAGAGGAGGCAAAGTGCGAACGAGTAACTAGAGGACAACCTGCGCAAGCATTACTCCAACACCATGTTCACTTCCCGGACTCCGCCGAGAAGAGACCATCACGGTAACCCACACTGTTGATTCATTTTAATTAAGTTAAGGTTCAAGTTATCTACAACTGGACATTAACAAATTCCCATCTGCCCATAACCGCAGGCACGGCTTTCGAAAGTTCAAATTCCTACAGGGGAGTCCCAACTTAGCCCATGACAAGCTCTCACGGTCAACGAAGGAATAGACCTTCTCCCGAGACATTCCTATCAGACTCGGTATCCCGGTTCTACAAGACACTTCGACAAGTTAAAACAAATACAGCAACACCGCCCGAATGTGCCGGCAAATCCCGATAGGAGAAGCACATATCTCGTTCTCAGGACACACTCATATTGTCTTAACTTCCGGTAGGCCAGCCCAGAGTTTCCCCTGGTGGCCACCGGCGGCTGACGAGTTGGACCAACACGAGGAGCACTGGCCCGGGGGGTTTAAAATAAGATGACCCTCGGGCTCCGGAAACCCAAGGGGGAAAAGAGGCTAGGTGGCAAATGGTAAAACCAAGGTTGGGCATTGCTGGAAAAGCTTTAATCAAGGCGAACTATCAAGGGGTTCCCATTATCACCCAACCGCATAAGGAACGCAAAAATCCGGGAACATAACACCGATATGATGGAAACTAGGGACGCAAGAGTGGAACAAAACACTAGGCGAGAGGCCGGGCCTTCCACCCTTTACCAAGTATATAGATGCATTAAGATAACATGGCAATAATATGATATCCCAACAAGTAAATAATATTCCAACAAGGAACGGTCTCCAATCTTCACCTGCAACTAGCAACGCTATAAGAGGGCTGAGCAAAGCGGTAACATAGCCCATCAACGGTTTGCTAGGACATGGTGGGTTAGAGGTTTGACATGGCAATTTGGGAGGCATGATAAGCAAGTGGTAGGCATCGTAGCATAGGCATAGCAAAAGAGCGAGCATCTAGCAAAGCAAAGATAGTAGTGATTTCGAGGGTATGATCATCTTGCCTGCAAAGTTGTCAGAGTAGGCTAGATCCTCGAAAGAAAACTCAACGGGCTCCTCGTTAGCGAACTCGTCTCCTGGCTCTACCCAAACAAGACAAACAAGCAACAAGGACACAATCAACCACGTGCAAACTCAAACAACATAATGTAAAGATGGTATGCTATGCGGGATGCAATATGGGATGCATATGCAAGATTTGACAAGGAATGAAAGAACCTGGCCTCAACTTGGAAATCCAAGTGTGCCACTGGAAATATGAGATGAAATCGCTTAAAACGATATAAAGAACGCCGGAATCGGAGTTACGGTTTGGAAATGGCAAGCAATTCAAATATGGCCACGTTATGCGATCTACAGCAAGTAGCCAACTAGATGCAACAAGATGAACATGCTACAGCACCCAAACATGGCATCAAAATACATGGCAGGGATCCATTCATGATGCTTAACAAAAGACTAGCACTGATCTATGTCCAAATCATCCATTTGCAGGTTCAAACAAGCATGGCAAAAATACATTTGGCAAACAGATCTCAGACTTAGTGAAATTAACACTTGTCTGCAATTTTAGATCAGATAGCACTCTTTGGAGCATGAAAACTATATGCTACAGGACCTGAACATGGCAAAGTAAAGCATGGCATGGAGCTACTCAAAGAGCTTAACAAAAGTCCCTTAGTGACCTTGAGCCCAAAGGGACCAGAAAATACATTTGCAAGCATGTGAACATGGCAAAAACATAATCAGTTCTCATACTTTGTGAAAACTGGAGCATGCTGAAACAGATATCAATTAGGCATGTTTACGAGCTCGATGCACTCACTATAGTGCAAGTCATGACAATCTAATCATGCACCCATCAAGAATACACAAAATACAAGCTAGACATGGCAAGAACAATAACATAGCATGCAGGGATCAACTACAACATCCTCGGCAAAATTGCTAACAAGTAGACAATCTGCCCAGATTCACGAAATGACAGAAGTAGAGCTCGATTGACTCAAGCTAGGGTGCTCCATAATTGCAAACAAAGACATGGATGGATAGAGCACTACAATATTAACAAAACATCCTTACTGATCATCCTTAAAAGAGGCACGGATCACTAGGAAACAACATGAACATATGGCATATTGAGATAAACAGCTCAAGGACTTAGTGGAAATGCTAAGTCCCTGAAATCAGCATTACGAATGCTCCACTTTGCAAGCTTGTGCTAGTCACCACACACATCACAAAAATACATGGGTTGCACCTCTGGATAGATGGCAAAACAAATAACAAAACTCATGAAGATCTCAGGGGCATATCATGCACACAATAATCATGGCAAAAATGACAAATATCTAATTGGAGCAACAGATCTGACTAATATCTCAAATAGCACTCTTCTAACAGCATTTCGGGCACCAAGATGAACTCAAATGAAAATGATGCAATGAGATTAAATGATGTACTCTCCGAGGCGAACATTTTGATATGCTATATGCCTGAAACGGAGCTACGGATGCAAAGTTATAGCACGATGAACATGGGCATATGGATCTGGGAATTTGAGGACTTGGAAGAAAATCACCACCCGCGGATCTAGGGTTGACCCGGGCACGCAAAACGAAGCGGTGGCGGATCTCGCCGGAGAAGACGAAGACGGAAGCTGGCGAGGACGGGGTCGCCGGATACGGCTCTACCGCGGCTGTATCTGGTTGGAGACGAGGTCGGGGAGGTGGCGGCCGGTCGGAGGGCGTCACGCGGCGTCGGGAAGCGGCGGTGGCCGCGGCGGCCCAGTGCGGCGCCGTCCGGAGGGAGCACCGGAGCCCGCCGGCGATGGCGTCTGCGGTGGGGCTGGCCGGCTCGGCCGCCGGAGCGAGAGATGGCGGCGGCGGGGCAAAGGCGCGGGGCGCAGGCGAGGACGCGGGCCCGGAGGGCCCCGCCGGGGCCCCGGCAGGCCGGCGCGCAGGCAGGCGCGGCGAAGTGGGCGCGGAGGCAGCGGCAAGTCGGCGGCTGCCATGTGGCGGCGGACACGGCGGGCGGACACGTCTGTCGGTGGGACTTGTGTCCGGCGCGTGCGAGGTGGCGGATCTAGGGTTACGGGGGGGGGGAGAAGAAGAAGAAATTGGAGGGGGTCTTTAAATAGGCATAGGAGGGGCTAGGAGAGTCCAAATGAGGTGCGGTTTTCGGCCACGCGATCGTGATCGAACGCTCTAGATGATGGAGAGGGTTTTGGTGGGTTTTGGGCCAAAATGGATGGGTGTTGGGCTGCAACACACACGAGGCCTTCTCGGTCCCTCGGTTAACCGTTGGAGCATCAAACGAAGTCCAAATGGTACGAAACTTGACAAGCGGTCTACCGGTAGTAAACCAAGGCCGCTTGGCAAGTCTAGGTCCAATCCGGAAATGTTTAATCCCCACACATGAAAGAAAAGTAGAAATGACCAGCGGAGGAGAACGAAGCGCCGGAATGCAAAACGGACAACGGGGAAAATGCTCGAATGCATGAGATGAACACGTATGCAAATGCAATGCACATGATGACATGATATGAGGGAGCTCGAGTTGATAGGCGAGATCGCCTCTCTTGCTGACGATCTTGAAAGGTCCCACGTATCTGGGGGCAAGCTTCCCTTTGATACCGAAGTGACGAGTACCTTTCATAGGAGAGACGCGGGGGTAAACATGATCTCCAATCTCGAAAGCCAAATCACGGTGCTTACTATCATAGTAGCTCTTCTGGCGGGATTGGGCTGCTTTGAGGTTATCTCGAATGACTTTGCACATTTCCTCTGCCTATGTGATTAAGTCATTTCCCAAAAGCTGACGTTCACCGGTTTCAGACCAGTTGAGAGGGGTACGGCACTTCCTGCCATACAAAATTTCAAATGGGGCCTTGCCCGAACTTGCTTGAAAACTGTTGTTGTAGGAGAACTCAGCATAAGGAAGACAATCCTCCCATTTCAAGCCGAAGGAGATCACACAAGCCCTGAGCATATCTTCAAGAATCTGGTTGACACGCTCGACTTGACCGCTAGTTTGAGGATGGAAAGCTGTGCTGAAGCGGATGTTGGTGCCCATGGCCTTCTGAAAAGAATCCCAAAACTTGGAGGTAAAGATGCTGCCACAGTCTGAAGAGATCACTTGTGGAATACCGTGCAGAGAGACAATTCGAGAAGTATAGAGTTCCGCCAATTGAGCTGCAGTGATTGACTCTTTGATAGGCAGAATGTGGGCCACTTTAGTGAGTTTGTCGATGACAACGAATATAGCATCATTGCCACGCTTGGACTTTGGAAACCCAGTCACGAAGTCCATTTCAATGTGGTCAAACTTCCATTCTGGAATGGCAAGAGGTTGGAGGAGACCAGATGGCCTTTGGTGTTCTGCCTTCACTCTTCTGCAGACATCACACTCATTCACGAACTGAGCAATCTTGCGCTTCATTCGAGTCCACCAATAAGCCTGCTTGAGGTCCTGATACATCTTCGTGCTCCCAGGGTGGATGGAGAGGAGAGAATTGTGAGCCTCGTTCATGATCACTTTACGAAGGTCACCTTTGGGCACAACAATACGATCCTCGAAGAAGAGAGTGTCCTTGTCATCAAGGCGGTAGCACTTGTACTTTGGTTGACTCTTGGCAATCCCAATCTTCACCTTCTTCACCATAGCATCAAGAAGTTGGGCTTCGCGAATCTGGTCTTCCAAGGTAGGGGAGACTTGAAGGTTGGCAAGGAAACCTTCAGGAACAACTTGCAGATTAACTTTGCGGAAAGCTTCACAAAGCTCGGGTTGATAAGGCTTGAGAATCAGGCTGTTGCAGTAAGCCTTCCTGCTCAATGCGTCAGCAATCACATTGGCCTTGCCTGGAGTATACTCGATACTCGGATTATACTCTTGAATCATTTAGACCCATCGAGTCTGCCTGAGGTTGAGATTAGGCTGAGTGAAGATGTACTTGAGACTCTTGTGGTCAGTGAAGATGTCCACTTTTCTTCCCAATAAGAGATGTCTCCAAGTCAAAAAAGCATGCACAACTGCCACCAACTCGAGATCATGAGTGGGGTAGTTCTTCTCATTGGGCTTCAACTGGCGAGAGGTATAAGCCACAACTTTATTCTCTTGCATCAATACTGCGCCAAGACCTTGGAGAGAGGCATCACAAAAGACCTCGTACGGCTTGGATTCATCAGGCGGAGTCAGAACTGGAGCAGTGACCAATTTCTCTTTCAAAGTGTTGAAAGCAATGTCACACTCCGGATACCAAACGTACTTGACGTGCTTCTGGAGAAGATTTGAGAGAGGCTTCGCGATCTTAGAAAAGTTTTCAACAAATCTTCGATAGTAGCTTGCAAGACCGAGGAAGCTACGGAGTTGCTTCACGTTCTGAGGTGGTTCCCAATTCACAATTGCAGACACCTTCTCAGGATTCACCGCAATGCCCTTGGCAGAGATGATATGACCAAGATAAAGAACCTCATCGAGCAAAAATTCGCACTTGGAGAACTTGGCGTAGAACTTGTGTTCCCTGAGCTTATCGAGTACCAAACGCAAGTGCTTGGCATGATCTTCCTTGTTCTTCGAAAAGACCAGAATGTCGTCGAGATAGACCAAAACGAAGTCATTGGTGTAGGCGTTGAAGATGAAGTTCATCATGCGAGAGAACGTCGGAGGAGCGTTGACGAGGCCAAAAGACATGACAGTGTATTCATATGAACCAAAGCTTGTCCTGAAAGCCGTCTTGGGAATATCTTGCTCACGGATTCGAATCTGATGATAACCCATACGGAGATCAAGCATGGAGAATACTTGGGCACCTTTGAGTTATTCGAACATCTCGTTGATGTTGGGAAGTGGGTATTTGTTCTTGTTGGTCTTCTTGTTCAATGGACGGTAGTCAACACAATGTCGGTCCGTTCCATCCTTCTTCTTCACAAAAAGAACACCACAACCCCACGGAGAAGAACTAGGTCGGATGAGGCCCATTCTCTCTTGAACATCGAGTTTCTTCTTCAGCTCCTTCAACTCTTCAGGTCCGAGCTTGTAAGGACGCTTGCACACAGGTTCCGTGCCGGGCTCAAGATCAATGATGAATTCAACTGGCCAGTGCGGAGGCATTCCTGGAAGCTCTTCTGGAAAGACGTCTTGATATTCGCAAACGACTGGAATTTGCGAGTTAGCATCCAGTTCACCCTTCTCATTGAGAGAAAACAGACGGATGGTATTATCCCGAGCGGCAAAGACAATTACATCCTTAGACAAATGAGTCAATTGAATCTGCCTGGCTGCACAATCAAGCTGAGCCTTGTGCTTAGATAGCCAATCCATCCCGAGAATAAGATCAATATCCGAGTTACCAAGGATCATTGGAGAAGTCAAAAACTTGAAATCACCCAACAAAATAGAAATATCTGGAACCTCGTAGTTAGCGAGCAAACATCTACCCGGAGAGACAACTACTAACGGTGTATGCATAACTTGAGAAAACCACCCATGCTTAGATGCAAAAGGTCTCTAGATAAAACAATGCGATGCACCAGTGTCAGAAAGAACTTTTGCAGGAACATCGTTAACAGGAAGGTTACCCATGATGACATCTGACGAGTCCTCTGCCTGAGCTGCGTTCATCAAGTTGACCTTGGCGTGCTTGGGGTTATGCTTGACCACCGTTATACTAGCCGATCTCACAGGAGGAGGAGGAGGGAGACGCCTCTGATTGAAGCATTTGTTGGCATAGTGACCCTTCTGTTGGCACTTGTTGCACGTGACCTCTAAAAGCGGATGGTGATACGGAGCACTCGATCTTGGAGCTTGAGACGAAGTCTTGTTCTGAAAGCCAGGGTTGGGTGGGTGGGAAGATCCACTGCCACCTTTGCTCTTCTGATATGGCTGACGAAACGGAGGAGGAGGAAGCCAATACTTCTGCTGCTTGGCCATTTGAGTAGAGGAAGGAGTAGTGTCTCTGACACGCTTCTTGGAAGCATCACACCTCAGTTGAGCGGCCTCTTGCTTCAATGCCATGTTGTAGAACTCATCGTATCTCAAGGGCTCAAAGAGAACAAGTGCTACCTGAATTTCTTCTCTGAGACCACCCCTGACCTGGTATATCATGCTCTTCGTCGGGGACGTCCTGCTTAGCAAAGCGAGCGAGCTTCTGAAACAACTTGTTGTAGTCATAGACAGACAAAGAGCCTTGCTTCAAGTTGCGGAATTCCTCACGCTTGCTTTCAACCACGCTCTGAGGAATATGATGAGCTTTGAAGTCTTGACGGAATTCATCCCAGGTAATAACACGTCCACCTCTGGAATCCTTGTACTGCTGGAACCATTCTGCAGCTTGATCTTTGAGTTGGAAGGAAGCGAACTTGACAAAGTCCTCAGGCCTGACGTTACTGCACTCGAAATGCTTGTACAGATCCACGAGCCAATCGTCAGCATCAGTTGCCTCAACACAATTGCTGAAAGTCTTTGGCCCGTTAGCAAGGAACTGGTTGAGTGTAGCAAAGTGATTCTGATTGTTGCCTTGGTTGCCTTGGTTCGCTTGATTGCGCTCTTGAAGAATTTGCATGATCAACTGTGTGTTTGCATTGGTCACGGTCATCACAGCTTGCCATGCCTCCGGAGGAGGAGGAGGTCGTGGCGGATCCTGATTCTGATTCTGATTGGTGCTCTTAGCGGGAGCCATCCTGAGGAGGGTGACAACCGTTAGCACATTGATAGATAAAATGAAGCTGAATCAAACAGGTTGAAATTGCAACATATAGTCTTCACATCCTAACATAAGAACGAATGCATTCCACTTGAAATGGTCACATAT
Source organism: Triticum aestivum (assembly GCF_018294505.1). Lineage (NCBI taxonomy): Eukaryota > Viridiplantae > Streptophyta > Magnoliopsida > Poales > Poaceae > Triticum > Triticum aestivum. Next base: position 409,550,334 of record NC_057803.1, on the reverse strand, counting down.
CCATAAATTGAGAAGCCACTAGCATTTAGGTAGAGAAATAAATCAACAAGGTACGGATCAAGAACGAATACTCGGTAAGAAATCCCAATCTCAAACCAAATATCCGTGGAAGAAGAACTAGAGCTACTTGAATTCCCACCTATGAAACTCCCGAACCTTTCCGGTTATGCAATCAGGTGTTGGGGATACAGGGGAAGCATAATAGCTCACCCAAATCTAGCAAATCCTACATCCAGCTGTATCCATCCTTCAACACATAACCGAGAAAACTTCGGAAACCATCTAACTCAACCTTCGAAAAGCATCCGTTATGCAAGTTATGGCGATACTCCCGAACTCCCGCCCCAGTACTGGGTGGCGTCGAGGTTATCTCACCAACGAACTACATAAAAGAGATTTTCGATGTCGGCGTACTAAACTCAGGTATTCCAGAACTGCAACGATAAAATTGTGACGACAACACCTCGGAGCTCAACTCCCCGGGACACTGCCACAACCCCTAAAGACAGGAGGCACCAAGAACAATGTTCTCGTCACAAAACCATCGGAACGATTCCAAGATACCCGCGTGATCCTAAATTTTTTTTAGTGAAATTTGAGAAGAGAAGTGTCAAAACTCTATGTCAGTATGCCTTACCAGAGTGATGAGGAGACTGGGAAGTAAAAAGAATTCCTAAACTCTCTGATATATAATTCCTAAATGACTCAAAACGTTTTTTTTCTAGACTCATCTCGGCCGCTAAAAACGATCAAGCAATGGGGCTCCTAAGGTCGGGGAAGGCTCTGATTACCAACTTGTAACGCCCTCGATGCGGCTATATCTCCTACGTGTCGCACTACTTAGAGGCATAACCGCATTGAAAGCAATGTCGCAAGTTAGGCAATCTTCACAACATCCCATGTAATATAGATAATAAAAGGGGAGATACATAGTTGGCTTACACTCGCCACGTCAATCAAAGTACATAAATAGCATTACAACATTCAAACACTCATGGCCCGACTACGGCGCCAAAATAAAAGATAAACCCAACATGCGACACAGTCCCGATCACCCCAACTGGGCACCACTACTGATCATCAGGGAAAGACACGTAGTATCGGTGTGAGTCCTCGTCGAACTCCCACTTGAGCTCAAGCGCGTCATCTGGAGCGGAATCATCAGGCCCTGCATCTGGTTTGGAAGTAATCTGTGAGCCACAGGGACTCAGCAATCTCGCACCCTCGCGATCAAGACTATTTAAGCAAGGATAATATGTGGAGCTGCAGCAAGCGACTAGCATATATGGTGGCTAACTTGTTCGCAAAAGAGAGCGAGAAGAGGAGGCAAAGCGCGAATGAGTAACTAGAGGACAACCTGCGCAAGCATTACTCCAACACCGTGTTCACTTACCGGACTCCGGCGAGAAGAGACCATCACGGTAACCCACATTGTTGATTCATTTTAATTAAGTTAAGGTTCAAGTTATCTACAACCGGACATTAACAAATTCCCATCTGCCCATAACCGCGGGCACGGCTTTCGAAAGTTCAAATCCCTGCAGGGGAGTCCCAACTTAGCCCATGACAAGCTCTCACGGTCAACGAAGGAATAGACCTCCTCCCGAGACGTTCGGATCAGACTCGATATCCCGGTTCTTCAAGACACTTCGACAAGTTAAAACAAATCCAGCAACACCGCCCGAATGTGCCGACAAATCCCGATAGGAGCTGCACATATCTCGTTCTCAGGGCACACTCAGATTGTCTTAACTTCCAGTAGGCTAGCCCAGAGTTGCCCCTGGTGGCCACCGGCGGCTGACGAGTTGGACCAACACTTAGAGGAGCACTAGCCTGGGGGGTTTAAAATAAGATGACCCTCGGGCTCCGGAAACCCAAGGGGAAAAAGAGGCTAGGTGGCAAATGGTAAAACCAAGGTTGGGCATTGCTGGAAAAGCTTTAATCAAGGCGAACTATCAAGGGGTTCCCATTATCACCCAACCGCGTAAGGAACGCAAAAATACAGGAACATAACACCGATATGACGGAAACTAGGGCGGCAAGAGTGGAACAAAACACTAGGCGAGAGGCCGAGCCTTCCACCCTTTACCAAGTATATAGATGCATTAAGATAACATGGCAACAATATGATATCCCAACAAGTAAATAATGTTCCAACAAGGAACGGTCTCCAATCTTCACCTGCAACTAGCAACACTATAAGAGGGCTGAGCAAAGCGGTAACATAGCCAATCAACGGTTTGCTAGGACATGGTGGGTTAGAGGTTTTACATGGCAATTTGGGAGGCATGATAAGCAAGTGGTAGGCATCATAGCATAGGCATAGCAAAAGAGCGAGCATCTAGCAAAGCAAAGATAGTAGTGATTTCGAGGGTATGATCATCTTGCCTGCAAAGTTGTCAAAGTAGGCTGGATCCTCGAAAGCAAACTCAACGGTCTCCTCGTTAGCGAACTCGTCTCCCGGCTCTACCCAAACAAGACAAACAAGCAACAAGGACACAATCAACCACGTGCAAACTCAAACAACATGATGCAAAGATGGTATGCTATGCGGGATGCAATATGGGATGCATATGCAAGATTTGACAAGGAATGAAAGAACCTGGCCTCAACTTGGAAATCTAAGTGTGCCACTGGAAAGATGAGATGAAATCGCTTGAAAACAATATAAAGAACGCCGGAATCGGAGTTACGGTTTGGAAATGGCAAGCAATTCAAATATGGCCATGTTCTGCGATCTACTGCAAGTAGCTAAATAGATGCAACAAGATGAACATGCTACAGCACCCAAACATGGCATCAAAGTACATGGCAGGGATCCATTCATGATGCTTAACAAAAGACTAGCACGGAGCTACATCCAAATCATCCATTTGCAGGTTCAAACAAGCATGGCAAAAATGCATTTGGCAAACAGATCTCAGACTATGCTACAGGACCTGAACATGGCAAAGTAAAGCATGGCATGGAGCTACTCAAAGAGCTTAACAAAAGTCCCTTAGTGACCTTGAGACAAAAGGGACCAGAAAATACATTTTCAAGCATGTGAACATGGCAAAAACATAATCAGTTCTCAGACTTAGTGAAAACTGGAGCATGCTAAAACTGATATCAAGTAGGCATGTTTACGAGCTCGATGCACTCACTACAGAGCAAGTCATGACAATCTAAGCATGCACCCATCAAGAATACACAAAATACAAGCTAGACATGGCAAGAACAATCACATAGCATGCACGGATCAACTACAACATCCTCGGCAAAATGCTAACAAGTAGACAATCTGCCCAGATTCACGAAATGAAAAAAGTAGAGCTCAATTGACTCAAGTTAGGGTGCTCCATAATTGCAAACAAAGACATGGCTGGATAGAGAACTACAAGATTAACAAAACATCCTTAATGATCATCCTCAAAAGAGGCACGGATCACTAGGAAACAACATGAACATATGGCATATTGAGATAAACAGCTCAAGGACTTAGTGGAAATGCTATGTCCCTGAAATTAGCATTAACGAATGCTCCACTTTGCAAGCTTGTGCTAGTCACCACACACATCAAAAAAATACATGGGTTGCACCTCTGGATAGATGGCAAAACATATAACAAAACTCATGAAGAGCTCAGGGGCATATCATGCACACAATAATCATGGCAAAAACGACAAATACCTAATTGGAGCAGCAGATCTGACAAATATCTCAAATAGCACTCTTCTAACAGCATTTCGGGCACCAAGATGAACTCAAATGAAAATTATGCAGTGAGATGAAATGATGTACTCTCTAAGACGAACATTTTGATATGCTATATGCCCGAAATGGAGCTACGGATGCAAAGTTATAGCACGATGAACATGGGCATATGGATCTGGGAATTTGAGGACTTAGAAGAAAATCACCACCCGTGGATCTCGGGTTGACCCGGGCACGCAAAATGAAGCGGTGGCGGATCTCGCCGGAGAAGACGAAGACGGCGGCCGGCGAGGACGGGGTCGCCGGATCCGGCTCTCCCACGGCCGGATCTGGCCGGAGACGAGGTCGGGGAGGCGGCGGCCGGTCGGAGGGCGTCACGCGGCGTCGGGGTGCGGCGGTGGCGCGGCGGCCCGGTGCGGCGCCGGCCGGAGGGAGCACCGGAGCCCGCCGGCGATGGCGTCTGCGGCGGGGCTGGCCGGCTCGGCCGCCGGAGCGAGAGATGGCGGCGGCGGGGCGAAGGCGCGGGGCGCGGGCGAGGACGCGGGCCCGGAGGGCCCCGCCTGGGCCCCGGCGGGCCAGCGCGCGGGCAGGCGCGCCAAAGTGGGCGCGGAGGCGGCGGCAAATCGGCGGCGGCCATGTGGCGGCGGACACGGCGGGCGGACACGTCCGTCGGTGGGACTTGTGTCCGGCGCGCGCGAGGTGGCGGATCTAGGGTTACGGGGGGGAAGAAGAAGAAGAAATCGGAGGGGGTCTTTAAATAGGCATAGGAGGGGCTAGGAGAGTCCAAATGAGGTGCGGTTTTCGGCCACACGATCGTGATCGAATGCTCTAGATGATGGAGAGGGTTTTGGTGGGTTTTGGGCCAAAATGGAGGGGTGTTGGGCTGTAACACACACGAGGCCTTCTCGGTCCCTCGGTTAACCGTTGGAGCATCAAACAAAGTCCAAATGGTACGAAACTTGACAGGTGGTCTACCGGTAGTAAACCAAGGCTGCTTGGCAAGTCTCGGTCCAATCCGGAAATTTTTAATCCCCACACACGAAAGAAAAGTAGAAATGACCACCGGAGGAGAACGAAGCGCCGGAATGCAAAACGGACAACGGGGAAAATGCTCGAATGTATGAGATGAACACGTATGCAAATGCAATGCACATGATGACATGATATGAGATGCATGACCATGATAACAACACACGGAGACAAAAACCCGAACCCGAGAAAATAAAATTACTTAACGCCGGAAACGGCAAGAGTTGGAGTACATATTGGGTAAATCATATCCGGGGTGTTACAGAGTCATCCCAGGTTTCTAGATAATCTGATGCATTTGCAATCCTTTCTTTCCATTCCCGATGTCTTTTATGGTCAGAATAAGCACACTAACCGGTGCGTTGAGGTAATTTATTGTCTCGACATATATGTTGGAGCTATTATTATGACCGTAGGTGTTTTAGGGAGTCACCTAGTAATCTAGCAATGCTTTGTATCCCCAGTGTGATGATTCTGGCCACCATTCTCGAAAGCGTTCCGCGATGCCATTTAGTAGTAGGTATTCTATTCCTGGGTTCTTTAACCCGAGATTCACCCTACTTACCTCATGTTGATTGTGTTGCTAGTTCCTTTAGGATATTAGTAACCTTTGCATTAGTCCTGGAGGTCCGTGGTATATCCTTCTTCCAAATACTACGAACCGCCTATGGCAGAAGTTATTTGAACCAAATGATCACAACCAGAGTGCTCTTGATGAGTTCTCCATTCTTCACTGTGAATCTGCCAGTCCTACCTTTCTACATGGGTTGTCCGGAAGGAATGTTAAGCTTTGCTCGACATACTAATCTATGCATCCACAACTCAGAAAATTATATGTTCCTTTGAGTTGTCCCTCTTTAGTTGTATTCTGACCCTCGTCCGTCAATTGTTGGTCAAGAGTAGTTGTGCATTGGTGTTATCAATGCCTATTGTTCATGTGATCCGTCAAGCCATTCTATTCCGGAATGACTACGAGAAACAAACTCCAGTACCTCATCCATATCCAGGATTGGGTCAAAGTAGTTGTGTTTTGCAGATCAAATGCCAATCCAGCTTTTGCTCTGTTCTACCCTGTAGTATTACCCCCTTTATGTTAGGATTGTCATGAGAATTGCACCCTCTCTCATGAATTCTTGACACAGTGATACTTCTTACCATCATTTTTCATTCCTCGGTCCCGTGTTGTCGCAACCGGAATGCCGGCAAGTGAACCATGATGTGTGAAATCAATACTCCTAGCAACTAGTTGCTAGGTAGCTAATGGACAATAATTTCTTTCTTAGCGTGTTGGTTATTCAATCATCATCCTAAGATTGATCGTGCTACCTAGTCCATTTTTCCTAGTGCACTCTTCGATCAATGAGTTAGGATTGTGTCAGTCCTTCGCTCTCTTGATCATATCGTCTTGCTCTGAAAAGCAAGATTGTTCCCGAGCTTAGAAACATATCGGTGGTTCGTGATTTTCTGAATATTTCCTCGGAAGTATCACCAGGTTGCCCCCTGACTGTTATGTTGAGCTCGTGATCAAGTTGGTTTCTTGTAAACCACCCCTTCTCCAAGAATCTGTGTTGGATACCCTGAGCTAGTTGGTTAAGCTGAATAACAACTTGGAGAGTTGGAAGATGAAAGCTTGTCCGACTCAGTTCATTCCAAAGGGATATCCTTGTGTGTGTGTGTGTTGAAGAAAGATGATATTTTCATCGATTGTTCCTCGGGATCGGTTGTTGAATCTATCGTCTTGTCCAAAACTTGATTTTAGTGCGGGCTATCGTCAAGTCAAATGAGAACCAACGATGTTCATAATGTTGTCTTACTCGTGGTTGTTTCCTCAAGCATACACCGTTATATCTTTTGGGTCTGACCAATGCTATCACCTTGTTCACATAATTATGGAATTCCATCTTCATGGAAATCTGGATGACCTGTTATTGAGCCCATCGACAATATTTTCATCTTATCCATGATTCATGTTGAACATTAAGCTAGTGTTGGAAACTTTGAAAGCATTTCTTCATGCTAGCTCATGAAGCATATGTTTGGTATAAGAAGTGACTTCCTCTAGTTCACGTGCATTTGAAGCAAGTTGCCGCCATGAATTTGGGAAAGTTTGTCTTGCTTTCTCTAGAATCATCCCAAGTCAGTCATGCATACGTGCAAAGTATTCTGTGGTCTGGAGACTTGCAACCTTCATTCTATATGAATCCCTAGCACACCAAGCCACTGATTGATTTGTTCAAGGAGAAGAAGTTCCTTCTTAAGAGCTAGACTTACGCAAGGACTTTGATATCCTCGATGATGGTTCCCCATCTAGACTCGGTAGTGTTTTATTATAAGACTATTATGTGGTCATGCTTGTCTGGGACAGCGTGTTCACAGGTTTGTAGCAAAACCGGCTCATGTTTTGGAGCTTACTATTGTAGTTCATTTTCTGAGAATCTCGCAACGTCATCTCGTTGGTTTGTGTTGCAAACTTTCTTTTCAAGACATGCTGTCTGAAATATCCTATTACCAACCAGATCTGAATCTCAGGCAGATATGATGGTTGGAACTTTTCCAGGATCTATGATGTAGGTCCCGACAGGATTGATGCTCTGGCCGACACACCTAGCCGGAAGATCTGTCATTATAGTATCTTTGCCCATCTTTCCATGAGGTTTTCGTGCGATTTATTATAGAAGTTGTTCCTTAGGGATCCTTGTGCTCTCAGTTTCTTCGATGATTCTATAACCATTGAAACACTGGAAACACTCTCGACTATTGAGTTTTGCCCCAGTTACCAGAATCATTCCCGGCATTTGCTTTTTGTTCCCAGCTTGCACCCCAGTAGTGGTTGTCCAGGATCATCTTCAAAAGTGGACTTACCATGGGTCCCATCCGTCTCTGATGATAAGCAAATCATCCATTGCTTTGTTTTCAACAAGGTAGTCCACATCATTCATCCTAGTCCGAGTATGCCATTTCTTCGAGCTATTTCAAACGATCAATTGTAAATTGCCTTAGGCTGGTATAGAGAGTTTCAATGATCTGTGGATCAAAAGTAATTCTTTTTGCCACTTAAGGGAATAGTTCAATGAGTCACTTTTTTCCAAGGTGCCCCGTTACGGAATCATGGCAATTATTTCCTCGCCACCTTGACACCATCCACCATCTTTCTAAGCGTGGAATTGTTGCCCACCAAATCAAACCCCGCCGTATGTTCTTCCATCCCTCTTGATGTGTTCTGTGTCCCAACTGAAGATGTTTCAACATCTCATTCCGCGAGTGGTTCTTATATAGCTCGATCTTCGAGAAGATCAATCTTAGTATAGTTTCTTTCTGTCGTCATCGCGTGTATGAAGATCTCAAAAGCGAGGATGTCAAGATCGACATGATGCAATGAATCAACATCTTCGAGAAGGGCAATCGGATCGTGAAGATTCTTTATTGGTGATCCCTCTGTCTTCTTACCTCACGTCTTGAATCTCAGGACGAGATTCTTGTTTAGTGGGGGTGAGTTGTCACAGCCCTAGAATTGTTTGGAGATAGTTGCATCAGTGAGCATCATGCATCCTGTTACTTTCAAGAAACTTGAAATGAGGAAAGTGAAAGCCTCAGAAATCAATTTAAAAGAAGGGCAAGAACCCTTTAAATTTCATTCATTGTTTCCAAAATGCCTTCATAAATGTTTGTTAATTTTGGCAAGCCTTTGAAACCAAACCAAAAATAGGGAACATTTTTGTGGAATATTTTGGGCACTGAATTTAAATCACTATCCTATTTGAATTTGGAAATATACCCAAATATATATAGTACATATCTCCAAATACCTCTGATATATTTTATGTGCATTTGGAAAAGTCCATTTTGCAACATGAAATTATTACAGGATAACTGACACTGTTTTTGAAACTGTTTTGAATTTTAAAAGCAGTGGCAAAGATAAAATAAAAACAAACAGAACAAAAAAATAAAAATAGAGAGAGAGAGAGTTACCTGGACTTACCTCGGCCCACCTACCTGTTGCCGGCCCAGCCCACTACCTCCTCCTTCCCTGTCGTCTTCCTCCTCTGCCAGAAGGACGGGCGCGTGCCCGACACTCGCGCACCACAGTGCGGCCACCTCCACCCTGCCTGGCTGCCCCCTCGTCGCTCTGGACCCTCCCCGTGATGCCACGCAACCTCCCCGACCCCCTCGAGCCATCTCCCGTGCCTCTCCCCTCCTCTGGTCCTCTCTCCCTCTCGCGCCCAAGCACCACCGTCGCCGCCGCCCGCTGTCCCCGTGGCCACCGAGCTCCCCTCGCCTCTCCGAGCAGTCCACGGGCTCCGCCTCCATCTCCCGCGTCTCTCCGTTAGCTCGCACGACGCCGGATGCCCTGCCTCGCCCTCTACCCCGCCATCTTCGTCGTCTCTGCCCCGAGATTGCCAGCGGCCGAACGACCTCATCATCCCCTCCCCGAGCCTGCTGAGCCTCTCCTCGCATCCGCCGTGAGCTCCTCCTCCTGACCCCCCTCTCATTTGCTTCGTCTGCGTGTCATACCCGCCAGCTCTCCTGTGACCGAACGCGCCGCCGCCTGTGCTCGCCGCCGACGTGCCCTCGGCCACTCAATGGCCCAGCCATCATGCCCCGCTTGATCCCCGCTCCGTGTAGAGCCTGTTGATGCCTCGCACGCGCCGCCTCGCTCGTCGTAGCCTCGGCCCCGAGCTCACCCGAGCTCCGGCTGCCGCCAAAGTCGTCGCCGACGATGACTCCGGCCACCACAGGCCCGGCCACCACCACCATCCGACGCGCGCCGGCTAGGGCTCTCCAACGAGCCCATCTGCACGACCTCTCGTCGCCGAAAACGGTCGAACGAGGACCTCCGCCATGTCCTGCTTAGCGCCGGCGGCTAATCGCCGGTTAGCCGCCGTGGCCGTCATTAGTTTAGGGGCTACCTAACCCTGTTAATTTAACACAAGACACTGACCAGTGGGACCCGCCTTGTTAGTTTACCTGATAACCAAAATAATTAGGTTAACTAATAAAATCAGTGGACCACGCGTCAGCATTGACCGTGCTGACGTGGCCTTTGACCGGGCCCACATGTCTGTGAGCCTAGCCATCACTATGAGACTGACCAGTGAGACCCACTGGTCAGGTTTGACCTGGACCTAGCGTGTTGACCAGCTGATGTCACACTGATGTCATGCCGATGCAATAATCTATTTTCTGGATTTAATTTAATTCAGGATATTCCAGAAAATGCCCAAAACTTCTAAAATTCATAGAAAATTATCTATAACTCAGAATGAAATGAATTATATATGAAAAATTATCAGAAAAATTCAAGGAATCTGTTTATGGCATTTGCATGCATGTTTGAACAACCTAGGGTTGCTGTACAGGGTAATTTGCATAATTTACATTTAAATAAGCACATATGGAGTTTGAATTTGAACCCTTGGTTCAAACCAACTTCATTTAATATGATTGCTAGTTGCATTAGCTCAATCAACAGCATATTGCCATGACATTATCATGCATCATAATTGTTGCATTGCATTGATTGTGTTCCTCTTTGTTTGCCGGTATTTGTCCCCTCTCGATAGACGTGGTTTCGACGATGAGTTCGATGACACCGATGAAGAACTATACTATCTTCAGAAGTGCAAGGAAAGCAAAACCCCCTTGTTCATTCTGATACAATCCCACTCTCTCGCTCCTGCTCTCTTTTACTGCATTAGGACAACAACGATACAACTATTACATGCTGCGCTAGTTGAACCCCTTTCCTCTGCATGACCTGTCATTGCCACAGTAAATAGATGAAACCCACTAGCATGAGTATGAGTTGTTTGAGCCCTGATGTGCCTACTCATTCATGCTTGTTTGTCATGCCTGCTATTGCATAGAGTTGTGTCGGGTCTGATTCATTGGTAATGAATTGGAATGGTGATGAACATGTCCTACTGTGTGTGAGCTAAGTGTGTAAACACGTTTTGGTAAAGGTAGCGGCGAGAGGCCATGTAGGAGTACATGGTGGGTTGTCTCATTGAAACCGTTCTTAGGAACTGAGTTTTGTGTCTGTGATCCATGAATAGCTACTACCACTCATTGGGATCCTTAATTGACCCTCTCGGCTTCTTAATCACCCTAGTCCTCTGTCCAGGAGTTGCAACTAGTTTCTGGTGTTTATAGGATATGTGTTGGCGGTCGTGCGTAGCGCTGACCCTAGGGGTGGGCTATGATGCGGTAGATACATCGTGGTCGGGCATGCCGGGCGCCCATTTGGTGTCTCGGAACCCTGTACACATCGTTCGGGGCCGTATGTGGAAACCTTGGCCGGACTCCCTGCGGATGGAACCTGGATAGGCGATAAACCTGGAATAGAGACTTGAGTGTTTGGGTAGGCCGTGGCCGACACCCTCGTTGGGCTTCCGCTTGAAGGTTGCCGAGTACATGTCGTGTAAACGACGGTAAGTGGTGGGAGCGTGTGTGAAGAAGTACACCCCTGCAGGGTTATCATTATCTATTCGAATAGCCGTATTCCTCGGATATGGAAACCTGGACCCCTTGCATAGTTCATAGATAACTTGAAGTGGATACTCTAAAACTCGCAAGATAAGTGTGAGTGCTATGGATGGCCTTCCCGTAGGGAGACGGGAGCGGATCCATAGTGGTGTTTTGAATGGTGAATATGTGGACTCGTGTGCGCCACCTCAAAGAGTTGCTCGCAGTCATAGTTCAGGTTAGCCACTGAGTCAAAGCTGGCTTGCTGCAGTTAAACTCCACCACCCCCTTTATTGATACCGATGCATATGTAGATAGTTCTGATGTAAGTCTTGCTCGGTACATTTGTACTCACGTTTGCCTATTTTATGTTTTGCAGAGAGACGTCAGTCTCGCTAGTAGTTCCGTGTGGACTTCGACGTTTAGCTTGCTACATCAGCTACGATCTTGTGCCCTCGGCAGGATCTGGTAGATAGTCAGGCTTCTCAGCCTTTTTCATTTGTAGATGTCTGTACTCAGACATGTTAAGCTTCCGCATGTGCTTTGATTTGTATGCTATGATTGTTGGATCATGAGACCCATGTTTGTAATATCTCGCTCCTCGGAGCCTAATGAATAAATACTTGAGTCATAGAGTTATGTTGTGATGCCATGTTGTATTTACACATATCGAGCATATTGTGTGTATGATTGAAATGCTTGGTATGTGTGGGATCCGACAATCTAGTTGTTTATCCTTGGCAGCCTCTCTTATGGAGAAATGTAGTCTAGTGCTTCCATGAGCCATAGTAGTCCGCTACAGCCCGGTTCACCGGAGTCCTGTTAGCCCAGCACTACTGCTCAAGACACTTGACTGGCCGGCATGTGTTTCACTTCATTCCTGTGTCTGTCCCTTCGGGGAAATGTCACGCGGTGACACCTGGAGTGCTGCCTAGCCTGCTACAGCTCGGGTTCCCGGTGTCCTGTTAGCCCAGTGCTACAGCCCGGATTCACACGCTGCTGGCCGACACGCTCGATGTGATTCATGTATGCCTGTTCCCATAGGTTAGTGCCGCTTTGGGTTCACGGTTAGCCATGTCGGCCCGGGTTCTCTGTCATATGGATGCTAGCGACACTATCATATACGTGAGCCAAAAGGCGCAAACGATCCCGGGCCATGGTAAGGCGACACCCGTGGGAATACCATGCGTGAGGCCGCAAAGTGATATGAGGTGTTACCGACTAGATCGATGTGACTTGGAATATGGATCCTGACACACATCCTCTTGTCCAAGCCACTCCACTGTTGAACTCATCTGAAATATACTAGGTGAAAATATTAGTCCAACAAGAGATATGTTGACATTAATTACCAAAATCACCCAAGGAGCACTTGTGCTTCCAATCTCCTGGTTTTTGATAATTGATGGAAACATACATCAAAGCTTTAGATAAAGATATGAAGAACAACAAGTAAAGCTTGGGAAAGACATGTAACATTCATAGGCTCCCCCTACATGTATGCAATCATGTGAATATGGAATATAAGAGCATGTGAATGCATAACCATGACAGAGCAAGCAATGAGTTACATGTATCCTAGCTATATGCATCAGAGCAAATGATGTGAATATAGGAAATGTACCTCCATGTTCATGATTTCTTCTTGCAAACAATATTTACAGTAGCAAGTAATCATCATGCACATGGATGTGATGCATATATTTACCTTGTGGTCTTGAGCTAGCTTTGGAGAAGGTGAACTTGAGAAAAGAGGGTTAGATAACACAAGAACGCTTACTAAGCAATGCAAGAACAGAAAACCACAAGAGTACCAGGATTGGGATGACATGTAGAGAGTGAGTACTAGGTACTCTATTGGATATAGACATGTTCCGAAAGAGTAAAGATATGCAGTGAATTCTAAGACTGCCTTCCCTTAGATGTCTTTCTCCCCCTGAATCTTATATGGATAATGGGAGAAGATAGGGCAAAACAAAATCAGAGCAAAATCAATCATAACAAACATACTAACATGTCTTTCCCCTCTTGAAGACATGTATCTTCTCTCCTCTTTGAATACCAAGCATTTCGGAAGACTAAGAAAACTTTCTCTCCCATTGATGTGATTTAAGCTTTGATGTGATCTCTCTCCCCCCTTTGAAATCAATTTTCAAGAAGGGATCTTCTGGAGTGTGAGTCGAATAGGTTTGGTCCTTGAGTCACATGACAAAGCAGCATATAGAATGTGATGCGGGTAGAGGATAAGAATCATCGAGTGGAGCTGGAACAAATATGCAGGATGCAAATGGCAAAGTGTTTTCTTAGTATTGAAATCGGTAACACCGAGTTATTTGCTTCCGTGTCACCGAGTTGTTTCGGTTTAGCCGAGTAGAACAAATCTGTGTGGCCGAATTCAACACAGAGAGAAAACAATTGTCATCTCAGCTCACTAAGCAAATAAGATCTCACAATGATATGCGAGGAATTAACTGAAGGATTTGCAATGAATTGGATGCAGGGAATGCAGAAAAGAACATGGAAAACAAAAAGAAATCTAGATGATGTTTTTTTGATAAATAAAGAGAACAAACATGCAAGAGTCAAATGCAAGAACACAGAGAAACACTAGAGAACTGCATCTAGAATTGGTCGGCAACAAAGTCACCTATGTTAGAGTATATTGACTGAGGAGTCAAGTGAGAACACTTGATTCTAGGTCATACTCATCATTTAAGCTCAAAATGGGGTTGCCATTTTTAGTTTAAGCATTTTGATGTATTCACATCTTGTTGAGCTGCTTTGACCCATGACTTGAGGTGAAGCTTCTCTAAGATGGAACAACATACCTTGGGTGGTGGTGTTGAACTTGATCATGTAGTTCAACTTGTGTAAGATGCTCAAGGTTGATGTATCTCATCGATGAGTTGGGAGCATCACTTGTATTTTGAGTTCATCTACCTACATGGGTTAGTATTGCAAGGGAGAGCACTTGTGTATCCAAAATGACAATTGTGAAATTTGATACCAAAAGAAATTTGATATAGAAGAATTATCAAAGGATATGTTGAAAGGTTTCATGCTTCCTTGACTTCAACCACCATATTGTAGAGACTTGGTTATGTAGAAATTACTCAAGATGTGAGTGATTTGCAATCTCATAGAAGTTGGCTTATCCAAGTACCTACGAGGGTTAGATAACATGCAAGGGTACAAGTATAGATCCATGACATACGATCAATATCATAAGAGAAATATCAAGGATTAGTCAAAGGCTCATGCCTTGCATGTAACCAAATGGAGCTTCTACTCCAAGTTTGAAGCATCAATGATGTTCAATTCACCTCTCAAACGGCAAAATACTTTCTCAGGAAGCGGTTTGGTGAATATATCCGATAATTGCTTATCGGTACGAACATGCTTAAGATCAATGTCCCCTTTGGCAACATGATCTCGAATGAAATGATGACGAACTTCAATATGCTTAGTTCAAGAATGTTGCATGGGATTGTGAGCAATCTTAATAGCACTTTCATTGTCACAAAGCAATGGAACATGTTTCACATATATGCCATAATCTTTAAGAGCTTGGGTCATCCAAAGTAATTAAGAACAACATGAACCGGCGGCAATGTATTCTGCTTCGGCAGTGGATAAGGATACCGAGTTTTGTTTCTTGGAGGACCAACACACAAGAGATCTACCAAGAAATTGACAAGTACCCCAAGTGGACTTTCTATCAACCTTGTCATCGGCATAGTCCAAATCGAAGTATCCAACAAGATCAAAAGAAGACCTCTTAGGATACAAATGCCAAAATTTGGTGTATGAATTAAGTATCTCACTATCCTTTTCACAGCCTTAAGATGACATTCTTTTGGGGGCCGCTTGATATCGTGCACACATGCACACCCTCCCCAGCCTCGCCAGCTCTCCATGTGCGTTCAGGGTCCGGTTGAGTCCACTCGCGACTACCTGATGCGCTGGGCCGAGTTGCGCAACTCCTGCGAAGGGGTGCATGAGGTGCAGGCCATCGAATACTTCAACGCTGGGTGCAGAGAGGGCACCTTGCTCAAGCACAAGCTTCTGTGCAACGAGACAGCTACCTTGGATGAGCTCCTTGTTGTGGCGGACAAGTACGCCATGGCTGACTCCTCCATGAAGTCAGAGATCCGGGTTGACACGTCCGGGAAGGTGATCTCGCCGGCTTCTCAAGCTCCGGCTGGTGACTCCAACCGGCGCCAGCAGCCGAACAACAACAAGCGCAAGGCCCAGCAGCCGGCTTCCAAAAGCCGGTAGGTGGCGACTATTCAGGACCAGCAGCCGGCAGGACAACCCGGCCCCAAGCATCAGTGGGGCGGCAAGGGCACCTGGCAGCCGGCCTTCTCCTTCGAGCAAACCCTCGATACGTCGTGTAAGTTCCACAGCAGTGTCAATCCTTCCAACGATACAACCCGATAGTGTAGCTGGCTCAGCCAAATCTCCAAGGGTGAGGGCTTGCTCGCTCCTCCAGCCGGCCTGGCAGCTTCGGCTCCTTAGCAGCTAGCCCACCCTGCCAGCATGCTCCAAGATGAACTCCCCAACGAGAACGCCACTTATGTCGTCTTCACTAGTGAGGCCGGTGACAAGCTCAGTCGGTGTCAGCAGCACTACGAGTTGAATGTTGTTATTCAAGATGTCCCCCAAATCATGCACTAGTCCGAGAAGCCCATCAATTGGAGCCGGGATGACCACCGGACCCTGATGCCTTCATCGGGTGCATATGCCATAGTGCTGGACTCCACCTTATCAACCGAGAGGCGGCATTTCCGCTTCTCTCGAGTCCTAATAGGCGGCGGCAGCAGCCACAACATCCTGTAGCGCGACACAATGGTAAAGCTAGGCATCAAGGAGAAGCAACTTCAGCCCAGCCAGACTGTGTTCCATGGCATTGTCCCTGGGCTTTCCTGCTCTCCAATCGACAAGATCAAGATCGACATCATGTTCGGCGACAAGACCCACTTCTACCGTGAGGCCATCTGGCTTGAGGTGTCGACTTGTCCAGTCCCTACCATGCACTTTTGGGCCAGCCTACATTAGCCAAGTTCATGATGGTTCCACATTACGCGTACCTGAAAGTCCCAAGGGCATCATCACCATTGCCAGTGACTACAAGAAGTCACTAGAGTGCACCGCCACCAGCTCCCAGCTGGTCGAGCCCTCATCATCACCAAAGAGAAGCGCCTCCTTGACCGGGTTGTGGCCATGGCCAACAAGTAGCTGGACATGCCATCAGACCCCAGGGAAGCTGGGGCCGAGGGCTCCTTCCAGCCGGCCAAGGAAACCAAGAAGATCATCTTGGACCCGGTGCACCCGGAGCAGTACGCTGTCGTGGGGGCTAATCTCTATAGTAAATAGGAAAGCGAGCTCATCGACTTCCTCCGTGAGAATTGGGATATCTTCGCATGGTCTCCAAAAGACATGCCGGCTGTTCCGTGGGAGTACGCCGAGCACAAACTGCATGTAAGATCAGATGCCAAGCCGGTCACGCAGCCCCTCTGCCGCCTGTCAAAAGAGAAGTGAAGGATCGTTGGTGAAGAAATCGCCCGGCTTCTAGCAGCCAGCTTCATCATGGAAGTCCTCTACCCGGACTGGCTTGCCAACCCAGTCCTCATCTTGAAGAAAAACAACAAGTGGCGCATGTGTATGGACTACACGAGCCTCAACAAAACCTGCCCCAAGGATCTGTTTGCCTTGCCCCGGATTGATCAAGTGACCGACTCCACCACCAACTGCGAGTTGTTGTCCTTCTTGGATGCCTATTTCGGCTACCAGCAGATCAAGTTGGACCCATCCGATCGACTGTTGACCGCCTTCATTACCCCTTTCGGTGCCTTCTGCTACATCACCATGAAATTTAGCTTGAGGAATGCCAGCGCCACCTTTCAGCGTTGCATGCAGAAGTGCCTCTTGAAGCAACTCGGCAAGAACGCCCACGTCTATGTGGATAACTTAGTAGTGAAGATGGAGAAGCGCGGTACCCTTTTGCAGGATATCAAGGAGACCTTCGCCAACCTGTGCCACTTTCAGATCAAACTCAACCCGGAGAAGTGTGTCTTTGGAGTGCCAGTCGGCCAGCTCCTTGGCTTCCTTGTTTCCGAATGTGGGATTGAGTGCAACCTTGTGAAGATCAAGGCCATTCAGTAGATGAAGAAAGTGACCCGACTGCGGGATGTCCAGAAGTTCACTAGGTGCTTGGCATCTCCCAACTGGTTCATCAGCCGGCTGGGCAAGAAAGCCCTTCCTCTGTACCAGCTGATGAAGAAAACCACATGCTTCGAGTGGATGGACTAGGAGGAGGAGGCTTTCCTCAGCTCAAGCAGATGTTGTCCATGCTGCATGTTCTGGCCGCTCCAACTGCTAAAAAGCCCATGCTCTTCTACATTGCCGCCACCAACCGGGTCGTTAGCACGGTGATTGTTGTCGAGCGCCCAAAAGCCGACAGGGCTCAGCCGGTCCATAGGCCGGTCTACTACTTGAGCGAGGTGTTGTCTACTTCCAAGTAGAAGTACCCACACTACCAAAAGATGTGCTACGGCATGTACCTTGCCGACAAGAAGGTGGAGCAGTACTTCCAGGAGCACTCCATCACAGTTGTCTGCACTGCCCCCTCGCCAAGATCATGGGCAACCGAGATGCCTCAGGTCGGGTGCCCAAGTGGTCCATTGAGCTTTCTCCCTACACCATCCTCTACCAGCCTCGCACCGCCATCAAGTCCCAAGTCCTAGCCGACTTCCTAGTCGACTGGGCCGAGACACAGTACATGCCGCCAGCGCCAGATTCCACACATTGGCGAATGCACTTCGATGGCTCAAAGATGTGCACCAGCTTGGGAGCCGGCATCGTCCTCACCTCTCCCAAAGGCAACAAGTTGAAGTACATGCTGCAGATCCACTTTGCCGCCTCCAACAACGTGGCCGAGTACGAGGTGCTCGTCCATGGGCTCCGGCTAGCCAAGGAGATCGGCATCCAATAGTCTTCTGGCGACTGGGACGCCAAGGATGCAAACATGGCCAACTATTGCTTCCTCGTCTAGTAGATCAGCAGACACATTGATGGGTGCGAGTTCATCCATGTGCCATGAGCCGACAACGAAGCAGCCAACGCCCTGGCACGGATTGGTTCTATCCGGCAGGCCATTCCAGCCGGCGTCTCTCTTGAGTGCTTGCACAAACCGTCTATTAAACCTTCGCCAGAATCAGAATCCATCTTCGTGTCGGTTGATCCCGGAGCAGCCGGATCCAGCTCGGGGACTTCAACAGTTGGCCTGGGGACTTCTACAGGAGGCCTGGGGGCTGCAGCACACAAACCCGGCCCACAGACTCCAAAACCCGGCCCAGGGGACTACTGTAGCTGGCCCGGGGACATCCACGATGCAACAAGGAGTAGCCGGCTCCTTTCCGCCGGCTCCCAACCCCGCCACCCTAGTGGGGTTGCTGTCAATACAGTGGTGGAAGCCCCATCTTGGGCGCAGCCCATCCTCAACTTTCTGGTAAGCCGCGAGCTCCCAGCTGACGAGGTCTTAGCCTGACAGGTGCAACACAGGGCGGCTGCATACACGATCATCAACAAAGAGCTCGTCAGGCGCAGTGCTACTAGCATCTTCCAGCACTGCATCGAGCTGGAGAAGGTGCTGCTATCCTCAAAGACATCCATCAAGGCAAAGGTGGCCACCATGCCGCTTCTAGAGCCCTTGTCGCCAAAGCTTTCCGCCACGGTTTCTTGTAGTCGACTGCTTTGGATGACGCCAACGAGTTGGTCCGAAAGTGCAAGGGGTGCCAGCACTTCAGCACCAAGCAGGACCTACCGGCCTCAGCACTCAAGACCATCCCCATCACCTGGTCGTTTGCCGTATGGGGGTTGGACATGGTGGGCCCATTCAAGACAGCACGCGGCGGCATGACCCATCTGCTGGTGGCTGCGGACAAGTTCATGAAGTGGATCAAAGCAAGTCCAATCAAGAACTTGAACGGCTCCACAGCCGTCACATTCATCGCAGATATCACCATTTGATATGGCATCACGCACAGCGTCATCACCACAACGGCACGAACTTCGCCAAAGGCGCCTTGGATCATTTCTAAGCGCACAGGGCATCCACTAGACCTTGCGTCGGTTGCTCACCCTCAGTCAAACGGCCAGGTGGAATGGGCAAACGGCCCCATTCTTTCTGGCATTAAGCCTCGGCTGGTGGACCCACTGGAGCGCTCGGCTGGCTGCTAGATCGAGCAGCTGTCGGCCGTCCTTTGGAGCCTCCGGACCACACTAAATAGATCAACCAGCTTCACGCCTTTCTTCCTCATGTACAGGGCCGAGGCCGTCATCCCAATGGACATCGAGTTCGACTTGCCTTGCGTCACCCTGTACACTGAGGCAGAAGCAAAAGAGGCATGAGAAGACTGTGTCGATCTGCTAGAAGAGGCCCGGCTGCTAGCACTCAGCCAGTCCTCCATCTACCAGTAGAGCCCGCGCCGCTACCACAACAGGAAGACCAAGCTGCGTACCTTCCACGAGGTAGACCAGGTGCTCCGGCTGATCTAGCGAACAGCCGGCCAGCACAAGCTCTCGGCTCCTTGGGAGGGACTATTCATCGTTAGCAAAAGGCAATCAGCATGGCCCGCAAGCGGCGGGCTCTACCTGTCGGCTGGACTCTCGGTAGCCAGCGGGGCCCTCCAGCGGCTGGCCCCAGCAGCCAGCGGACAACCCGGTGACCTAAGACACTGACGTCCGGGTCCTACATCCATCCATATTACCATTGTACCCCTGGTGTTTGGCCTATAAAACCACCAGGGCTCACCCATGCAAAGGGTTCAGTCCTCATTCCACACACATTCACCATAGCTAGGAGAGGAGAGGTAGCTCTACCCTTCTTCCTCCTCTAGCAACACAGCTCAAGGAGCAACCTTGTATACACTTGATCATTGTCATCATAGCAGGAGTAGGGGTGTTATCTCTCTGGCGAGCCCCGAACCTGGGTACGTCTCGTGTGCTATCGAGATCATGCTCACTCTCGCTTCCGGAACCCGACGACGTCCTCATGGCTCCACCCACGATAAGCCACCCCTTGGCATATGACATGAGATTACCACGACAATATGAGACTCAGATTAGATAAGATCCAGATTTGGAAGTCTAAAAACAGCTTTTGGAAGATGTGGACAGTTCAATGGATCAAATAAACAGTAAAAAGTGAGTTCTTATTTACTGCACGAAGAACTACTAGATGATTATGATGGAGGCCGATCAGTCCAATCTCCAACGCCCTAACTTGGCAGCGAGAGACACCTATGGTGGCGGCCGGGAAGAAGATGTTCGCGGCCGGCGTGAAGGCGACGTCGGAGATATCGCGGCAGCGATGTAACACCCTCGATGCGGCTATATCTCCTACGTGTTGAAGCACGACTTAGAGGCATAACTACATTGAAAGCAATGTCGCAAGTAAGGTAATCTTCATAACAACCCATGTAAATAGATAATAAGGGGAAAGGTACATAGTTGGCTTACACTCGCCACGTCACACAAATTACATAAATAGCATTACAATCATCCAATACACTCATGGTCCGACTATGGTACTAAAATAAAAGATCAACCCCAACAAGCGACATGGTTCCGATCGCCCCAACTGGGCACCACTACTGATCATCAGGGAAAGACACATAGTAACGGCGTGAGTCTTTGTCGAACTCCTACTTGAGCTCAAGCGCATCATCTGGAACAGAGTCATCGGGTCCTGCATCTGGTTTGGAAGTAATCTGTGAGCCACGGGGACTCAGCAATCTCGCACCCTCGCGATCAAGACTATTTAAGCTTATAGGAAAGGCAAGGTAATATGGGGAGCTGCAGCAAGCGACTAGCATATATGGTGGCTAACCTGTTCGCAAAAGAGAGCGAGAAGAGAAGGCAAAGCATGAACGAAGAACTATAGAACATCCTGCGGCAAACATTACTCCGACACCGTGTCCACCTCCTGGACTCCGCCGAGAAGAAACCATCACGGTAACGCACATAGTTGATTCATTTTAATTAAGTTAAGGTTCAAGTTATCTACAACCGGACATTAACAAATTCCCATCTGCCCATAACTGTGGGCACGGCTTTCGAAAGTTCAAATCCCTGCAGGGGAGTCCCAACTTAGCCCATGACAAGCTCTCATGGTCAACGAAGGATATACCTTCTCCCGAGACATTCCGATTAGACTCGGCATCCCGGTTCTACAAGAAAACTTTGACAAGTTAAAACAAATCCAGCAACACCGCCCGAATGTGCCGACAAATCCCGATAGGAGCGGCACAAATCTCGTTCTCAGGGCACACTCAGATGAGCGCTCCATACAACTAAAACCAAACCTCGAGTTTCCCCGAGGGGGTGCTGCACAGGACTCTAGTTTGGACCAACACTCAGAGGAGCACTGGCCCGGGGGGTTTAAATAAGATGACCCTTGGGCTCCGGAAACCCAAGGGAAAAATAGGCTAGGTGGCAAATGGTAAAACCAAGGTTGGGCATTGCTGGACGAGTTTTATTCAAGGCGAACTGTCAAGGGGTTCCCGTTATTACCCAACCGCGTAAGGAACGCAAAATCCGGGAACATAACACCGATATGACGGAAACTAGGGCGGCAAGAGTGGAACAAAACACTAGGCAAAAGGCCGAGCCTTCCACCCTTTACCAAGTATATCGATGCATTAAGATAACAAGATAATATAATGATATCCCAACAAATAAACAATGTTCCAACAAGGAACGGTCTCCAATCTTCACCTGCAACTAGCAACACTATAAGAGGGGCTGAGCAAAGCAGTAACATAGCCAATCAACGGTTTGCTAGGAAATGATGGGTTAGAGGTTTGACATGGAAATTTGGGAGGCATGATAAGCAAGTGGTAGGCATCGTAGCATAGGCATAGCAAAAGAGCGAGCATCTAGCAAAGCAAAGATAGAAGTGATTTCGAGGGTATGATCATCTTGCCTGCAAAGTTGTCAGAGTTGACTGGATCCTCGAAAGCAAACTCAACGGGCTCCTCGTTAGCGAACTCGTCTCCCGGCTCTACCCAAACAAGACAAACAAGCAAAAGGAACACAATCAACCACGTGCAATGCTCCAACAACATGATGCAAACATGGTATGATATGCGGGATGCGATATGTGATGCATATGCAAGATTTGACAAGGAATGATTGAACCTGGCCTCAACTTGGAAATCCGAGTATGCCACTGGAAAGGTGAGGTGATTTCGGTTGAAATTGATATAAAGAACACCGGAATCGGATGCACGGTTTGGAAATGCCAAGCAAAACAAATATGGCACCGGTCTGCGATAAACAACAAGTAGCCAACTAAATGCAACAAGATAAATATGCTACAGCACTCAAACATGGAAACAAAATACATGGCAGGTATCCACACAAAATATGAACACTGAGCTACGGCCAATTCATCCATTAACAGGTTCAAACAATCATGGCAAAAGTGCAATTGATAAACAGGTTTCAGACTTAGTGAAATTAACACAAGCCCGGAATTTCAGATCAGGTAGCACACTTTGGAGCATGAAAACTAGATGCTACAGGATCTTAACATGGCAAAGCAAGGTATGGCATGGAGCTACTCAAAGATCTTAACAAAAGTCCCTTAGTGACCTTGAGCCAAAAGGGACCAGAAAATACAATTGCAAGCATGTGAACATGGCAAAAATATAATCAGATCTCAGACTTTGAGAAAAACTGGAGCATGCAAATCTATTAACGAGTAGGCATGTTTACGAGCTCGATGCACTCACTACAGAACAAGGCATGACAATCTAAGCATACACCCATCAATAATACATATTATATAAGCTAGACATGGCAAGAACAACAACATAGCATGCACGGATCAACAACAACATCCTCGGCAAAATCGCTAACAAGTAGACAATCTGCCCGGATTCACGAAATAGCAAAAGTAGAGCTCGATTGACTCAAGTTAGTTTTTTCCATAATTGAAAACAAAGACATGGACGGATAGAGCACCACAAGGTTAACAAATCATCCTTTCTGATCATCCTCAAAAGAGGCACGGATCACTAGGAAACAACATGAACATATGACATATTGATAAAAACAGATAAATGACTTAGAGAATTTCTATGTCCCTGAAATCAGCATTAACGAATGCACTACTTTGCAAGCTTGTGCTAGTCACCAGGCATATCACAAAAATACATGGATAGCACCTCTGTAAAGATGGCAAATCATATAACAAAATTCATGTCGAACTCAGGAGCATATCATGCACACATTAATCATAGCAAAAATGATGAATAGCTGTTTAGTGCAGCAGATCTGACAATTAACTCAAATAGCTCTCTTCCAACAGCATTTCGGACATCAAGATGAGCTCAAATGAAAATGATGCAATGAGATGAAATGATGTACTCTCTGAGGCGATGTCACATCCCTAGTTCTGACAATGCCTAGTGCATGCATTAGAGTGTTGCACCATGTTTAAATTTCAGTTAAATTTGAAATAGGGATTGTTGAAACCCTAGCACCAAATGAAATTTAACTAGGTTCAATAAAAATATTTTCAATAACCCAGAATGCCCTTTGGAAATGTTCATAATTTCTGTTAAAGGTGAAAAACCTCTTCCAAAAATGATGAACATATTTATAGGCTATTCCTGGATTTTTGAATTAAATTATATAGTATTTGCATTTGGGCATTTAATTGCTAATAATATTTTAAATGCTCAAATAATCACAAACTGAAATGTTTACTGTTGGAAATATTCCAAACAGTGGCCACAGTCAGTTGCATGATTTTTGGAAATGCTCTGGCATTTTTAATAAATCCAAACACAATTACAGAAAATAGAAAACAGTAACTAAAATAAAGAAAAGAGAGAGAGAAGCCCACTTACCTGGCGCTCACCTGTGCTGGCCCAGCCCCCCCTGTGCAGCCCACCTGTGAGGCCCAGCCCACCTCCTCCCCCTTGTCTTCTTCCTCCCCTCGCACCGAAGCAGCTCGGTGGCGAGCGCCGATGCCGCCTCGGCCACCTCCTGCTTCCACCGAGTCGTTCCCGAGCCTCCCCCTCACGCCTCGTGTCCCCTCGCTCCTCTTCCTCCCTCGCTGCTCCCTCTCTCTTCCCCGAACGCTCTTCCCCCTCTCTGTTTTCCTCCCCGAACGGAGCCGCCGTCGCCGCCGCTCGCCACCACCGCGGCCACAGGGCCTCCCTCGCTCCCCCAACTAGCCCACCAGCTCCGCCACTCCATCCTCACCCTCCCCGCCATCTCACGCGACCGGAGAAGCCCCGAGGCGCCGCCCCGCCGTTCTTCCCCTCTTCGGACCCGCCGGTCGCCGTCGACGAATTCGTCGGCTCCGGGCCGTCCCCGACCTCGCCGAGCATCCCATCGCCATCGCTGTGAGCCCCCGCACCGAACCCCCCTCTCCCTGATGCCGATTCTTTCCTCTAACCACGGGCTCCGCCGAGCCCGAGAGCTCGTCGCCGCCGGCCACGAGGTCGCCGCGGCTAGAGGCCCCGCACGTCGCGTCCGAGCACGCTGTCGTCCTCGTCGCGTTCCCGGGAACCCAGAGCACCTACCCACTCCTCCTCCCGTGCCCCAAAACGCCGTGTCCGAGCGTGCCCGAGCTCCGGCCGCCGCATAGCTCGCCGCCGGCGTCGATTCCGACCGCCCCGAGCTCAAGTCCCTCCACCAAGAGCCTCAGCCCATCCCCAGCTCCCCGTAGGTACCCTCCCCGACCCTTTTGGTGGCCGGAACAGCGAATTGCACTTGCGCCGCCGCGTCGGGCTCGCCGGCGGCTAAACGCCGGCGCCCGCTGACCCGCTGACCGGCGTGGGTTGACCCACTGCCCGGTTTGACCTCCCCCTCTCCCCACTGACATGCGGGCCCCGCCCGGCTAACTAATCCAGTTTAGATTTAAACTAATTTAACTTAACCTAGGTTAGTGCTAATTAACTAGGTTAGATTAGATAGTCACTGACCAGTGGACCCCACTGGTCAGGTTTGACCAGCAGCAGCGTCTGTTGACCTGCTGACGTCATAGTGATGCAGTGCTGACGCAGTAACTCTTTTTCTGTATTTATTCTTATATAGGAAATTCCAGAAATTGTTGCAAACTTCTAAAATTCATAGAAAATTAACCGTAACTCCAAATTAAATAAATTATATATGAAAAATTATCAGAAAAATTCAAGGAATCCATCTGTACCATTTTCATGCATGTTAGAACAACTTATCACTACTGTTTAGGGCAAATGAAGTGAATGGCATTTGAATAATCACATATGGAGTTTGAATTTGAATTTTATATTCAAACCAACTTCATTTAATCTGTTGCTAGTTGCATTAGCCCAAAACACATTCATTTTGCCATGTCATGATCATGCATCATATTGTGCATCGCATTGATTGTGTTCCTTTCTGTGTTGCCGGTATTCGTTCCCTCTCGATAGACGTGATACCGATGATGTGATCGTTGACACTGACGAAGACTCAATGTTATCTTCAGAAGTGCCAGGCAAGCAAAACCCCCTTGTTCATTCCGATACAATCCTACCCTCTCGCTCCTGCTCTCTTTTACTGCATTAGGACAACACCGATTCAACTGTTACATGCTGCGGTAGTTGAACCCCTTTATCCTTTGCATGACCTGTCATTGCCACAGTAAATAGATGAAACCCACTAGCATGAGTAGGAGTTGTTTGAGCCCTATTGTGCCTACTCATTCATGTTTGTTTGTCATGCCTGCTACTGCTTAGAGTTGAGTCAGATCTGATTCATCGGGGATGAATTAGAGGCGTGTGAACATGTCCTACTGTGTGTGAGCTAAGTGTGTGAACACGATTTGGTAAAGGTAGCGGTGAGAGGCCATGTAGGAGTACATGGTGGGTTGTCTCATTGTAGCCGTCCTCAGGAACTGAGTTCTGTGTTTGTGATCCATGATTCAGTTACTACCATACATTGGGCCCTGAAATATGACCCCGCTCGACTTCTCATTCACCCTCGTCCTCTGTCCAGGAGTTGCAAGTAGTTTCTGGTGTTTGTAGTATGCTGGAGGCCGTGGACAGCGCTGACCGTAGGGGTGGGCTGTGATGCGGTAGGCACGTGGCCGGGTAAACCGGGCGCCCGTTTGGTGTCACGGAACCCTGTTCACATCGTTTGGGGCTGTGAGCGAAACTCCGGCCGGATCTCCTCATGGATGGAACCCGAATAGGCGATAAACCTGGACTAGAGACTTGAGTGTTTAGGTAGGTCGTGGTCTACACCCACGTCGGCTTTCGCTTGAAGTCTGCCGAGCACATGTCGTGTGCAGACGCTAAGTGGTGGAAACATGTATGAAGAAGTACACCCCTGCAGGGTTAACATCATCTATTCGAATAGCCGTGTCCGCGGAAAAGGACTTCTGGATTACTTATATCAGTTCATAGACAAGTGAAAGTGGATACTTTAAAATGCGCAAGATAAGCGTGAGTGCTATGGATGGCGTTCTCGTAGGGAGACGGGAGCGGATCCATAGTGGTGTATTGATATGGTGAATATGTGGACTCGTGTGCGCCACCTCAAAAGAGTCGCTTGCAGTCGTAGTTTAGGATAGCCACCGAGTCAAAGCTGGCTTGCTGCAGTCAAACCCTACCATCCCCTTTGTTGATAATGATGCATATGTAGATAGTTCTGATGTAAGTCTTGCTGGGTACATTTGTACTCACGTTTGCCTATTTTATGTTTTTGCAGAGAGACTTCGGTCTCGCTAGTAGTTTCACGTGGACTTCGACGTTTAGCTTGATACCTCAGCTACGATCTTGTGCCCTCGGCAGGATCTGATAGATAGTCAGGCTTCTCAGCTTTTTTCATTTATAGTTGTCTGTACTCAGACATGATAGCTTCCGCTTGTGCTTTGACTTGTATGCTCTGAGTGTTGGGTCATGAGACCCATGTTTGTAATATCTCGCTCCTCGGAGCCTATTGAATAAACTACTTGAGTCGTAGAGTCATTTTGTGAGGCCATGTTGTATTGCACATATCGAGCATATTGTGTGTATGTTATTGAAATGCTTGGTATGTGTGGGATCTGACCATCTAGTTGTTTATCTTTAGTAGCCTCTCTTACCGGGAAATGTCTCCTAGTGTTTCCACTGAGCCATGGTAGCTTGCTACTGCTCCGGAACACTTAGGCTGGCCGGCATGTGTCCTTCTTCGTTCCTGTGTCTGTCCCTTCGGGGAAATGTCACGCTTTGAGTACCGGAGTCCTGTTAGCCCGCTACAGCCCGGTTTACCGGAGTCCTGCTAGCCCAGTGCTACAGCCCGGACCCACTCGCTGATGACCGACACGTTCGATGCTGGGTCATGGATGCCTGTCCCTGTAAGTCTGTGCCGCTTTGGGTTTACGACTAGCCATGTCAGCCCGGGCTCCTTATCATATGGATGCTAGCGACACTGTCATATACGTGTGCCAAAAGGCGCAAACGGTCCCGGGCAAAGGTAAGGCGACACCCGTGGGAATACCGTGCGTGAGGCCGCAAAGTGATATGAGGTGTTACATGCTAGATCGATGTGGCATTGAGTCGGGGTCCTGACAGCGTTGGTATCAGAGCTTGACTGCCTGTAGGATTACCAAGCCAAACTGGTCGAAGTTGAGTCTAGAAATTCTTAGTTATATAAGGGAATTGATTGTGGGATGGAACGTAAGGCTCTTTTTACTCCTTATACCTCATGGCCTTCTGATCTGAGTCATCATCTTCTCTTCTACGGGGATTAAGAACTAGGCTATCTCTTCTTTCCATTAGGATCACGTGTTACTAATCCGTAGACTTATAAGATTGTTGGATTTAAGCTTGAGTTCAGTTTCTACTACTTCCGTATGTTAATTGTTGATCTCGAAACCTTGATATCGTGCTTCTGAGTGGTTATGCCACCATTTTGTGAATGTCTCAAATCTTTTTCTGAGCATTTACAGCCGTTATGCTGTCCGAGTCATCCCAGGTTTCTATACAATCTGATGCAATTTGCAAATCCTTTCTTCCCGTTTCGATGTTCCTTTGGGCCAGATTAGCCACACTAGTCAGTGAGTTGAGGTACTTTATTGCCTTGACATATATGTTGGAGCTAGTATTATGACCCTAGGTGTCTTAGGGGATCATCTAGTAATTTAGCCATGATTTGTGCTCCCAGTGTGAGGATTCTGGCCATCATTCTCGAAAGCATTCCGTGATACTACTTAGTAGTAGGTATTCTATTCCTGGGTTCTTGAACCCGAGATTCACTCTACTTACTTCATGTCGATAGTAATTGCTAGCTCCCTTAGGTTATTAGTAACCTTTGCGATAGTCCTTGAAGCCCGTGGTATCTTCTTCTTCCAGGTACCATGAACTACTTATGGCAGAAGTTCCTCGTTGAACTGAAATATCACAACAGGATTATTCTTGAGGAGTTCTCCATTCATAAATCGTGACTCTGCCAGTTCTACCTTTCTGCATGGGTTATCCGGGAGAAATATGTTGAACTTGGTTCGACATACTAATCTATGCATCCACAACTCAGAAAATTATATGTTCCTTTGAGTTGTTCTCTTTAGTTGCATTCTGACCCTCGTCTATCAATTGATAGTCAAGAGTATGCGTGCGTTCGTTTATCGATGCCTATTACTCTTGTGGTCCGTCAAGCCATTCCATCGCAGAATGACTAGGAGAAACAAACTCCAGTACCTCTTCCATATCCAGGATTGGGTCAGAGAAGTTGTGCTCCGCAGATCAAATTGCTAATCCAGCTTTCGTTCTGTTCTACCTTGGAGTATTACCATCTTTAAATCGGGATTGTTATAGGAATTGCACCCCATCCTATGAACTCCTGGTACAGTGATACTTCTTGCCGTCATTAGTCATTCCTCGGTCTTCGTGTTGATGCAACCGGAATACCGACAAATGAATTGTGATGTGTGAAATCAATACGCCTAGCAACCTCGTTGCTGGGTAGTTAAAGGACAATAATGTTATTTTTAGTGTGTTGGTTATTGAATCATCATTCTAAGATTGATCGTGCTACCTAGTCCATTCTCCTGGTTCACTCCTCGATCGATGAGTTAGGATTATTTCAAATTCTTGCTCTATTGATCATATCGTCTTGCCCTGAAAAGCAAGATTGTTCTCGAGCTTAGTAACATACCGGTGGCTCGTGATTCTCTGAATATCTTCTCAGAAGTATTACCAGGTTGTCACCTGACCGCTATGTTGAGCTCGTGATCAAGTTGGTTTTTTGTGAACCATCCTTCTCCAAGAATCTGTGTTGGATATCCCTGAGCTAGTTGGTTAAGTTAGACAACGACTTGGAGAGTTGGAAGATAAAAGCTTGCCTGACTTAGTTCGTTCCAAAGGGATATTCTTGTGTAGTGTGTGTTGAAGAAAGATGATATCTTCATCGATTGGTCCCTGTGATCAGTTGCTGGATCTATTGTCTTATCAATCCTTTGATTTGAGTGTGGGCTATCGTCAAATCAAATCAGAACCAACGATATTCGTAATGTTGTCTTACTCGTGGTTGATTCCTCGAGCATACACCATTATATCTTTGGTCTGACCAATGCTATCACCGTGTTCACTTAACTATGGAATTCCTTTTAAAAGGAAACCTAGATGAATTGTTGTTGAGCCCATTGACAACATCCTTATCTCCTCCATAATTTTGTTGAACATTAAGCTAGTGTTGGAAACTTTTGAAAGCATTTGTTCATGCTAGTTCATGAGGCATATGTTCGGATGTAAGTAGTGACTTCCTTTAGTCCATGTGCATTTGATGCAAGTTGCCGCCGTGGATTCGAGAAAGTCAATGTTGCTTCCTCTGGAATCATCCCAAGTCAGTCATGCATACGTGCGAAGTATTCTGTGGTCTGGAGATTTGCAACCTCCATGCTATATGTATATCCTAGCACACCAAGCCACTGATTGAATTGTTCAAGGAGAAAAAGTTCCTTCTTAAGAGTATACCTTATGCAAAGACTTCGATACCCTCGTTGATGGTTTCCCCTCCTGAACTCGGTAGTGTTTTATTATAAGACTACTTTGTGGTCATGCTTGTCTGGGACAACGTGTTCACATGTTGTAGCAGAACCAGCTCATGTTTTGGAGCTTGCTATCGTAATTCATTTCCCGAGAATCTCGCAACGTCATCTCGTCGATTTGTGTTGCAAACTTTCATTTTTCTTTCTAGACTTGATGAGTCTGGGATATCCTGACACCAACCAGATCTGAATCTCAGGCAGATGTGATGGTTGGAACATCTCCCAAGAACTATAATATTGGTCTCTCGATAACCGGTAAGGTGGATGTCGTGGCCAACACACCCATCCGGTAGACCTATTATTATAGTATCTTATTTGATGAAATTGGCCACCTCCCCATAGGGATTTTGTAGGGTTTACTCCCTAGTTGCCCCTATGGATTTTTATGATTTGTTGTGTTCCCGAAGTCCGACCTTTACTTGATGTTCTAGTTATCAAACCGTATCTATGAATGGGATACACTAGCACATCAAGGAGAACATTAGAAGCGAAGTGCTAAATGTCTCTCGGTCGATCATCCAGATTTTGTTCCTTGGCTTCGCTAAGGTGTAATCTGAGAAGGTGTTATCTTCCTTTGCATCTGCATCCTCCATCACCATTCATCATGGTAGTAAGTTGTGTTACCGGACCTTGACGCGGTTGTTGATAAAACCTTGATGATTGTGGAAATGCTCAAGTTCTTGAGAGCACGCACAAGCGCTACGTCTTATCATCGGCACTAGCTGGGATTGCCCCAGATTTCCTCGGTTATGCTATAACCACTCCAACAGTGAATTCACTCTTTATTGTTGGGTTCTTCCCCAGTTACCAGAATCATTCCCAGCATTTGCATTTTGTTCCCAGCTTGCACCGCCAATGTGCCATTCTACCATGGGTCTCTTCCATTTCCGGTGATAAGCAAAATTCATCCATTACGTTGTCTTCAACAAGGTAATCCACATCATCCAAGTCCGAGTATGCCATTCTACAGACCCCCTCCAAACGATCGTTGTGAATTGCCTTATGCTGGTATGAAGAGTTTCAATGATCTCTGAATCAAAAGTAATTCTTTTTGCCACTTAAGGTAATACTCTACGATCACCTTCCTCCAGGATGTTTCGTCGTGGTATCATGGCAACTCAACTCTTCGCTACGTTGGCAATCGTTTACCACCTTCTTAAGTGTGAAATTGTTGTCTACCTAGTGAACCATCGTCATCCGTTTCTCTCCACCCCTCTTGATGTGTATTCCGTGTCTCAACCCGAGAGATGGTTCTAAGTCTCATTCCGTGAGTTAATCCTGAGTTGTTCGATCTTCGAGAAGACCGATCCTTCCAGAGTTTTCCTTTCCTCTTCTTGTCATGATTAGCTGAAGATCTCAGAGCAAGACGACAAGACAAAGATGGTGTTCAAATCAACGTTCATTTGAAGTGCAACCTGGATCGTGAAGATTGTGCTAGTTTGCGTTCCCCTTTCACCTTACCCTACGCTTGAATCTCGAGACGAGATTCTTGTTTAGTGGGGGTGAGTTGTCACATCCCTAGTTCTGACAATGCCTAGTGCATGCATTAGAGTGTTGCACCATGTTTAAATTTCAGTTAAATTTGAAATAGGGATTGTTGAAACCCTAGCACCAAATGAAATTTAACTAGGTTCAATAAAAATATTTTCAATAACCCAGAATGCCCTTTGGAAATGTTCATAATTTCTGTTAAAGGTGAAAAACCTCTTCCAAAAATGATGAACATATTTATAGGCTATTCCTGGATTTTTGAATTAAATTATATAGTATTTGCATTTGGGCATTTAATTGCTAATAATATTTTAAATGCTCAAATAATCACAAACTGAAATGTTTACTGTTGGAAATATTCCAAACAGTGGCCACAGTCAGTTGCATGATTTTTGGAAATGCTCTGGCATTTTTAATAAATCCAAACACAATTACAGAAAATAGAAAACAGTAACTAAAATAAAGAAAAGAGAGAGAGAAGCCCACTTACCTGGCGCTCACCTGTGCTGGCCCAGCCCCCCCTGTGCAGCCCACCTGTGAGGCCCAGCCCACCTCCTCCCCCTTGTCTTCTTCCTCCCCTCGCACCGAAGCAGCTCGGTGGCGAGCGCCGATGCCGCCTCGGCCACCTCCTGCTTCCACCGAGTCGTTCCCGAGCCTCCCCCTCACGCCTCGTGTCCCCTCGCTCCTCTTCCTCCCTCGCTGCTCCCTCTCTCTTCCCCGAACGCTCTTCCCCCTCTCTGTTTTCCTCCCCGAACGGAGCCGCCGTCGCCGCCGCTCGCCACCACCGCGGCCACAGGGCCTCCCTCGCTCCCCCAACTAGCCCACCAGCTCCGCCACTCCATCCTCACCCTCCCCGCCATCTCACGCGACCGGAGAAGCCCCGAGGCGCCGCCCCGCCGTTCTTCCCCTCTTCGGACCCGCCGGTCGCCGTCGACGAATTCGTCGGCTCCGGGCCGTCCCCGACCTCGCCGAGCATCCCATCGCCATCGCTGTGAGCCCCCGCACCGAACCCCCCTCTCCCTGATGCCGATTCTTTCCTCTAACCACGGGCTCCGCCGAGCCCGAGAGCTCGTCGCCGCCGGCCACGAGGTCGCCGCGGCTAGAGGCCCCGCACGTCGCGTCCGAGCACGCTGTCGTCCTCGTCGCGTTCCCGGGAACCCAGAGCACCTACCCACTCCTCCTCCCGTGCCCCAAAACGCCGTGTCCGAGCGTGCCCGAGCTCCGGCCGCCGCATAGCTCGCCGCCGGCGTCGATTCCGACCGCCCCGAGCTCAAGTCCCTCCACCAAGAGCCTCAGCCCATCCCCAGCTCCCCGTAGGTACCCTCCCCGACCCTTTTGGTGGCCGGAACAGCGAATTGCACTTGCGCCGCCGCGTCGGGCTCGCCGGCGGCTAAACGCCGGCGCCCGCTGACCCGCTGACCGGCGTGGGTTGACCCACTGCCCGGTTTGACCTCCCCCTCTCCCCACTGACATGCGGGCCCCGCCCGGCTAACTAATCCAGTTTAGATTTAAACTAATTTAACTTAACCTAGGTTAGTGCTAATTAACTAGGTTAGATTAGATAGTCACTGACCAGTGGACCCCACTGGTCAGGTTTGACCAGCAGCAGCGTCTGTTGACCTGCTGACGTCATAGTGATGCAGTGCTGACGCAGTAACTCTTTTTCTGTATTTATTCTTATATAGGAAATTCCAGAAATTGTTGCAAACTTCTAAAATTCATAGAAAATTAACCGTAACTCCAAATTAAATAAATTATATATGAAAAATTATCAGAAAAATTCAAGGAATCCATCTGTACCATTTTCATGCATGTTAGAACAACTTATCACTACTGTTTAGGGCAAATGAAGTGAATGGCATTTGAATAATCACATATGGAGTTTGAATTTGAATTTTATATTCAAACCAACTTCATTTAATCTGTTGCTAGTTGCATTAGCCCAAAACACATTCATTTTGCCATGTCATGATCATGCATCATATTGTGCATCGCATTGATTGTGTTCCTTTCTGTGTTGCCGGTATTCGTTCCCTCTCGATAGACGTGATACCGATGATGTGATCGTTGACACTGACGAAGACTCAATGTTATCTTCAGAAGTGCCAGGCAAGCAAAACCCCCTTGTTCATTCCGATACAATCCTACCCTCTCGCTCCTGCTCTCTTTTACTGCATTAGGACAACACCGATTCAACTGTTACATGCTGCGGTAGTTGAACCCCTTTATCCTTTGCATGACCTGTCATTGCCACAGTAAATAGATGAAACCCACTAGCATGAGTAGGAGTTGTTTGAGCCCTATTGTGCCTACTCATTCATGTTTGTTTGTCATGCCTGCTACTGCTTAGAGTTGAGTCAGATCTGATTCATCGGGGATGAATTAGAGGCGTGTGAACATGTCCTACTGTGTGTGAGCTAAGTGTGTGAACACGATTTGGTAAAGGTAGCGGTGAGAGGCCATGTAGGAGTACATGGTGGGTTGTCTCATTGTAGCCGTCCTCAGGAACTGAGTTCTGTGTTTGTGATCCATGATTCAGTTACTACCATACATTGGGCCCTGAAATATGACCCCGCTCGACTTCTCATTCACCCTCGTCCTCTGTCCAGGAGTTGCAAGTAGTTTCTGGTGTTTGTAGTATGCTGGAGGCCGTGGACAGCGCTGACCGTAGGGGTGGGCTGTGATGCGGTAGGCACGTGGCCGGGTAAACCGGGCGCCCGTTTGGTGTCACGGAACCCTGTTCACATCGTTTGGGGCTGTGAGCGAAACTCCGGCCGGATCTCCTCATGGATGGAACCCGAATAGGCGATAAAC
Source organism: Triticum aestivum (assembly GCF_018294505.1). Classification (NCBI taxonomy): domain Eukaryota; kingdom Viridiplantae; phylum Streptophyta; class Magnoliopsida; order Poales; family Poaceae; genus Triticum; species Triticum aestivum. The sequence goes on along the minus strand of NC_057803.1, from coordinate 409,515,767 downwards.
CTGGACTAGAGACTTGAGTGTTTAGGTAGGTCGTGGTCTACACCCACGTCGGCTTTCGCTTGAAGTCTGCCGAGCACATGTCGTGTGCAGACGCTAAGTGGTGGAAACATGTATGAAGAAGTACACCCCTGCAGGGTTAACATCATCTATTCGAATAGCCGTGTCCGCGGAAAAGGACTTCTGGATTACTTATATCAGTTCATAGACAAGTGAAAGTGGATACTTTAAAATGCGCAAGATAAGCGTGAGTGCTATGGATGGCGTTCTCGTAGGGAGACGGGAGCGGATCCATAGTGGTGTATTGATATGGTGAATATGTGGACTCGTGTGCGCCACCTCAAAAGAGTCGCTTGCAGTCGTAGTTTAGGATAGCCACCGAGTCAAAGCTGGCTTGCTGCAGTCAAACCCTACCATCCCCTTTGTTGATAATGATGCATATGTAGATAGTTCTGATGTAAGTCTTGCTGGGTACATTTGTACTCACGTTTGCCTATTTTATGTTTTTGCAGAGAGACTTCGGTCTCGCTAGTAGTTTCACGTGGACTTCGACGTTTAGCTTGATACCTCAGCTACGATCTTGTGCCCTCGGCAGGATCTGATAGATAGTCAGGCTTCTCAGCTTTTTCATTTATAGTTGTCTGTACTCAGACATGATAGCTTCCGCTTGTGCTTTGACTTGTATGCTCTGAGTGTTGGGTCATGAGACCCATGTTTGTAATATCTCGCTCCTCGGAGCCTATTGAATAAACTACTTGAGTCGTAGAGTCATTTTGTGAGGCCATGTTGTATTGCACATATCGAGCATATTGTGTGTATGTTATTGAAATGCTTGGTATGTGTGGGATCTGACCATCTAGTTGTTTATCTTTAGTAGCCTCTCTTACCGGGAAATGTCTCCTAGTGTTTCCACTGAGCCATGGTAGCTTGCTACTGCTCCGGAACACTTAGGCTGGCCGGCATGTGTCCTTCTTCGTTCCTGTGTCTGTCCCTTCGGGGAAATGTCACGCTTTGAGTACCGGAGTCCTGTTAGCCCGCTACAGCCCGGTTTACCGGAGTCCTGCTAGCCCAGTGCTACAGCCCGGACCCACTCGCTGATGACCGACACGTTCGATGCTGGGTCATGGATGCCTGTCCCTGTAAGTCTGTGCCGCTTTGGGTTTACGACTAGCCATGTCAGCCCGGGCTCCTTATCATATGGATGCTAGCGACACTGTCATATACGTGTGCCAAAAGGCGCAAACGGTCCCGGGCAAAGGTAAGGCGACACCCGTGGGAATACCGTGCGTGAGGCCGCAAAGTGATATGAGGTGTTACATGCTAGATCGATGTGGCATTGAGTCGGGGTCCTGACAGGCGAACATTTTGATTTGCTACACGCCCAAAACGGAGTTAAGGTTGCACAGTTACGATGCGATGAACATGGCATAAAAATATTGCATAAAAAGACTTAGAAATATCTCGGGGTCAACCTAGGGTTTGACCCGATCCAGATCTGGCTTGCACGGAAGCCCAGGATGGCCGGAGAAGGAGGTTCGCCGGAGTTCCCTGCGGTGGCCGGAGCTAGGGCTCGCCGGAGAGCTCGGGGAGGAGGGCGGAGTCGGAGGGAGGCTCATTGGAGGTCGGATCCGGCCGCGGCACGGCAGGGCAGCAAGGTACGTGGCGGCGGGCGGTGTGGCAGCGTCGGCAGCAAGGTTCAGCGCGGGGTCCTGCATGGCGGCGCCGGCAAGGAGCAGTGCGGCGGCGCGGAGATCCGGCGCGGGGGCGCGGCTCGGGGAGCCCGTGGGACGGCGGCGACCGAGCACGGGCCGGGGAGGGCCCCGCGCGGGCCTGGCGGGCCGGCGGCGGAGGGGGCGGCGATGTGGGCGCACTTGCCCACGTGGCACGCTGCGATAGGTCCGGCGAAGCGGTGGACAATGTCCGCCGGCACGTGGAGCGGTAGGGGACTAGGGTTTCGTCCGTGATTTCGAATGGGGGGGTCTTTATATAGGCATAGAGGGAGCTAGGAGAGTTCAAATGAGGTGCGGTTTTCGGCCATGCGATTGTGATCGAACGCTCTAGATAAAGGAGAGGGTTTTGGTAGGTTTTGGGCCAAATTGGAAGGGTGTTGGGCTGCAACACACACGAGGCCTTCTCGGTCCCTCGGTTAACCGTTGGAGTATCAAACGAAGTCCAAATGGTACGGAACTTGACAGGCGGTCTACCGGTAGTAAACCAAGGCTGCTTGGCAAGTCTTGGTCCAATCTGGAAATGTTTAACCCCCACAAACGAAAGGAAGGTAGAAAGGACCACCGGAGGAGATAGGAGCGCCGGAATGCAAAACGGACAATGGGGAAAATGCTCGGATGCATGAGACGAACACGTATGCAAATGCAATGCACATGATAACATGATATGAGATGCATGACAACGACAACAACACACGGAGACAAAAACCCGAACCCGAGGAAATAAAATAACTTAGCGCCAGAAACGCCAAGAGTTGGAGTACATATAAGGTAAATTACATCCGGGGTGTTACAACACTCCACCACTACGAAAGGATCTCGTCCCGAGATCTAGGACTAGAAGAATGTCGGGTACTCGGAACGGAGGTGATCCTCGCATTCCCAGGTGGCTTCACGGTCGGAATGGTGTGACCACTTGAATTTGAGGAATTTGATTGACTTATTGCGAGTCTTGCGTTCCGTCTCTTCAAGAATAGCCACGGGGTGCTCACGATAAGAAAGGTCTTCTTGGAGATCAATGTCTTCGAAGTTGACGGTGCAGTCAGGAGTCTTGAAGCACTTGCGGAGCTGAGAGACATGGAACACGTCGTGCATATTTGCAAAGTTTGAAGGAAGCTCGAGTTGATAGGCGAGATTGCCTCTCTTGCTGACGATCTTGAAGGGACCCACTTATCTAGGGGCAAGCTTCCCTTTGATACCGAAGCGACGAGTACCTTTCATTGGAGAGACGTGGAGGTAAACATGATCTCCGATCTTGTGCTTATTATCATAGTAGCTCTTCTGGCGCGATTGCGCTGCTTTGAGGTTATCACGAATGACTTTGCACATCTCCTCTGCCTCTATGATTAAGTCATTTCCAAAAAGTTGACGTTCACCGGTTTCTGACCAGTTAAGAAGAGTACTGCACTTCCTGCCATACAGAATTTCGAATGGGGCCTTGCCCGAACTTGCTAGAAAACTGTTGTTGTAGGAGAATTCGGCATATGGAAGACAATCCTCCCACTTCATACCGAAGGAGATAACGCAAGCCCTGAGCATATCTTCTAGAATCTGATTGACACGCTCGACTTGACCGCTAGTTTGAGGATGGAAAGCTGTGCTGAAGCGGATGTTGGTGCCCATGGCCTTCTAAAAAGAATCCCAAAACTTGGAGGTAAAGATGCTGCCACGGTCTGAAGAGATCACCTGCGGAATACCGTGCAGAGAGACAATGTGAGAGGTATAAAGCCCTGCCAATTGAGCTGTAGTGATAGACTCTTTGATAGGCACAAAGTGAGCCACTTTAGTGATTTTGTCGATGACAACGAATATAGCATCATTGCCACGCTTGGACTTTGGAAACACAGTCACGAAGTCCATCTCAATGTGGTCAAACTTCCATTCTGGAATGGCAAGAGGTTGGAGGAGACCAGCTGGCCTTTGGTGTTCTGCCTTCACTCTTCTGCAGACATCACACTCATTCACGAACTGAGCAATCTCGTGCTTCATTTGAGTCCACCAATAAGCCTGCTTGAGGTCCTGATACATCTTCGTACTCCCAGGGTGGATGGAGAGGAGTGAATTGTGAGCCTCATTCATGATCACTTTACAAAGGTCACCTTTGGGCACAACAATACGATCCTCGAAGAAGAGAGTATCCTTATCATCAAGGTGGTAGCACTTGTACTTGGGTTGACTCTTGGCAATCCCAATCTTCACCTTCTTCACCATAGCATCAAGAAGTTGAGCCTCGCGAATCTGCTCTTCCAAAGTAGGAGTGACTTGAAGGTTGGCGAGGAAACCTTGAGGAACAACTTGCAGATTGAGTTTGCGGAAAGCTTCACAAAGCTCGGGTTGGTAAGGCTTGATTATCAGACTGTTGCAATAAGCCTTTTTGCTCAAAGTGTCAGCAATCACATTGGCCTTGCCTGGAGTATACTCGATACTCGGATTATACTCTTGAATCATTTCGACCCAACGAGTCTGCCTAAGGTGGAGATTGGGCTGAGTGAAGATGCACTTGAGACTCTTGTGGTCAGTGAAAATGTCCACTTTTCTTCCCAATAAGAGATGTCTCCAAGTCAAAAGAGCATGCACAACTGCTGCCAACTCGAGGTCATGAGTGGGGTAGTTCTTCTCGTTGGGCTTCAACTGGCGAGAGGTATAAGCCACAACTTTCTTCTCTTGCATCAACACTACACCAAGACCTTGAAGAGAGGCATCGCAGAAGACCTCGAACGGTTTGGATTCATCAGGAGGAGTCTGAACTGGAGCAGTGACCAATTTCTCTTTCAAAGTGTTGAAAGCGATGTCACATTCCGGAGACCAAATGTACTTGACGTGCTTCTGGAGAAGGTTTGAAAGAGGATTCGCAATCTCTGAAAAGTTCTCCATGAACCTTCGACAGTAGCTTGCGAGACCCAGGAAGCTGCGGAGTTGCTTCACGTTCTGAGGTGGTTCCCAATTCACAATTGCAGACACCTTCTCAGGATTCACCGCAATGCCCTTGGCAGAGATCATATGTCCAAGATATAGAACCTCATCGAGCCAAAACTCGCACTTTGAGAACTTGGCGTAGAACTGATGTTCCCTGAGCTTATCGAGTACCAAACGCAAGTGCTTGGCATGATCTTCCTTGTTCTTCGAAAAGACCAGAATGTCATCGAGATAGACCAAAACGAAGTCATCTGTGTAGGCGTTGAAGATGAAGTTCATCATGCGAGAGAAAGTCGGAGGAGCGTTGGCGAGGCCAAAAGACATGACAGTGTATTCATGTGAACCATAGCTTGTTCTGAAAGCCGTCTTGGGAATATCTTGCTCACGGATTCGAATCTGATGATAACCCATACGGAGATCAAGCTTGGAGAATACTTGGGCACCTTTGAGTTGTTCGAACAGCTCATTGATGTTTGGAAGTGGGTACTTGTTCTTGATAGTCTTCTTGTTCAATTTGACGGTAGTCAACACAAAGTCGGTCCGTTCCATCCTTCTTCTTCACAAAAAGTACTCCACAACCCCACGGAGAAGAACTAGGTCGGATGAGACCCATTCGCTCTTGAATATCGAGTTGCTTCTTCAGCTCCTTCAACTCTTCAGGTCCGAGCTTGTAAGGACGCTTGCAAACCGGTTCCGTGCCAGGCTCAAGATCAATGACGAATTCAACTGGCCGGTGCGGAGGCATTCCTGGAAGCTCTTCTGGAAAGACGTCTTGATATTCGCAAACGACTGGAATTTGAGAGATGGCATCCAGTTCACCTTTCTCATTGAGAGAAAACAGACGGATGGTATCATCACGAGCGGCAAAGTCAATTACTTCCTCAGACGAATGAGTCAATTGAATCTGCCTGGCAGCACAATCAAGATGCGCCTTATGCTTAGAAAGCCAATCCATTCTGAGAATAAGATCGATATCCGAGTCACCCAGAACAATAGGAGAAGCTAGAAATTTGTAGTCGCCCAACGTGATAGTAACATCCGGGACGCAGGTATTAGCTGTCATTTGCTTGCCCGGTGACACGATTTGCAAGGAACTTTGCAGATACCGATAATCGCACTCATACTTTGATGCAAAAGGTTTGGAAATGAAACAATGCGATGCACCAGTGTCAAAAAGAACTCTTGCAGGAATATCGTTAACAGGAAGGTTACCCATGATGACATCTGACGAGTCCTCTGCCTGAGCTGCATTCAACATGTTGACATTGGCGTACTTGGGATTATGCTTGACCACAGCTGTACTTGCCGATTTCACAGGAGGAGGAGCAGGGAGACGCCTCTGATTGAAGCATTTGTTGGCATAGTGACCCTTCTGTTGGCACTTGTTGCACATGACCTCTTAAAGTGGACGGTGATACAGAACACTCGATCTTGGAGCTTGAGACGAAGTCTTGTTCTGAAAGCCAGGGTTGGGTGGGTGGGAAGATCCACTGCCACCTTTTCTCTTCTGTTGATAAGGCTGACGGAACGGAGGAGGAAGCTAATACTTCTGCTGCTTAGCCACTTGAGTAGAGGAAGAAGGAGTAGCATCTCTGACTCACTTCTTGGAAGCATCACACTTCAGTTGAGCAGCCTCTTGCTTCAATGCCATGTTGTAAAACTCATCGTACCTCCTGGGCTCAAAGGGAACGAGAGCTAGCTGGATTTCTTCTCTGAGACCACCCCTGAACTGGTATATCATGCTCTTCTCGTCAAGGACATCCTACTTAGCAAAGTGGGCGAGCTTCTGAAACATCTTGTTGTAGTCATAGACAGACATAGAGCCTTGCTTCAGGTTGCGGAATTCCTCACGCTTGCTTTCAACCACGCTCTGAGGAATATGATGAGCTTTGAAGTATTGACGGAATTCATCCCGGGTAATCTCACGGCCTCCTCTGGAATCTTTGTACTGCTGAAACCATTCTGCAGCTTAGTCTTTGAGTTGGAAGGAAGCGAACTTGACAAAGTCCTCAGGTCTGACGTTACTGCACTCGAAATGCTTGCACAAGTCCACGAGCCAATCATCAACATTAGTTGCCTCAACACAATTGCTGAAGGTCTTTGGCTGGTTAGCAAGGAACTGGTTGAGTGTAGGAAAGTGATTCTGATTGTTTCCTTGGTTGCCTTGGTTCGCTTGGTTGCGCTCTTGAAGAATTTGCATGATCAGCTGCGTGTTTGCATTGGTAGCGGCCATCACAGCTTGCCATGCCTCCGGAGGATGGGTGGTGGTGGCGGATCAGGATTCGGAGTCGTGCACGTTGGAGGAGCCATCCTGAAGAGGTTGACACCCATTAGCACATTGACAGACAAATATTGAAGCTGAATCCAATGGATAGAAATTGCAACATATAGTCTTCACATCCGAACAAAAAGAATGAATGCATTCCAATTGAAATGGTCACATATCCATAAATTGAGAAGCCACTAGAATTTAGGTAGAGGAATAAAATCAACAAGGTACGGAGCAAGAACGAATACTCCGTAAAGATCACCCAACCTCAAACCAAATATCCGAGGAAGAAGAACTAGAGCTACAAGAATTCCCACCTATGAAACTCCCGAACATTTCCGGTTATGCAATCAGGTGTTGGGGATACAGTGGAAGCATAATATCTCACCCAAATCTAGCAAATCCTACATCCAGTTGTATCCATTCTTCAACACATAACCAAGAAAAACTTCGGAAATCGTCTACCTCAACCTTCGAAAAGCATCCGTTATACAATTTATGGCAATACTCCCGAACTCCCGCCCAGTACTGGGTGGCGTCGAGGTTATCTCACCAACAACTGCATAAAAGAGATTTTCGATGTCAGTGAACTAAACTCAGGTATTCCAGAACTGCTACCATAAAATTGTGGCGAAAACACCTCGGAGCTCAACTCCCCAGGACACTGCCACAACCCCTAAATGACAGGAGGCACCAAGAACAATGTTCTCGTCACAAATCAATCGGAATGATTCCAAGATACCCGTGTGATCCTAAAAAAAATTAGTGAAATTTGAGAAGAGAAGAGTCAAAACTCTACATCAGGATGCCTTACCAGAGCGATGAAGGGACTGGGAGTAAAAACAATTCCTAAACTCTCTGATATATAATTCCTAGATGACTCAAAACATTTTTTCTAGACTCAACTCGTCCGCTAATTCGATCAAGCGGTGGGGGCTCCTAAGGTAGGGGAAGGCTCTGATTACCAACTTGTAACGCCCTCGATGCGGCTATATCTCCTACGTGTCAAAGCACGACTTAGAGGCATAACCGCATTGAAAGCAATGTCGCAAGTAAGGTAATCTTCACAACAACCCATGTAAATAGATAATAAGGGGAAAGGTGCATAGTTGGCTTACACTCACCACGTCACACAAAGTACATAAATAGCATTACGATCATCCAATGCACTCATGGTCCGACTATGGTACCAAAATAAAAGATCAACCCCAACAAGCGACATGGTCCCAATCACCCCAACTGGGCACCACTACTGATCATTAGGGAAAGACACATAGTAACGGCGTGAGTCTTCCTCAAACTCCTACTTGAGCTCAAGCGCATCATCTAGAACGGATTCAGCGGGCCCTGCATCTGGTTTGGAAGTAATCTGTGAGCCACGGGGACTCAGCAATCTCGCACCCTCGCGATCAAGACTATTTAAGCTTATAGGAAAGGCAAGGTAATATGGGGAGCTACAGCAAGCAACTAGCATATATGGTGGCTAACCTATTCGCAAAAGATAGCGAGAAGAGAAGGCAAAGCACGAATGAAGAACTATAGAACATCCTGCGGCAAACATTACTCCAACACCGTGTTCACCTCCCGGACTCCGCCGAGAAGAGACCATCACGGTAACGCACGTAGTTGATTCATTTTAATTAAGTTAAGGTTCAAGTTATCTACAATCGGACATTAACAAATTCCCATCTGCCCATAACCACGGGCACGACTTTCGAAAGTTCAAATCCCTGCAGGGGAGTCCCAACTAAGCCCATGACAAGCTCTCACGGTCAACGAAGGATATACCTTCTCCCGAGACATTCCGATCAGACTCGGCATCCCGGTTCTACAAGACAACTTCGACAAGTTAAAACAAATCTAGCAACACCGCCCGAATGTGCCGACAAATCCCGATAGGAGCTGCACATATCTCGTTCTCAGAGCACACTCAGATGAGCGCTCCATACAACTAAAATCAAACCTCGAGTTTCCCCAAGGGGGCGCTGCACAGGACTCTAGTTTGGACCAACACTCAGAGGAGCACTGGCCCGGGGGGTTTAAATAAGATGACCCTTGGGCTCCGGAAACCCAAGGGAAAAAGAGGCTAGGTGGCAAATGGTAAAACCAAGGTTGGGCATTGCTGGAGGAGTTTTATTCGAGGCGAACTATCAAGGGGTTCCCATTATTACCCAACCACGTAAGGAACGCAAAATCCGGGAACATAACGCCGGTATGATGGAAACTAGGGCGGCAAGAGTGGAACAAAACACTATGCAAAAGGCTGAGCCTTCCACCCTTTACCAAGTATATAGATGCATTAAGATAACAAGATAATATAATGATATCCCAACAAATAAACAATGTTCCAACAAGGAACGGTTTTCTAGGACATGGTGGGTTAGAGGTTTGACATGGCAATTTGGGAGGCATGATAAGCAAGTGGTAGGCATCGTAGCATAGGCATAGCAAAAGAGCGAGCATCTAGCAAAGCAAAGATAGAAGTGATTTCGAGGGTATGATCATCTTGCCTGCAAAGTTGTCAGAGTCGACTGGATCCTCAAAAGCAAACTCAATGGGCTCCTCGTTAGCGAACTCGTCTCCCGGCTCTACCCAAACAAGACAAACAAGCAAAAGGAACACAATCAACCACGTGCAATGCTCCAACAACATGATGCAAACATGGTATGATATGCGGGATGCGGTATGTGATGCATATGCAAGATTTGACAAGGAATGATTGAACCTGGCCTCAACATGGAAATCCGAGTATGCCACTGGAAAGGTGAGGTGATTTCGGTTGAAATCGATATAAAGAACACCAGAATCGGATGCACGGTTTGGAAATGGCAAGCAAAACAAATATGGCATCGGTCTGCGATAAACAGCAAGTAGCCAACTAAATGCAACAAGATAAATATGCTACAGCACTCAAACATGGAAACAAAATACATGGCAGGGATCCACTCATAGTGCTTGACAAAATATGAACACTGAGCTACGGCCAATTCATCCATTAACAGGTTCAAAAAATTATGGCAAAAGTGCAATTGATAAACAGGTTTCAGACTTAGTGAAATAAACACAAGCCTGGAATTTCAGATCAGGTAGCACACTTTGGAGCATGAAAACTAGATGCTACAGGATCTTAACATGGCAAAGCAAGGCATGGCATGGAGCTACTCAAAGAGATTAACAAAAGTCCCTTAGTGACCTTGAGCCAAAAGGGACCAGAAAATACAATTGCAAGCATGTGAACATGGCAAAAACATAATCAGATCTCAAACTTTGAGAAAAACTGGAGCATGCAAATCTATTAACGAGTAGGCATGTTTACGAGCTCGATGCACTCACTACAGAACAAGGCATGACAATCTAAGCATACACCCATCAAGAATACATATTATATAAGCTAGACATGGCAAGAACAACAACATAGCATGCACGGATCAACAACAACATCCTCGGCAAAATCGCTAACAAGTAGACAATCTGCCCGGATTCACGAAATAGCAAAAGTAGAGCTCGATTGACTCAAGTTAGTTTTTTCCATAATGGAAAACAAAGACATGGACGGATAGAGCACCACAAGGTTAACAAATCATCCTTTCTGATCATCCTCAAAAGGGGCACGGATCACTAAGAAACAACATGAACATATGGCATATTGACAAAAACAGATCAAGGACTTAGAGAATTTCTAAGTCCCTGAAATCAGCATTAACGAATGCACTACTTTGCAAGCTTGTGCTAGTCACCAGACATATCACAAAAATACATGGATAGCACCTTTGTAAAGATGGCAAAGCATATAACAAAACTCATGTAGAACTCAGGAGCATATCATGCACACATTAATCATAGAAAAAATGATAAATAGCTATTTGGTGCAGCAGATCTGACAATTAACTCAAATAGGTCTCTTCCAACAGCATTTCGGTCATCAAGATGAGATCAAATTAAAATGATGCAATGAGATGAAATGATGTACTCTCTGAGGCGAACATTTTGATTTGCTACATGCCCAAAACGGAGTTAAGGTTGCACAGTTACGATGCGATGAACATGGCATAAAAATACTGCAAAAAAAGACTTAGAAATATCTCGGGGTCAACCTAGGGTTTGACCCGATCCAGATCTGGCTTGCACGGAAGCCGAGGATGACCGAAGAAGGAGGTTCGCCGGAGTTCCACGCGGTGGCCGGAGCTAGGGCTCGCCGGAGAGCTCGGGGAGGAGGCCGGAGTCGGAGGAAGGCTCGTTGGAGGTCGGATCCGCCGCGGCGCGGCAGGGCGGCGAGGTACGTGGCGGCGGGCGGTGTGGCAGCGTTGGCGGCGAGGTTCAGCGCGGGGTCCAGCGTGGCGGCACCGGCAAGGAGCAGTGCGGCGGCGCGGAGATCCGGCGCGGGGGCGCGGCTCGGGGAGCCCGTGGGGCGGCGGCGACCGAGCGCGGGCCGGGAGGGCCCCGCGCGGGCCTGGCGGGCCGGCGGCGGAGGGGGCGGCGACGTGGCACGCTGCGATAGGTCCGGCGAAGCGGCGGACAATGTCCGGCCGGACGGAAAGTTTCCGCCGGCGCGTGGAGCGGTAGGGGACTAGGGTTTCGTCCGTGATTTCGAATGGGGGGGGGGGTCTTTATATAAGCATAGAGGGAGCTAGGAGAGTCCAAATGAGGTGCGGTTTTCGGCCACGCGATTGTGATCGAACCCTCTAGATAAAGGATAGGGTTTTGGTGGGTTTTGGGCCAAATTGGAAGGGTGTTTGTCTGCAACACACACGAGGCCTTCTCGGTCCCTCGGTTAACCGTTGGAGTATCGAACGAAGTCCAAATGGTACGAAACTTGACAGGCGGTCTACCGGTAGTAAACCAAGGCCGCTTGGCAAGTCTCGGTCCAATCTGGAAATGTTTAACCCCCACAAACGAAAGGAAGGTAGAAAGGACCACCAGAGGAGATAGGAGCGCCGGAATGCAAAACGGACAATGGGGAAAATGCTCGGATGCATGAGACGAACACGTATGCAAATGCAATGCACATGATAACATGATATGAGATGCATGACAACGACAACAACACACGGATACAAAAACCAGAACCCGAGGAAATAAAATAACTTAGCGCCAGAAACGCCAAGAGTTGGAGTACATATAAGGTAAATTACATCTGGGGTGTTACAAGCGAAGTGCTTCATCTACAATGATGATGGAAGCTAGCGGTGGCGCTAGGGTTTAATGGAGATAGCGAGGGGAGAAGGAAATAATGACCGTAGGGGAGGAGTATTTACAAGAAGGAGGGTCGACATAGTGTAATTACTCAGGTGCCACTGGCGGTTCGCATCTGAAGGACATGTGGCAAGCATGCAACTGATTGGAAGATGTGCCACAACCCCACGCATGTCTAGTTTGTCGGGGTGGTCGTTCCGGCTTCTCCGATATTCAGGCAAAAGGATAGAGATAATAAAAGCAATTTAAATGTGTGTCTCTCTATCTTTAGTTGACAAGGACTAAGTGAAGACAATCGACATGTGTCAATACAATGCATATGAAGAGACGGAGAGATAAGAACAAAAGGGGTTAGGGTCCGATCACATTCATTTAGCGCATAAAGTAGCAACTGGAAGACATAGCTTGTAATACCCACGATGCGGCTATATCTCCCACGTGTCGGGGCACGACATCGAGGCATAACCGCATGGTAGGCATGTCGCAAGATGGGTAATCTTTACACATCCCACGTACTGAATAAGAAAGGGATAAAGAGTTGGCTTACAATCACCACTCACACAAAACATAAATATAACATACATCATCCAGAATACAATCAAGGTCTGACTATGGTACCAAAATAAAGAAAGACAACCCCAAATTCTAGATCCCCAATCGTCCCAACTAGGCTCCACTACTAATCAACAGGAAACGAAACTACACAACGAACAAGATCTTCATCGAGCTCCCACTTGAGCCCGGTTGCGTCATATGCACTGGTATCATCGGCACCTGCAACTGTTTCGAAGTATCTGTTAGTCACGGGGACTCAGCAATCTCACACCCTCGCGATCAAGACCATTTAAGCTTAAGGTAGGAAAGGGGTAGTGAGGTGGAGCTGCAGCAAGCACTAGCATATATGGTGGCTAACTTACGCAAATAAGAGCGAGAAGAGAAGCAAAGCAATGGTCGTGAACTAGAAGTGATCAAGAAGTGATCCTGAAACTACTTACGTTCAAGCATAACACAAAACCGTGTTCTATTCCCAGACTCCGCCGAAAAGAGACCATCACCGGCTACACATGCGGTTGATTCATTTTATTTAAGTTATGTGTTAGGTTTTCTACCACTGGATATTAACAAATTCCCATCTGCCCATAACCACGGGCACAACTTTTGAAAGTTCAAAACCCTCCAGGGGTGTCCCAACTTAGCCCATCACAAGCTCTCACGGTCAATGAAGGATATTCCTTCTCCCGGGAAGACCAGGTCAGTCTCGGAATCCCGGTTACAAGACATTTCGACAATGGTAAAACAAGACCAGCAAAGCCGCCCGATGTGCCGACATCCTGATAGGAGATGCACATATCTCGTTCTCAGGGCAACACCGGATTGTCCAAACTTCTGGTAGGCCAGCCCAAAGTTGCCCCTGGTGGCCACCGGCGGCTGACTGGTTCGGACCAACACTTAGACAAGCACTGGCCCGGGGGTTAAAATAAAGATGACCCTTGAGTCTGCAGAACCCAAGGGAAGGTGATAGGTTGTTAAGAAAATGTAAAACCAAGGTTGGGCCTTTCTGGAGGAGTTTTATTCAAAGCGAACTGTCAAGGGGTTCCCATAACACCCAACCGCGTAAGGGGCGCAAAATCAAGGAACATAACACCGGTATGACGGAAACTAGGGCGGCAAGAGTGGAACAAAACACCAGGCATAAGGCCGAGCCTTCCACCCTTTACCAAGTACATAGATGCATTAAAGTAAATAAGAGATAATAATGATATCCCAACAATATCCATGTTTCAACATGGAACAAACTACATCTTCACCTGCAACTAGCAAGGCTATAAGAGGGGCTGAGCAAAAGTGGTAACATTGCCAAACAATGGTTTGCTAGGAAAGGTGGGTTAGAGGCTTGACATGGCAATATGGGAGGCATGATAAAGCAAGTGGTAGGTATCGCGGCATAGCAATAGAGCGAGCAACTAGCAAGCAAATATAGAAGTGATTTCGAGGGTATGGTCATCTTGCCTGCAAAGTTCTCAGGGTTGTCGAAAGCTTGATCCTCGTTAGCGTACTCAACAGTTTCCTCGATCACGTACTCGTCTCCTGGATCTACCCAAGGCAAGAACACAAACAAAGGACCAACAATCAATCACGGTGCAATGCACAAACAACATGATGCAAAACATGGCATGATATGCGAGATGTGATATGCAATGCGTATGCGTGCTTCGGAAGGGGAAGAATGATCAAGGCATCAACTTGGCAAACCAAGTGTGCCTCTGGAAAGATGAGATGATTTCGGTCGAAATCGAAATAAAGATCACCGGAATCGGATGCACGGTTTGCAAATGGCAAGCAAAACAATAATGGCACAATTATGCGATTACCAGCATGATGCCATCTAGAATGCAACAAGAAACTACGCTACTACACTCCAACATAGCAACAAAGCACATGGTAGTGATCTAATCAAGATGCTTGATAAAAGATGAACATTAAGCTACGGCTAAATCACACAAGAGCAGGTTCAAACAAGCATGGCAAAAGTGCAAAATATATCAGCTTCACAGACTTAGTGAAAATACTAACATGCCAGAAAATAACATCAGGAAGCAATGTTTAGAGCAAGCTAACACCATGCTACTTGAACATATCATAGCAAACAAAGGCATGGCATGATTCTACTAAATGCATAGAACAGAAGTCCCTTGCTGATCATGAGCCAAAAAAGGCACAGAAGATATGATGGCACCCATGTAAACATAGCAAGTTTTATAAACAGATTCAGACTTAGCAGAAAACTGAGCATGGCATAAATAGAGTTATGAAGGCATCTTTGCGAGCTCGAATCACTCACCACAAGGCATTGCATGATAAGACAAGTATGGCAACAGTAAGAAGACAAACGGGCGAAGTCGAACAGATCCTCACAAACGCAACGTTATCAAAACTAACCTAAAGAAGCAACACCGGAAAGAAGCAAACAACATGGTAAACAACCAAGCATAAACATGGCATGATGCACAATCAAGTATGATGCATGTACGGTTTAATGAGGCATGGCATGGCAAAATGCACAAGCAAAACTACAAGAATTGGAGCTCAATATGCATTGGGATGCATATTGACAAAACACCACATTCCATTATTTAGTTCACTCCCGATTAGGTACCCAACAATATTAAATGTTACTAAAAATGGCAAGAGGTGAGGCATAAGTAAAATACACAGTCAGGCAATTTAAATGAGGCCGGGAAGAACAAACAACAATTCTGGTAAATCCCCATATGCATTTAGCAGTTTAATGCAAACAACAATTTTAAACATTTTAAAAGTTATTATCATGATGCGGATGACATGTGCAAGGTATGCAATTTTATGAAAATGTTCACATGAGCATATTATGAAGCATTTGTCATCATGGCGGAACAAAAGGGGTGCCACGGAAATGGTGCCAAGGAAACATTCCGGTTCTGATAACTCGATTGAGATACCGATGCAAAAGACAACTGTGCGGATGCTGGAACACGCAAGAGATGGTGGGGTGCTCCCGGTTCCCGGGTTCCCACGGGTTGACGGCGGTGTCAAACGAGGGACCAACTAATTCCCACGGGCGGATACAACATCCAAACAAGCATCTCATACAACACATGCATTCGTTCACGGGCGTTCATCTCGGGGTTATACCTTCAAAGCGTGCAAGCGGGACAGTTCTCATTCGGTGCAAAGTAGAGGAAGTAGACGTTCTCAGGAAGTTCGTAGTGGAAGTAGTTGTTCTCGCTTCGTAGTTGTACACACTCCATAGGTGTTCGGGGTCACAACGAGGAACTTGACATCCATGGGGTCTTCGAGGGTCGGCGGTAGTGGTACTCGGTCATTTCGAAGAGGTACTTGGGGTCATCGAACTAGCCAGTCTCGTTCTTGCGATGATAGTTGTTCTATGCATCGGGGGTTGATAACCCACAAGTATAGGGGATCGGAACAGTTTTCGATAAGTAAGAGTGTCGAACCCAACGAGGATCTAAAGTTAGAACAAATATTCCCTCAAGTTCTATCGACCACCGATACAACTCTATGCACGCTTGACGTTCGCTTTACCTAGAACAAGTATGAAACTAGAAGTAATTTGTAGGTGTTTTTGGATAGGTTTGCAAGATAATAAAGGTTACGTAAATAAAAAGTAGGGGCTGTTTAGATAAAGAAACAATAAATTAAATATAGCGAGTGTGGAAAAGTGGTGGTAGGAGTTGCGAAATTGCCCCTTAAGCAATTGACTACTTTACTAGACCGATAGCAAGTATTATGTGGGAGAGGCCACTGCTAGCGTGTCATCCCTTACATGGAATTCTATGCACTTATGATTGGAACTATTAGCAAGCATCCGCAACTACTAATGTTCACTAAGGTAAAACCCAACCATAGCATTAAGATATATTGGTCCCCCTTCAATCCCGTATGCATCAATTTCTATGCTAAGTTGAAGCTTCTGTCACTCTTGCCCTCCAATACATAGTCCTATCAACATACAACTAACCCTATGGTGTGATCCATGCGCGCGCTCATATGATGGGCACCAAAGGACAGCAACATAACCACAAGCAAATTAAATCAATCATAGCAATTCATCAACCACCGACAGGACAACGAAAATCTACTCAGACATCATAGGATGGCAACACATCATTGGATAATAATATGAAGCATAAAGCACCATGTTCAAGTAGAGGGTATAGCGGGTTGCGGGAGAGTGGACCATTGTAGATAGAGCGGGGAAGGTGATGGAGATGTTGATGAAGATGGCGGAGGCGTTGGTGAAGAACGCGGTGATGATGATGATGGCCACGGCGGCGTTCGGGCGCCACCGGAGGAGAGGGGGAGAGGGGCCCCCTTCTTCCTCTTCTTCCTTGACCTCCTCCCTAGACAGGAGAAGGGTTTCTCCTCTGGTCCTTGGCCTCCATGGCATGGCAGGGGCGAGAGCCCCTCCGAGATTGGATCTATCTCTCTGTTTCTCTCTGGTTCTGCGTTCTCTTCTGGCTCTGTTTCACCGTTTCGTATATATATGGAGATCCGTAACTCCGATTGGCCTGAAACCTTCGCCGTGATTTTTTTCTAAATATTAGCTTTCTTGCGGCAAAAGAAGAGCGTCAACCGCCTTACGGTGGGCTCACGAGGGTAGGGGCGCGCCTAAGAGGGGGGCGCCCCCCTGCCTTGTGACCACCTCGGGCACTGGTTCGCGTTGATTTTCCTTCTGAATTTTCCATATTTTCCAAAAATAAGCTCCGTCTGTTTTATCCCATTTCGACTCCGTTTGATATGGATATTCTGTGAAACCAAAAACATGCAACAGACAAGAACTGGCACTGGGCACTGGATCAATATGTTAGTCCCAAAAATAATATAAAAAGTTGCCAAAAAGTATATGAAAGTTGAATAATATTAGCATGGAACAATCAAAAATTATAGATACGACGGAGACGTATCAGCATCCCCAAGCTTAATTCCTGCTCGTCCTCGTGTAGGTAAATGATAAAAAAAGATAATTTTTGATGTGGAATGCTACCTAGCATAATCTTGATCATATGTCTAATAATGGCATGAATATTAAGACACGAGTGATTCAAAGCAATAATCTATCCTTTGACATAAATACAATAATATTTCAAGCATACCAACCAAGCAATTATGTCTTATCGAAATAACATAGCCAAAGAAAGCTCATCCCTACAAAATCATATAGTCTGGCTATGCTCCATCTTCACCACACAAAGTATTCACATCATGCACAACCCCAAGGACAAGCCAAGCAATTGTTTCATACTTTTGACATTCTCAAACCTTTTCAACTTTCACGCAATACATGAGCGTGAGCCATGGACATAGCACTATAGGTGGAGTAGAATACGATGGTGGAGAAGACAAAAAGGAGAAGATAGTCTCACATCAACTAGGCGTATCAACGGGCTATGGAGATGCCCATCAATAGATATCAATGTGAGTGAGTAGGGATTGCCACGCAACACATGCACTAGAGCTATAAGTGTATGAAAGCTCTAACTGAAACTAAGTGGGTGTGCATCCAACTTGCTTGCTCATGAAGACCTCGGGCATTTAAGGAAGCCCATCATCGGAATATACAAGCCAAGTTCTATAATGAAAATTCCCACTAGTATATGAAAGTGATAACTCAAGAGACTCTCTATATGAAGAACATGGTGCTACTTTGAAGCACAAGTGTGGAAAAAGGATAGTAGCACTGCCCCTTCTCTCTTTTTCTCTCATTTTTTCGTTTTCTTTATATATTTTTTATATTTTTTGGGTGGGCTTCTTTGGCCTCTTTTATTTTTTGTAAAGTCCGGAGTCTCATCCTGACTTATGGGGGAATCATAGTCTCCATCATCCTTTCCTCACTGGGGCAATGCTCTAATAATGATGATCATCACACTTTTATTTACTTACAACTCTATATTACAACTCGATACTAGAACAAAGATATGACTCTATATGAATGCCTCTGGTGGTGTACCGAGATGTGCAATGATCTAGCGTAGCGATGACATCAAAAAACGGACAAGCCTTGAAAACATCATGCTAGCTATCTTACGATCATGCAAAGCAATATGGCAATGATGCTCAAGTCATGTATATGATGCTAATGGAAGTTGCATGGCAATATATCTCGGAATGGATATGGAAATGCCATGGTAGGTAGGTATGCACTGGCTGTTTTGAGGAAGGTATATGGTGGGTTTATGGTACCGGCGAAAGTTGCGCGGTACTAGAGAGGCTAGCAATGGTGGAAGGGTGACAGTGCGTATAATCCATGGACTCAACATTAGTCATAAAGAACTCACATACTTATTGCCAAAATCTATTAGTCATCGAAACAAAGTACTATGCGCATGCTCCTAGGGGGGTAGATTGGTAGGAAAAGACCATCGCTCGTCCCCGGCCGCACTCATAAGGAAGACAATCAATAAATAAATCATGCTCCGACTTCGTTACATAACGGTTCACCATACGTGCATGCTACAGGAATCACAAACCTCAACACAAGTATTTCTCAATTTCACAATTACTCAACTAGAACGACTCTAATATCACCACCTTTATATCGCAAAACTATTGCAAGGAATCAAACATATAATATTCAGCGATCTACAAGTTTATGTAGGATTTTATGACTAACCATGTGAATGACCAGTTCCTGTCATCTCTCTAAATAGATATAAGTGAAGCAAGAGAGTTTAATTCTTTCTACAAAAGATATGCCCACGCTCTAACAAGTATAAGTGAAGCAAAAGAGCATTCTACAAAATGGCGGTTGTCTAAGTGAAGAGAAACAGGCAATCCAAACTTCAAATGATATAAGTGAAGCACATGAAGCATTCTATAAAGCCATACCCAAATAATATAAGTGAAGTGCAAAGAGCATTCTATAATTCAACCAAGGACTATCTCATACCAGCATGGTGCAAAAAAGAAACATGAAAACTAAAGCAAAGACGCTCCAAGATTGCACATATCGCATGAACGAAACGAATCCGAAAACATACTGATACTTGTTGAAGAAAGAGGGGATGCCTTCCCAGCATCCCCAAGCTTAGACGCTTGAGTATCCTTTAATATTTACTTGGGGTGCCTCAGGCATCCCCAAACTTGAGCTCTTGCCTCTCTTCCTTCTTCTCACATCGAGACCTTCTCGATCATCGAACACTTCATCCACACAAAACTTCAACAGAAAACTCGGTAAGATCCGTTAGTATAATAAAGCAAATCACTACTCTAAGTACTGTTGCAAACCAATTCATATTTTGTTTTTGAATTTTGTCTACTTTAATATAACTTTTTCATGGCTTAATCCACTGATATAAATTGATAGTTTCATCAAAACAAGCAAACTATGCATCAAAAACAGAATCTGTCTAAAACAGAACAGTCTGTAGCAATCTGAACATTCACCATACTTATGATACTTGAAAAATTCTACACAAATTAGGAAAAATAAAAAATTTGTAGAGGAAGACAGTGCAAAACGAATCATAACCATTTGACGTTCCAACTAAAAATGTAAAATCGCGCACTACAGCCAAAGTTTCTGTCCTGCACCGTACAAACCATCAAGCAAATTTAAACATCCTAAATTGAAACCTTGGCACATTATTTTTATAATACAATGGAATTATACAAGGGGATAATTATTTTTGTTGAAAATTTTCTGTAATCAAGATTCACAAAGTTTCCATGAGCATGAACAAAGTTCAAGGCTAGCTCCCACTTCAACAATGCTTGTCTTTCTCACTTTCGCTTTCCTTTTTGAAAAAGTTTTGGGTTCCCCTCTTTATTTTTATTGTTTTTAAAGTATATAAAAGCACTCAACAGAAATAAATGACTCTCTAAAACTTCTGGGTTGTCTCCCTGGCAGCGCTTTCTTTAAAGCCATTAAGCTAGGCATATAGTGCTCAAGTAATGGATCCACCCGGATCCGAAGGTATATCAAAGCCAATGTTAATTAACAATGATTTGTAATTTAGTGGTGAGCACATGGTAACATATATCATGTAATGACGAAGTCTAACTCTCTTCCTATGCATCGGCATGTCATAACAGAATAATTCATGCAGACAAAGTAAAGGCCAATGCATAGTATAAACAGTTTCTTGCAATTTTATCATATTGGAAACATAGAGAGGTGGAGATATAGTTCCTCTCTCATAATAATTGCAAGTAGGAGTAGCAAGAACATGCATATTATATTCATCAAAATCATCATGTGCAACGGTAAAAGGCAACCCATCAATGTAATCCTTAATAAGTGCAAACTTCTCCGATATAGTGTAGTTTGGAGAATTCAAAAAGATAATAGGACTATCATGCGTGGGTGCAATAGCAACAATTTCCTGTTTAACATAAGGAACTATAGCAAGTTCATCTCCATAAGCATAATTGATATTGGCATCTTGGCCACAAGCATCATCAAAAAGGGATATTTCAAGAGAATCAATGGGATCATAACAGTCATCATAGCAATCATCCTTCGGTAAGCACGAAGGGGAATTAAACAATGTATGAGTTGAAGAGTAACTATCATTAGAAGGTGGGCACGGGTGATCAATCCTCTCTTCCTTCTTTTGTTCTTCGCTCTCCTCCTCATCTTTTTCATCCAATGAGCTCACAGTTTCATCAATTTTTTCTTCCATAGACTCCTGCAAAATATTAATCTCTTCTTGGACAGCGGAGTAGTCCTCAATATATAGTTTAACATAAGCATTAGAAGCATAATTCTCATAACAATATTCAAGTATGGCAAAATTTTCAGATTTGTGAAGAGTAGCATCATACTTTTCAATCAAAGAAGCAATTTCAGAAGCACCCTTAAAAGCAACAAATTCTTCAATTTGTTGAACATCATAGTAATTATAAACACCCTTAGCATACGAAGATACGATTCCATTATTACTAAACTCACATTGATAGGGAAGGTGTTTCTTAGGGTTTTCATAACAACAAGTAAAATCATATATTTCACATAAATTCCAAGCATGGCATTGCAAACGTTGAATTTGACCCCATAATAGTTTCCCTTTTTCAGATATACGGTGTCGCACATAACAAGCATGCTCATCTAAAGATTTGCCCTCAACTAAGCTAGTTGGGGTTTCGGCACGAGCACAAAGGGATCGAAGATGATCCAAGTAAAAAGCTTCAGCAGTGTGATAGATTTTGAGTGGTTCTTCAACCATTGGTTCAGTAGGTACAACTAATTTTTTTGGTATTTTGCGTTTCCTACCCATAACTAAAGGTAGAAAACAACTAAGAACAGCAAATAAAAATTACTTAGTGATAAAGCAAACAAGCACACACAAGAATATTCACCCTACGCTATTGCTCCCCAGCAACGGCGCCAGAAAAAGGTCTTGATAACCCACAAGTATAGGGGATCGCAATAGTTTTTGATAAGTAAGAGTGTCGAACCCAATGAGGAGCTAAAGGTAGAACAAATATTCCCTCAAGTTCTATCGACCACTGATACAACTCTACGCACGCTTGACGTTCGCTTTACCAAGAACAAGTATGAAACTAGAAGTACTTTGTAGGTGTTGTTGGATAGGTTTGCAAGATAAGTAAAGAGCATGAAAATAAAACTAGGGGCTGTTTAGATAAAGAAACAATAAAGTAAATATAGCGAGTGTGGAAATGTGGTGGTAGGAGTTGCGAAATTGCCCCTTAAGCAATTGACTACTTCACTATACCGATAGCAAGTATTATGTGGGAGAGGCCACTGCTAGCATGTCATCCCTTACTTGGAATTCTATGCACTTATGATTGGAACTATTAGCAAGCATCTGCAACTACTAATGTTCATTAAGGTAAAACCCAACCATAGCATTAAGATATATTGGTCCCCCTTCAATCCCGTATGCATCAATTTCTATGCTAGGTTGAAGCTTCTGTCACTCTTGCCCTCCAATACATAGTCCTATCAACATACAACTAACCCTATGGTGTGATCCACGCGCGCGCTCATATGATGGGCACCAAAGGACAGCAACATAACCACAAGGAAATAAATCAATCATAGCAATTCATCAACCACCGGCAGGACAACGAAAATCTACTCATACATCATAGGATGGCAACACATCATTGGATAATAATATGAAGCATAAAGCACCATGTTCAAGTAGAGGGTACAGCGGGTTGCGGGAGAGTGGACCGCTGTAGATAGAGGGGGGAAGGTGATGGAGATGTTGGTGAAGATGGCGGAGGTGTTGGTGAACATCACGGTGATGATGATGATGGCCATGGCGGCGTTCGGGCACCACCGGAGGAGAGGGGGAGAGGGGCCCCCTTCTTCCTCTTCTTCCTTGACCTCCTCCCTAGACGGGAGAAGGGTTTCCCCTCTGGTCCTTGGCCTCCATGGCATGGTAGGGGTGAGATCCCCTCCGAGATTGGATATATCTCTTTGTTTCTCTCTGGTTCTGTGTTCTCTTCTGGCTCTGTTTCACCGTTTCGTATATATATGGAGATCCGTAACTCCGATTGGCCTGAAACCTTCGCCATGATTTTTTTACGAATGTTAGCTTTCTTGCGGCAAAAGAAGAGCGTCAACCGCCTTACGGTGGGCTCATGAGGGTAGGGGGCGCGCCCTAAGGGGGGGGCGCCCCCCTGCCTCGTGACCACCTCGGGCACTGGTTTGCATTGATTTTCCTTCCGAATTTTCCATATTTTCCAAAAATAGGCTCCATCCATTTTTATCCCGTTTGGACTCTGTTTGATATGGATATTTTGCGAAACCAAAAACATGCAACAGACAGGAACTGGCACTGGCCACTGGATCAATATGTTAGTCCCAAAAATAATATAAAAAGTTGCCAAAAAGTATATGAAAGTTGAATAATATTGGCATGGAACAATCAAAAATTATAGGTACGACGGAGACGTATTAGGCGTCAAGGTACTTGTCGTTCTTAGCAATTCCGAAGACGGCGGTAGTGGTACACTTTTCGAAAATGAACTTGACGCATCTGATGTTCTTGGGGGTGATGGTAGTTGTGCACAATCGTTGTTGGACTTGACGGGTCCAAGGTCTCCGGGTGTAGTGGTACTTGGTGTCTCGTCGTGTAGTCATTTGTCGTAGTCGGACTTGACAAAAAAACGCACACCGGCTGTAGTCATGGTACTTGGCAGCAGAAAACACACAGCGTGGGTACACGAACTTGTCATAGATAAGTTCTCCGGGGACGGCCTTCGAGCTTGCCAGCATGTGAAGCAGTGAAAGCAGCGGCAGTGGCAGGACATGGCAGCAGGGTGAGGCGGCGCTGCTAATGGGGGGGTTCGGTGAGATGGGACCTGCAGGCACGGGAAACAGCGGGGACCACCGGATCTGATGAGGGGATCCGGTCCCCGTTGGTGCGAGTTGAACAGGACGACGATGGGGCCTTCGAAGCTTCGCCAGAGGCATGCGGGCGCGGCGACGCTGCCGGAGAAGATGCAAGCGACGAGGAGGGTTTAGGATGGGGATGCCTACATGGCGAAGAGCGCTCAGGTTGTGGCTTGCTCGCCGGCAATGACTGGAGGAGGAAGTCGCCGGCGCAGGTTGGACGGGAGCGACTGCAGGGAGCGGGCGGCGGCCATGGCGCTCGGAAAGGCGTGGGGAGGAGAGGGGAGGAGGCTGCTGAGGGCGGGCGGTGCTTGAGGAGCTCCTACTAGCGACAGGCGAGGCAGCAAGGAGGAGGCGCTCGGGGAAGCTCCGGCTCTACGAGTTTTGGCACGGGAGGCCGGGCGCTGGGAGTTGCGGCCTTGTGCACGAGCGAAGAGAGGGAAGGAGATGGAGATCGGGCGTGAGCGCATGCGCTCTGCCCCTGGCGGCGCGAGATGGACCGAGGGGTAGGCAGCGAGGGGTGAGGGAGCTAGGCGACTAGGGTTAAGGCTAGGTGGGCCGGTGGAACGGGCCGGCCCAGTGGAGAGGGAGACTGTGGGGGAAGGATGGGCCGTCCTGGCTGATGCTCTATCTCTCCCTCATCTTTCTTTTAAAAGAAAAGAATTAGAGAGAAGAAAAGAAAAGGAAGGTTAGGGAAAGGATTTGTGCAAGGGGGCTATTTTCCCGGACTCACAAAAATGTGTATGAATTTAAATAAAATGGCAAGAGGATTTTTGGAGAAAAAAGATTCGCATATGTTGAATTTAGTTCAACGTGTTTGAATTTTGAAACCCATTCAAAAGGACTCTAAATGGACTGAGATTTTAGAGGAGCTTCGATAAGAAATGACAAGAATTGTTGGGAAAGTTTGAGGAAGAACTTGAGATAGAATGGGCATGGGAATTAAATTGCAAGTATGTTAAGGTGAATTCCGAAATAGTGGAGTATTTATTATAGCTCCCTAATATTGGGATATATGTTGTAAAGAGAATCACCACGTGAATTCCCTCGGTTTAAATGGACCGAAGATCCATATGATTTATTTAGTTGAGCTGGAAAGATTAAAGACATGATGACATGATGCAATGCACATGAAGCAATGATGAATGCAACGAACCAAACAAATCACACAACGAAAACCCGGAAATCATGGAAGGCATCTGAAGCTCCGGTCTTGGGGCATTACATAGCTATAAGTGAATGATGTAGAGGACAGAACATATAAAACTATAAGTATAAAGTAGCAAAAGAACCAACCCAACATTGTGAACATAAATCATGAAGACAAACCAATGTTGAAGACAAACCAACTTTGAATATAATGCAACATGACGCCGAACAAAACTCTTCAAGAAATATTGGTGGTGGCATTACCCACCGTATAAGAAGTATTAGACTCAGATATTCCGCACAATTATCGTGGCACTCCGAAGTCAAATTCCGCATTAATGTATTCAACCTCAGAGGGTAAGTATTCATGAATTGAAGATATATGTTACTTTGTGTGTTGTGCACCTAAGTCATTAATATGCATAAGCGTTAGGATGTTTGTCCATTCACAGGACACTCGAGGAGTCTAAGATATTTAGCTCACACCGCAGCTTGCAAAAACTTTTCTCATCCAAGGGCTTCCTGAAGATATCTTCAAATTTCTCTTCTGTGTTGACGCAAATGATATCAATGTCTTCCTTCAACACATGATCTCTGACAAAATGATCACGGATCTGAATGTGCTTTGTCTTCAAGTGCTGAACCGGATTGTGAGAAATCTTGATGGCGCTCTCATTGTCGCGGTAGAGGTCTTCACAATTATGCCATAGTGCTTGAGGGTTTGTTTCATCCAGAGAAGTTGAGCACAGCAAGATCCAGCAGCAATATATTCAGCCTCAAGAATGGAGAGTGATACATCGTTCTCCTTCTTTGAAGACCAACAGACAAGAGATCGTCCAAGAAAGTGACAAGTGCCTGATGTAGACTTGTGATCAACCTTGTCCCTGGCTTAATCAGCATCTGAGAATCCAACTATATCAAACTCTGAGCCCTTTGGATACCATAATTGTAGTGTTGGGGTGTGAGCCAAATATCGAAGTATTTGCTTCACCGTGAGGTGATGCGATTCCTTTTGGTGCCGCATGGAATCAGGAACACATGCAAATGCTAAGCATTATATCTGGCCTAGATGCACATAAGTACAATAAAGAACCAATCATGGAGTGGTATACCTTTTGATCAAATTATTTACCATTGTCGTCGAAGCCCAATTGACCTTTGGTTGGCATTGGCGTTGTGTACCCTTTGCATCCTTGCATTCCAAACTTCTTCAGGCAATCTTTGAGGTATTTTCCATTTTTTGTTGACAGATTTGAAGACCAAGAGAGAATTTCAGCTCTCCCATTATGGACATCTGATATTGTTCTTGCATCATATGCCCAAACTCATCACTGTATCTCTTATCAGTGCAGCCAAAGATAATGTCATCCACATAGATTTGGCATACGGACAGTTCTCCATCATATGTCTTCGTGAAGAGACTGGGATCTAGAGAACTAGATTTGAAGCCTTTGCTCTTCAGGAATTCTTTGAGTGTGTCATACCAAGCATGAGGTGCTTGTTTCAGGCCATACAGTGCCTTGTTGAGTTTGTAGACCATATCAGGATGCTTTGGTTCTTCAAAACCAAGTGGTTGAGCAACATACACTTCTTCTTCAATTTTGTCATGGAGGTAGGCACTCTTCACATACACTTGGTACAGAAGAATGTTGTTGTGGTTAGCATAGGCTAGCAGTATACGAATGACTTCAAGCCTAGCCACAGGAATAAAGGTTTCATCAAAGTCAATTCCCTCTACTTGTGTGTAACCTTGAGCAACGAGACGAGCTTTGTTTCTGATGACTTGTCCATGTTCATCTTGTTTGTTGCGGTAGATCCATTTGGTGCCAATAATAATGTGCTTGCATGGATCAGGACATTTGAGTAGCTCCCATACATTGTTGAGCTCGACTGATGAAGCTCTTCTTGCATAGCTTGAATCCATTCAGGTTCCATAAAAGCTTCATCTACTTTCTTGGGTTCGGATATGGAGATGAATGCAAAGTGTCCATAGAAGTTTGCTAGTTGCATTGCTCTTGATCGAGTGAGTGGACCAGGTGCATTGATGCTACCAATTATCTTCTCAATCTGAACTTCATTAGCCACACGAGGATGAACAGGGCAAAGACTCTACTATTGCTGACCATTGTCTTCATGTTTAGTATTGTCTTCAGTCTCAATATTGTCTTCATGTTGAGTGTTGTCAGGGATGACAATTTCTTCCTCAGTCTGTTCCTCGTTGGGTATGATTTCACCAGTGCCCATTAGCTTGATAGGTTCAGTTGGAGAAGCTTCATCTAGCACATTTGGCAGGTGCTCTCTTTGTGAGCCATTAGTCTCATCAAACTGCACATCTACAGTTTCAACCACTTTATAGTGAAATAGGTTGAAGATTTTGTAGGTGTGCGAATCATTTCTGTAACCAAGCATAAAACCTTCATGCGCTTTCGTTGTAAATTTGGAAGTGTGATGTGGATCCTAGATCCAGCACCTAGGACCGAAGACTTTGAAATAGCTTACGTTTGGCTTCTTACCAATGAGTAGTTCATAGGATGTCTTCTTGAAAAATTTGTGAAGATAAACTCTGTTGATGATGTGGCATGCAGTATCAATGGCTTCATGCCAGAACTTCCTTGGAGTCTTGTGCTCATCAAGCATTGTACGTGCCATCTCAATAAGGGTCATGTTCATGCGCTCCATGATGCCATTCTGCTGAGGTGCGTATGGAGAAGTGATACGTCTCCAACGTATCTATAATTTTTGATTGTTCCATGCTATTATATTATCTGTTTTGGATGTTTTATATGCATTAATATGCTATTTTATATTATTTTTGGGACTAACCTATTAACCTAGAGCCCAGTACCAGTTTCTATTTTTTCCTTGGTTTTGAGTTTCGCAGAAAAGGAATACCAAACGGAGTCCAAATGGAATGAAACCTTTGCAATGATTTTTATTGGACCAGAAGACAACCAAGAGACTTGGAGATGTTGTCGGAGGAGCCAGGAGGCGGCCACAAGGACAGAGGGTGCGCCCAGGGGGGTCGGGCGTGCCCCCCACCCTTGTGGGCCCCTCATGACCCTCCTGGCCTAATTCTTTTGCCTATATATTCCCAAATATACCCAACCCACCAGAGGCATCCACGAAAACACGTTTCCACCGCCGGAACCTTCTGTACCCGTGAGAACCAACTAGGGACTATTTCCGGCACCCTACTGGAGGGGCATTCGATCAAGGAGGGCTTATGCATCAACTCTCTTGCCCTTCCGATGAAGCGTGAGTAGTTTATCACAAACCTACGGGTCCATAGCTAGTAGCTAGATGGCTTCTTCTCTCTCTTTGATCCTCAATACCATGTTCTCCTTGATGTTCTTGGAGATCTATTTGACGTAATACTTTTTTGCGGTGTGTTTGCCAAGATCTGGTGAATTGTGGATTTATGATCAGCTTATCTATGAATCTTCTCTCAATTCTTTTATGCCTGATTTCATATCTTTGTAATTCTCTTCGAACTATCGGTTTAGTTTGGCCAACTAGATTGGTTTTTCTTGCAATGGGAAAAGTGCTTAGCTTTGGGTTCAACCTTGTGGTGTCCTTTCCCAGTGACAGTAGGGGCAGCAAGGCATGTATTGTATTGTTGCCATCGAGGATAAAAAATGGGGTTTTCATCATATTGCTTGAGTTAATTCCTCTACATCATGTCATATTACTTAATGTGTTACTCCATTCTTTATGAACTTAATACTCTAGATGCATGCTGGATAGCGCTTGATGTCTGGAGTAATAGTAGTAGATGCAGAATCGTTTCGGTCTACTTGACATGGATGTGATGCCTATATTCATGATCATTGCCTTAGATATCATCATAACTTTGCGCCTTTCTATCAATTTCTTGTAAGTAATTTGTGCACCCACCATATTATTTTCTTTCTTGAGAGAAGCCTCTAGTGAAACATATGGCCCCCGGGTCTACTTTCCATCATATAAGTTTCTATTTTCCATCATACAAGTTTCCGATTTACAATATTAGTTTCTGATCTACTAGTTTTGCAATCTTTTACTTTTCAATCTATCAACCAAAAATATTTACTTTACCCTTTATCTATCTCTATCAGATCTCACTTTTGCAAGTAACCATGAAGGGATTAACAACCCCTTTATCGTGTTGGGTGCAAGTTGTTTGATTGTTTGTGCAGGTATTAGGTGATTTATGCGTTGTCTCCTACTGGATTGATACCTTGGTTCTCAAACTAAGGGAAATACTTATCTCCACTTTGCTGCATCACCCTTTCCTCTTCAAGGGAAAAACCAACGCAAGCTCAAGAAGTAGCAACAAGAACTTTTGGCGCCGTTGCCCTCGAGATCTATGCCAAGTCAAGACATACCAAGTACCTGTCATAAACTCTCATCTCTTGCATTACATTATTCGCCATTCACCTCTCATTTTCCTCACCCCCACTTCTAAAACGATTTTCTAAAAGATTTGCCTTTTCTTCGCCCCTCTTCCGTTCGTCTTCTTCGTTTGCTTTTCGTGTGCTCGTGTGTTGGATTGCTTGTTTTGTCACGATGGCTCAAGAGAATACCAAACTGTGTGACATTTCCAACACTAATAATAATGATTTTGTTAGTACTCTGATTGCTCCTGTCACTAGTGCTGAATCATATGAAATTAATGCTGCTTTGCTGAATCTTGTTATGAAAGATTGATACGTCTCCAACGTATCTAGTTTTCCTAATGATTTTCCTCTTGTTTTGGACTCTAATTTGCATGATTTGAATGAAACTAACCCTGGACTGACGCTGTTTTAAGCAGAACTACCATGGTGTTGTTTTTGTGCAGAAATAAAAGTTCTCGGAATGCAATGAAACCTTGCAAGGATTTTTTTATACAACAAAAGAGAATTTCTGGAGCCACAACCCACCCACCCCCCCCCCCCCCGAAGTGGGCACCAAGGTGGGCACAACCCACCAGGACCCCCTCTAGGCGCGCCCAGGTGGGTTGTCCCCACATGGTGTCCCCGCAGACACTGAAACCGACACTATAAAATCCTTTTTTTCCAAAAAAACAGGGAGAAAGAATTATCGCGTTCCACGAGACAGAGCCGCCGTCACCTCATGTTCTTCATCGGGAGGCCAGATCTAGAATCCGTTTGGGGCTCCGGAGAGGGGGATCTTCGATCTTCGTCATCACCAACCCTTCTCCATCGCCAATCCCATGATGCTCCCCATCGGGAGTGAGTAATTCCTTCGTAGGCTCGCTGGTCGGTGACGAGTTGGATGAGATTCATCATGTAATCTAGTTAGTTTTGTTAGGGCTTGATCCCTACTATCCACTATGTTCTGAGATTGATGTTGCTATGACTTTGCCATGCTTAATGCTTGTCACTTTAGGCCTGGGTGCCATGATATCAGATCTGAACCATTTATGTTATCACCATTATATCTATGTTCAAGATCCGATCTTGCGAGTTATAGTCACCTACTATGTGTTATGATCCGGCAACCCCGGAGTGACAATAGTCGGTACCACTCTCAGTGATGACCGTAGTTTCAGGAGTTCATGTATTCATCATGTGTTAATGCTTTGTTCCGGTTCTCTATTAAAAGGAGGCCTTAATATCCCTTAGTTTCCAATTGGACCCTGCTGCCACGGGAGGGTAGGACAAAAGATGTCATGCAAGTTCTTTCCATAAGCACGTATGACTATTTACGAAATACATGCCTACATTATATTTATGAACTGGATCTAGTGCTATATCGCCCTAGGTTATGAATGGCACATGATGAATATCATCCAACAAATCGCCAATCCAATGCCTACGAATTTCTTATTATATTGTGCTTGCTACAAAACTACTGCTATCACTGTTACTGTTGCTATCGCTATTGCTACTACTGTCAAAACTATCATATTACTGTGCTACTGATCACTTTCCTGTGGATAATTAATCTCCAAGTGTGACTGAGTTGACAACTCAGTTTCTAATAATTGCAAATATTCTTTGGCTCCCCTTGTGTCGAATCTATAATTTTGGGTTGAATACTTTACCCTCGGAAACTATTCGTATCCCCTATACTTTTGGGTTATCAAGACCTTTTTCTGGCGCCGTTGCCGGGGAGTATAGCTATATTTATTGAGTCACTTGGGAATGTTATCAATTTATCGCTATTAAGAATCTGAAGGATGCTAAGACCAAGATATTTCCCTCTAAGACGAGGGGAGGTAAGGAACTGCCATCTAGCTCTGCTTTAGATTCACCTTCTGTTATAAGTTAACTTGCAACACCACCACATGCTATTAATCCTGATATGTCGCAAGTTATTGATGATGCTACTTCTGCTATGAATGATACTTATGATGATGCTAGTACCTTTCTTGATGATGATGTGCCACTAGGTGAATTTCTTGATGAACAAATTGCTGGAGTAAGAGAGCATGATATTGTTGAAACTGATGATGAGCTTGAAACTGAAAAATCTTGAAACACCTACTAGAACTAGCCCTCCTAGATATGAATTTCCTAAGGTACCGGAAGGTTATGTTATGAATGAGGAGACAACTAGAGACATTCTTGCTTGTAAGGATAGAGATGATCTAGAGAAATTATTATGTAAGTATAAAGAAAAATCCTTGAATGCTAGAATGCAATACGATACTAAGTTTGGTACTTCACCTATCTTTATTGATGATAAGGATTATG
Organism: Triticum aestivum; assembly: GCF_018294505.1. Lineage (NCBI taxonomy): Eukaryota > Viridiplantae > Streptophyta > Magnoliopsida > Poales > Poaceae > Triticum > Triticum aestivum. The sequence continues at coordinate 409,483,970 of NC_057803.1, read as the reverse complement.
AATTCTCTGTCGACCCAGTGTTAATTACTTTGGTTGAATCTGATCCTTTCCATGGTTATGAAACTGGAACTGTTGTGGCACATCTTACTAAGTTGAATGACATAGCCATCCTTTTTACTCATGATGAGAAAACTCGCTATTATTATATTCTCAAATTATTTCCGTTCTCATTAAAGGGTGATGCTAAAGCTTGGTACAATACTCTTGCTCCTGGTTGTGTGCATAGTCCCTAGGATATGATTTATTACTTATCTGAAAAATATTTCCCTACTCTAAGAAACAAGCTGCCATGCAGGATATATTTAACTTTGCCCAGATTGAAGAAGAGAGTCTCCCACAAGCTTGGGGGAGGCTTCTCCAATTTCCTAATGCTTTTGCTCATCATCCTCTTAAGAAAAGTGAAATACTTGATATCTTCTATAATGGACTAACCGATGCTTCTAGGGATTTCCTAGATAGTTATGTTGGTTGTGTTTTCATGGAACGAACTATTGGGCAAGCTGAAGAACTATTGAATAACATATTGAAAAATTATGATGATTGGACTCTTCCTGAACCACCGTTTAAACCCACTCCAAAGAAGAGGGGTATATTATATCTCAGTCCTGAAGATGCAAGAGGCAAAGAAATATATGAAGGAAAAAGGTATTAAAGCCGAGGATGTCAAAAAATTACATCCTATTGAAGAAATACATGGGCTTGATACACCACCACCTCCTAAGATGGTAGATGTAAATTCTCTAATGAAATTCAATGATAATGAAAATCCTTACAATATGCACCCTAGCTAATGTCTTTATGAGTTTGAAAATTACATTAAAAAGCATGATTACTTCAATGCAAATGTTATGAAACAATTGAAATACAAGTCTAATATGATTGCTCACTTGAGTGACTTGTTATTTAGAATCTCAAATGATGTTAGAGGTGTGGGAAAACGTGCTTCTATGGTTCAAACCTAGTTAGAATAGGTTGCTAAATATCAAAGAGAGCTGCTAGATAAAATGAACAATAACATACATGACTTTGTTGTTAGAGTAGCAACTAGAGGAGGTAAAATGACCCAGGAACCACTTTATACCGAGGGACACCCAAAAAGAATTGAACAAGACTCTCAAAGAGTTAACACTGATGCACGTAGTCCTTCTAAAAAGAAAAAGAAGAAGAAAAATGATAGGACTTTGCATGCCTCTAGTGAACTTGAAGTAGAAAAACCTCCTAATAATGATAATGAAGTTTCTATCTCTGATGCTTAAACTCAACCTAGTAGTGAACACTCACCTTCTGATAATGAAAAGGTTAATGATGAGGTTCATGAAGATATTCAATCAAATAATGAAGAACCAGACAATGATGTTGAGATAGAACCTGCAGTTGATCTTGATAACCCACAACCTAAAAATAAAAGATATGATAAAAGAGACTTTGTTCCTAGAAAACATGGTAAGGAAAGAGAACCTGGGTTCAAAAACCTATGCCCTTTCCACCTAAGTCAACTAAAAAGAAAGATAATGAAGAATTTGAATGCTTTGCTGAAATGCTGAGGCCAGTCTTTGTGCGTACTCGCTTGACTGATATCCTTAAAATGCAACCTTATGCAATGTATATGAAAGACATCGTCACCAAGGAGTGGAGATATCAATGCAAGGTGCACCTCCCGAGGTTCATATGATGTGAGCCATGACGACCAAGGCCAGGCTGGCGCCAGCGGGCATAGTGTACTAGTTTCCTCTTTGGTGCTAAGGAGGCAAGCGCGGGTGCGGAGTCTCGAGGTATCAAGCAAAGGTTTCCGTTTCGATGCAACAAGACCAAGACCTCCATGACGGCAGGACGGAGGTCATCATGGAGCCCACCGTGGCGTCACCACCAGGAGCTTTTGTAGACGAAGGCTACTTCTGTCAGGATAACTTGTACTAGCTGTCTCCCTTTGAATTTGGCCGTTGTGGGATCCCTTCCCGCCTACATTTGAGAAGAGGACCAATGCCACTATAAATAGGACCTAGCCACCACCATGGCGGGCGGATCCATTCCACCCTAACCACCTCACTAGCTCATCGAGCCCAAGAACACCTCACCTCATGAGGTTCTTCATCCATTGTACTAATTCATCCTCAACCCCTCGAGGCCAATCCACCACAAAGCAGGAGTAGGGTTTTACACCGCAAGGTTGCCCGAACCTGGGTAAACTGCTGTGTCTCTTGTCCGTTGGGTCCGTCGAGCTAGGCCGTAGGATCAGCGAGCGGGAAGGTTGGGGAGGATGACTTCTTCAAACGCACCCTAGTGTTCGAACCTATCTAGGGTCTGCGGAACACCGAATCCGACATTTGGCGCGCCAGGTAGGGGTTCGTCGAAGCCTCTCTTCCGCCGATTGACTGGCCGCTGCTCGACCGCCTCCATGGCTGACACCCGCCGAGCCCATGCTGAGCATCGGACCACCCTCGCCGCTCGCGTCGCCCGGACGGCGCCCGCCGGCACGCCTCCCCATCATTATCCGTCGCCTGTCGCCAACGCCGCCACCGGCCCGGCAGGGTGCGACCAGCAAGCTTCGTCGTTGCACCCGTCCGTGCGACGTGATGGACGCTCGCCCACCCCGTCGCTGACTCCAGCTGGTTCATCATCTCATGCTCATCGCGGGCTGGCGGACGCGCAGGCGGCGCTACTCATGGCGCGCGAGCTCCTGCGCTACCGCCCTGTCGACGACTTCTACGAAGACTGGCTGGACCATATCGCCTAGCTTATCAGCACCGCTGGGGGCTCTCCTACACCGTCTCTCCCGCTGCATCGCCAGCTGCCTGCTGCGGGTGACGTAGCCCACAGAGCGCCTCCTCCGCCTCCGCGTCAAGATGCCATCATTGAGCCAAGGCACGAGGCCCAAGGCGTGACCCATCATGCGGGATGCCCGCGTGGGAAGAAGAAAGCTTCCATGTGGTCCAGCGGTCGCAAGCAGGGGCGCGTGCGCTCCCAAGACCGCACGCTACCTGCCGTGGTGGCACGCGAGCCCCAAGACCAGGCTCCACCCCCACAATGAGCACCCGTGACTATCGCGGGCTATCGCACCTTCACTCCAGAGCTGTGTAGCATCGTCTAGCCGAGGAAGTTCAACCCCGACCTGCCTCCAAGCTACGACGGCACCCCCAACCCCACTGAGTTCTTACAGCTTTACGAGATGAGCATCGAGGTGGCCAACGACGACGAGAAGGTCATGGCGAACTAGTTTCCCATGGCCCTCAAGGATGGGGCACATTCTTGGCTCCTGAAATTGCCCGTGGGATCGATCTCCTCCTGGGGCGATATGCGCGAGCGTTTCGTCGCCAACTTCCAAGGCACTCGCGACCGCCCGCCTGCCGCGGGTGACCTGCGGCACATCAAGCAGCAGCCAGGAGAGACCCTGCAGAAGTACATCAAGTGCTTCAACAGCGTTCGTCTCAAGATCCCCAAGGTGTCGGATGATACGTCCATTTTGCATCATGCTTTTATATTGATAGTTATTGCATTATGGGTTGTTATTACACATTATGTCACAATACTTATGCCTATTCTCTCTTATTTTACAAGGTTTACATGAAGAGGGAGAATGCCGGCAGCTGGAATTCTGGGCTGGAAAAGGAGAAAATATTAGATACCTATTCTGCACAACTCCAAAAGTCATGAAACTTCACGGGAGCACGTTTCAGAATATATAAAAAATATTGGGCAAAAGAAGTACCTGAGGGGGCCACCCACCATCCACGAGGGTGGGGGCGCGCCCTACCCCCCTAGGCATGCCCCCTGCCTCGTGGGCCTCCTGGTGGCCCACTGATGCCCATCTTTGGCTATATGGAGTCTTTCATTGAGAAAAAAATCATAAGCAAGCTCACAGGACGAAACTCCGCCGCCACGAGGCAGAACCTTGGCGGAACCAATCTAGGGCTCCAGCGGAGCTGTTCTGCCGGGGAAACTTCCCTCTAGGAGGGGGAAATCATCACCAACGATCCTCTCATCGGGAGGGGGTCAATCTCCATCAACATCTTCACCAGCACCATCTCATATCAAACCCTAGTTCATCTCTTGTATCCAATCTTTGTCCGAAAGCCTGAGATTGGTACATGTGGGTTGCTAGTAGTGTTGATTACTCCTTGTAGTTGATGCTAGTTGGTTTACTTGGTCGAAGATCATATGTTCATATCCATTATGCATATTAATACCCCTCTGATTATGAACATGAATATGATTTGTGAGTAGTTACGTTTGTTCTGAGGACATGGGAGAAGTCTTGCTATAAGTAGTCATGTGAATTTGGTATTCGTTCGATATTTTGATGAGATGTATGGTGTCTCTCCTCTAGTGGTGTCATGTGAACATCGACTACATGACACTTCACCATTGTTTGGGCCTAGAGGAAGGCATTGGAAAGTAATAAGTAGATGATGGGCTGCTAGAGTGACAGAAGCTTAAACCCTAGTTTATGCGTTGCTTCGTAAGGCGATGATTTGGATCCATATGTTTCATGTTATGGTTAGGTTCACCTTAAACATCTGTTGTAGTTGTGGATGCTTGCAATATGGGTTAATCATAAGTGGGATGCTTGTCCAAGGAAGGACAGTACCCAAGCACCGGTCCACCCACATATCAAATTATCAAAGTAGCGAACGCGAATCATATGAACGTGATGAAAACTAGCTTGACGATAATTCCCATGTGTCCTCGGGAGCGTTTTCCTTTATATAAGAGTTTGTCCAGGCTTGTACTTTGCTACAAAAAGGATTGGGCCATATTGCTGCACCTTATTTAGTTTTACTATTTGTTACCTGTTACAAATTACCTTATCACAAAAACTATCTGTTACCGATAATTTCAGTGCTTGTTGAGAATACCTTACTGAAAACTGCTTATCATTTCCTTCTGGTCCTCGTTGGGTTCGACACTCTTACTTATCAAAAGGACTACGAGAGATCCCCTACACTTGTGGGTCATCAAGACTCTTTTTTGGCGCCGTTGCCGAGGAGTGAAGCACCTTTGGTAGGTCGAATTTGGTAAGGAAAAATTTATATAGTGTGCTGAAATTTATTGTCACTTGTTACTATGGAACATAATCCTTTGAGGGGCTTGTTCAGGGTATATTCACCCCGGACAGTAGAGCAAAGAGTTGCTCCTCAACCTACTGAACCTACTGAAAATGTTCACTATGAAATTCCTTCGAGTATGATAGAGAAACTGCTAGCTAATCCTTTTATAGGAGATGGAACATTGCATCCCGATTTGCACCTAATCTATGTGGATGAAGTTTGTCGATTATTTAAGCTTGCAGGTATGCACGAGGATGTTATCAAGAAGAAGGTCTTCCCTTTATCTTTGAAGGGAAAGGCATTGACATGGTTTAGGCTATGTGATGATATGGGATCATGGAACTATAACCGATTGAAATTGGAATTTCATCAAAAGTTTTATCCTATGCATCTTGCTCATCGTGATCGTAATTATATATATATAACTTTTGGCCTCGTGAAGGAGAAAGCATCACTCAAGCTTGGGGGAGGCTTAAGTTAATTTTACATTCATGCCCCAATCATGAGCTCTCAAAAGAAATGATTATTCAAAAAATTATGCTCGGCTTTCTCTCAGTAATCGCTCCATGCTCGATACTTCTTGTACTGGATCTTTTATGATGAAGACTATTGAATTCAAATGGGATTTATTGGAAAGAATTAAACGCAACTCTGAAGATTGGAACCTCAACGAAGGTAAGGAGTCAGGTATAACACCCAAGTTTGATTGTGTTAAATCTTTTATGGATACCGATTCTTTCCGTGAATTTAGCACTAAATATGGACTTGACTCTGAGATAGTAGCTTCTTTCCGTGAATCCTTTGCAACTCATGTTGATCTCCCTAAGGAGAAGTGGTTTAAGTATAATCCTCCCATTGAAGTAAAAGTAGTTGCACCTATTACAGTTGAAGAAAAGACTATCACTTATAATGATCATGTTGTTCCCACTGCTTATATTGAGAAACCACCTTTCCCTGTTAGAATAAAGGATCATGCTAAAGCTTCAACTGTGGTTTGTAAGTGCAATACTAGAACACCTACTCCCTTTGAGAAAATTAAAGTTGAACCTAGTGTTGCTATGGTTAAAGATCTCTTGGCCAATAATATTGATGGGCATGTTATTTACTTCTGTAATGAAGCTGCTATAATTGCTAGACCTGATACTTAAAATAAACATAGACTTGTTGTAGGCATGCCTGTTATTTCTATTAAAATAGGAGATCATTGCTATCATGTCCTATGTGATATGGGTGCTAGTGCAAGTGCAATACCTCATTCCTTATACAAAGAAATTATGCATGATATTGCATCTGCTGAGTTAGAAGAAATTGATGTTGCAATTAAGCTTGCCAGTAGAGACACTATTTCACCCGTTGGAATTGTTAGAGATGTTGGCGTCTTGTGTGGGAAAGTTAAATATACTGCTGATTTTCTTGTTCTCGGTTCCCCACAAGATGACTTTTGTCCCATTATTTTTGTTAGACCCTTCTTGAATAATGTTAATGCTAAGATAGACTGCAATAAGGATATTGTTTCTATTGGTTTAGGGGATATGTCTCATGAGTTTAATTTTGCTAAGTTTTGTAGACAACCCCATGATAAATAATTGCCTAGTAAATATGAAATTATTGGTCTTGCTTCTATTGTCGTGCCTCCTAATGATCCTTTAGAGCAATATTTGTTAGACCATGAAAATGATATGTTTATGAATGAAAGAAGGGAAATAGATGAAGTATTCTTTAAACAGGGACCTATTTTGAAGCACAACTTGCCTGTTGAAATCCTAGGGGATCCTCCTCCACCCAAGGGTGATCCCGTGTTTGAGTTTAAACCTTTAACTGATACTCTTAAATATGCTTATCTTGATGAGAAAGAGATATATCCTGTTATTATTAGTGCTAACCTTTCAGAGCACGAAGAAAAGAAATTATTGAAAACTTTGAAGAAGCACTGTGTTGCTATTGGATATACTCTTGATGATCTTAAGGGCATTAGTCCCACTCTCTGCCAGCACAAAATAAAATTGGTGAAAGACGCGAAAGCGATTGTTGATCACCAACGACGGTTAAATCCTAAGATGAAAGAAGTGGTAAGAAAAGAAATATTGAAGCTTCTGGAGGAAGGTATAATTTATCTCGTTGCTGATAGTCAGTGGGTAAGCCATGTTCATTGTGTCCCTAAGAAGGGAGGTATTACTGTTGTTCCTAATGATAAAGATGAATTGATCCCACAAAGAATTGTTACAGGTTATAGAATGGTAATTGATTTCCGCAAACTAAATAAAGCTACTAAAAAGGATCATTACCCTTTAACTTTTATTGATCAAATACTAGAAAGACTATCCAAACATACACATTTTTGCTTTCTAGATGGTTATTTTGGTTTCTCTCAAATACCTGTGTCAAAAGAGGATCAAGAAAACACAACATTTACTTGTCCTTTCGGTACCTTTGCTTATAGACATATGCCTTTTGGTTTATGCAATGCACCTGCTACTTTTCAAAGATGTATGACTGCTATATTCTCTGACTTTTGTGAAAAGATTGTTGAGGTTTTCATGGATGATTTCTCCGTTTACCGAACCTCCTTTGATGATTTCTTAAGCAACCTTGATCGAGTTTTGCAGAGATGTGAAGAAACTAATCTTGTCTTGAATTGGGAGAAGTGCCACTTTATGGTTAATGAAGGTATTGTCTTGGGGCATAAAATTTCTGAAAGAGATATTGAAGTTGATAAAGCTAAAGTTGATGCTATTGAAAAGATGTCGTGTCCTAAGGACATTAAAGGTATAAGAAGCTTCCTTGGTCATGTCGGTTTTTATAGGAGGTTTATTAAGGACTTGTCTAAAATTTCTCGGCCTCTAACTAATCTCTTACAAAAAGATGTTCCTTTTCTCTTTGATGATGACTATGTAGAAGAATTTGAAATACTTAAGAAAGCTTTGGTTTCTACACCTATTGTTCAACCTCCTGATTGGAATTTACCATTTGAAATTTTGTGTGATGCTAGTGATTATGCTGTAGGGGTTGTTCTAGGACAAAGAGTTGATAAGAAATTAAATGTTATTCAATATGCTAGTAAAACTCTAGACTATGCCCAGAGAAACTATGCTACTACTGAAAAAGAATTTTTAGCAGATGTATTTGCTTGTGATAAGTTCAGACCTTACATTGTTGATTCTAAAGTAATTGTTCACACTGATCATTCTGCTATTAAATATCTTATGGAAAAGAAAGATGCTAAACCTAGACTTATTAGATGGGTTCTCTTACTACAAGAATCTGATTTGCATATCATTGATAGAAAGGGAGCTGAGAACCCCATTGCAGACAACTTGTCTAGGTTAGAGAATGTTCTTGATGACCCACTACCTATGGATGATAGCTTTCCTGATGAACAATTAGCTGTCATAAATGCTTCTCATACTGCTCCATGGTATGCTGATTATGCTAATTACATTGTTGCTAAATTTATACCACCTAGTTTCACATACCAGCAAAAGAAATAGTTCTTCTATGATTTAAGACATTACTTTTGGGATGACCCACATCTTTATAAAGAAGGAGTAGATGGTGTTATTAGATGTTGTGTACCTGAGCATGAACAGGAATAGATCCTACGCAAGTGTCACTCCAAGGCTTATGGAGGACACCATGCTGGAGACAGAACTGCACATAAGGTATTGCAATCCGGCTTTTATTGGCCTACTCTCTTCAAAGATTCCCGTAAGTTTGTCTTGTCTTGTGATGAATGTCAAAGAATTGGTAATATTAGTAGACATCAAGAAATACCTATGAATTATTCACTTGTTATTGAACCACTTGATGTTTGGGGCTTTGATTATATGGGACCTTTTCCTTCCTCTAATGGGTACACACCTTTTTAGTTGATGTTGATTACGTTACTAAGTGGGTAGAAGCTATTCCAGCTAGTAGTGCTGATCATAACACCTCTATTAAGATGCTTAAAGAAGTTATTTTTCTGAGGTTTGGAGTCTCTAGATACTTAATAATTGATGGTGGTTCACATTTTATTCATGGTGCTTTTCGTAAAATGCTTGCTAAGTATGATGTTAATCATAGAATTGCATCTCCATATCATCTATAGTCTAGTGGTCAAGTAGAATTAAGTAATAGAGAACTTAAATTAATTTTGCAAAAGACTGTTAATAGATCTAGAAAGAATTGGTCCAAGAAACTTGATGATGCATTATCGGCCTATAGAACTGCATATAAAAATCCTATGGGTATGTCTCCGTATAAAATGGTTTATGGAAAATCATGTCACTTACCTCTTGAACTAGAACATAAGGCATATTGGGCCATTAAAGAGCTCAATTATGATTTCAAACTTGCCGGTGAGAAGAGGCTTTTTGACATTAGCTCACTTGATGAATGGAGAGCACAGGCTTATGAGAATGCCAAACTGTTTAAAGAAAAGGTTAAAAGATGGCATGACAAAAGGATACAAAAATGTGAGTTTAATGTGGGTGACTATGTATTGTTATACAACTCTCGTTTAAGATTTTTTGCAGGCAAACTTCTCTCTAAATGGGAAGGTCCTTACATTATTGAGGAGGTCTACCGTTCTGGTGCCATAAAAATCAACAACTTCGAAGGCACAAATCCAAGGGTGGTGAACGGTCAAAGAATCAAACATTATATCTCAGGTAATCCCATAAATGTTGAAACTAATGTTATTGAAACCGTAACCACAGAGGAATACATAAGGGACATTTTCCGGAATGTTTCAGACTCCGAAAAGGAATAGGTATGTGGTACGGTAAGTAAACCGTCTCCAAAACAGTTCTAATAGCAATTTTTCTCCGTTTTGGAATATTTAAGAAAATAGGAAAATAAGAAGCAGTCCGGGAAGGACACGAGGCTTCCACGAGGGTGGAGGGCGCGCCCTACCCCCTGGGCGCCCCCTGCCTCGTGGGCACCTCATGTGCTCTCCGGACTACATTTTCTTGCACGATACTTCTTTCGGTCGGTAAAAATTCATTATATAATCTCCCGAAGGTTTTGACCACCGTATCACACAAATATCTTATGTCTTTGTTTCGAGTTGTTTCTCTGACAGATCTAGATCGCCATGGCGTCTTCAAGTGCCCTCAAGGACAAGTTCTTCGAGAAGGTCATCAACCCCTACCTCGCGGAGGTGCTGCAACACCCTCAAACCATTGAGATGCGTGAGGAGCTGCTGCACATCCGTGATGTTGAGGGACCAAGGAGGACTGGAAGCGTGGAGACAAGGCTTGAGGCAATGGAGCAACAAGTTTTCAAGTGCCAGGAGATGGTAGAACATGGACTCGACTCCAATCATATAATGATCATGGAGTTCACCAACAACCACAAGCTAGATGACAAGAACATTGGGGAGGCCATCTTCAAGCTTCACGAGAAAATCGAGCGACTCCTAGCCCCGATCTATGACCTGCAAAACTAAAATTGTGAGTATGAATATAGATTCAAGAGGATGAGTTTGGCTATAGATTTGAGGATCCCGGAGACCCGATCATCCTTCTATGATGGTGAGCCTATGCCTTGGAAGATGGACGACAAGCCTACATCATCAAAAACTCCATCATCACCACCCTCGAAGAAGGAGACATAAACACAGGGTATGGGCAGTCCCCTTGGTAACTGCCAAGCTTGGGGGAGTGCCCCGGTATCGTATCACCATCACTTTTATCTTTACCGTTTTTCTTAGCTCGATCCCTTTGGTAATATCTTGATCTAGTAGAATAAAGTTTTAGTATGATCTAGTCTTTAGTTTTGCTTTATGATCCTTCTATGTAATCGAGTCCGTGAGCTATATATAATAAAGATTAGTGTTGAGTCAAGGGCTTGGTTATCTTGCTATGATCTTGAGGGAATAAAATAAATAAAAGAATAAAAAGAAATAAAGAGATCATATGGATCTTATGGAGAGTAATGACTTCACATATAAAGAGTATGACGAATAAAAGTTGTTGAGAGTTGACAAACATAGTTTTGCTCATCGTTGCAATTAATAGGAAGTAATAAGGAAAGAGAGGTTTTCGCATATAAATATAGTATCTTGGACATCTTTTATGATTGTGAGCACACATTAAAATATGACATGCTAAAAAGTTGATGTTGGACAAGGAAGACAACGTAATGGGTTATGTTTCCTTACATCTGAAATAAATTATATTGTGATGGATCATCCAACATGTTGTGCTTTCCTTTCCCTCTCATGCTAGCCAAATTCTTTGCACCAAGTAGAGATACTACTTGTGCTTCCAAATATCCTTAAACCTAGTTTTGCCATGAGAGTCCACCATATCTACCTATGGATTGAGTAAGATCCTTCAAGTAAGTTGTCATCGTTGCAAGCAATAAAAATTGCTCTCTAAATATGTATGATTTATTAGTGTGGAGAAAATAAGTGGAAGAAATAAAAGCGACGGACTGCATAATAAAGGTCTGTATCACAAGTGGCAATATAAAGTGACGTTCTTTCGCATTAAGATTTTGTGCATCCAACCATAAAAGCACATGACAACCTCTGCTTCCCTCTGCGCAGGGCCTATCTTTTATTCTTGTCTTATACTTCATGCAAAGAGTCACGGTGATCTTCACCTTTCCTTTTTACATTTTATCCTTTGGCAAGCACAATGTGTTGGAAAGATCCTGATATATATAGCTAATTGGATGTGAGTTTTCTGAACTATTATTCTTGACATTACCCTTGAGGTAAAAGGTTGGGAGGCAAAACTATAAGCCCCTATCTTTCTCTGTGTCCGAATAAAACTTCATAACCATAAATATCACGTGAGTGTTAGCAATTGTGAAAGACTAAATGATGGTTGAGTATGTGGACTTGCTGAAAAGCTCTTATTGACTCTTTCTGATGTTATGATAAATTGCAATTGCCTCAATGACTGAGATTAGAGTTTGTTGGTTCTCAATGAAGTTATGATTCATACTTGAAATTGTGATTGAATTGTTACTTTAGCATAAGAGATCATATGAAAATATATATATATATATATATATATCATGCTTTTATATTGATATTTATTGCATTGTGGGCTGTTATTACACATTATGTCACAATACTTATGCCTATTCTCTCATATTTTACAAGGTTTACATGAAGAGGGAGAATGCCGGCAGCTGGAATTCTGGGCTCGAAAAGGAGCAAATATTAGAGACCTATTCTGCACAACTCCAAAAGTCCTCAAACTTCACGGGAGCACATGTCAGAATATATAAAAAATATTGGGCGAAAGAAGTACCAGAGGGGGGCCACCCACCGTCCATGAGGGTGGGGGCACGCCCTACCCCCTGGGCGCGCCCCCTGCCTTGTGGGCCCCCTGGTGGCCCTCTGATGCCCATCTTTTGCTATATGGAGTCTTTCGTTGAGAAAAAAATCATAAGCAAGATCACGGGACGAAACTCCACCGCCACGAGGCGGAACCTTGGCGGAACCAATCTAGGGCTCCGGCGGAGCTGTTCTGCCGGGGAAACTTCCCTCCGGGAGGGGGAAATCATCACCATCGTCACCACCAACGATCCTCTCATCGGGAGGGGGTCAATCTCCATCAACATCTTCACCAACACCATCTCATATCAAACCCTATTCATCTCTTGTATACAATCTTTGTCGCAAAGCCTCAGATTAGTACCTGTGGGTTGCTAGTAGTGTTGATTACTCCTTGTATTTCATGCTGGTTGGTTTACTTGGTGGAAGATCATATGTTCAGATCCATTATGCATATTAATACCCCTCTGATTATGAACATGAATATGATTTGTGAGTAGTTACGTTTGTTCCTGAGGACATGGGAGAAGTCTTGCTATAAGTAGTCATGTGAATTTGGTATTCATTCGATATTTTGATGAGATGTATGTTGTCTCTCCTCAAGTGGTGTCATGTGAACGTCGACTACATGATACTTCACCATTGTTTGGGCCTAGAGGAAGGCATTGGGAAGTAATAAGTAGATGATGGGTTGCTAGAGTGACAGAAGCTTAAACCCTAGTTTATGCGTTGCTTCGTAAGGGGCTGATTTGGATCCATATGTTTCATGTTATGGTTAGATTTACCTTAATACTTCTGTTGTAGTTGCGGATGCTTGCAAAAGGGGTTAATCATAAGTGGGATGCTTGTCCAAGGAAGGACAGTAACCAAGCACCAATCCACCCACATATCAACCTATCAAAGTACCGAACGTGAATCATATGAACGTGATGAAAACTAGCTTGATGATAATTCCCATGTGTCCTCGGGAGTGTTTTCCTTTATATAAGAGTTTGTGCAGGCTTGTCCTTTGCTACAAAAAGGATTGGGCCATCTTTCTGCACCTTATTTACTTTTACTATTTGTTACCTGTTACAAATTACCTTATCACAAAACTATCTGTTATCGATAATTTCAGTGCTTGCAGAGAATACCTTAATGAAAACTGCTTATCATTTCCTTCTGCTCCTCGTTGGGTTCGACACTCCTACTTATCGAAAGGACTATGATAGATCCCCTACACTTGTGGGTCATCATCGGACGAGGCCACCATCTCCGCATTCACCGATTGTGTCCGTGACGTCAAGATGAAGGAAGAACTCGCCATACATGAGGACCTGTGCACGGCTCTGGAGATGTTCAACATGGCAACCAAGTGTGCGAGAGCTGAGGAAGGAAGCATCTCCCTCTTCGAGCTCCTAGAGACCGACCCGAAGGACAAGAAAGCCAAGGCCAAGGACATGAAACACAAGGGGGCGGCCGTGCTCGCGGCTGAACCTGAGATGAAGCGCGGTTGCGACCATCCGGAGTCATCCATGAGCAGTCGTCCATTCTGCATCTTCCACAACGTGCACAGCCACAACAACAACGACTCTCAGGAGCTCAGGGCCATCGGGGATGGGCACCTCGGTCGTCGCCCCGAGCGTGGCGACCGGGGCTACAACCGCGGAGGAGGCCAAATTGGAGCACGTTGGGATGACCGTGGCCCCCGCCAGGAGTGGCATGATCAGCCTCGTGAGGAGCGTTGGCAGGGCCAGCCTCGCGAGGGCACCTGGAGGGACCAGCCTCATGAGGATCATCCTCAGGGCAATGCTGGCCTCCATCGAGACGTTCGACCGCCTCTAGGTGCCCTATGACCAGCTGCAGCCCACCAAGCCTTTCTCAGGAGTGACCGACGGCTCCACCACCCCGATAGGGCAGATATGCCTCCCTGTCACCTTCGGCCAGCATGACAACTACCGCACAGAGCTCATCAACTTTGATGTCGCCCACATCCTCCTTCCGTACAACGCCATCCTTGGGTATCCAGCCCCTAGCCAAGTTTAGGGCAGTGACTCATCATGGTTACAATGTCCTCAAGATGACAAGAAACCATGACATCATCACGATCGCCTACGAGGAAAAGGATGCACTATGCTCCCTCAAGCATGCCTACGAGGCAGCGGCAGTCGAGAACCCCAACGACGAAGGCGCCATCTACCTTCTTGAGGCTGTCCCCAAGAAGAAGAAGTAGCTGCTCCACCAGGAACCTCAGGGGAGCAGGCGTCTAGCGGCACGACCTCAGGACCGGCGCCCACGGGTGGGGCGCCTCCCTCCCTTGCATAGGAAGACGTGCCTGGCGCCCTGCTCATGCTAGGCTCGGGGGTTCTCTTCTAGAGGGCCTCTGACCTAGCCAATGTCACGAGGGAGGCGCTCGGGCACCACGTGGAGGCGTGCTTTAGCGTGTGTTTCCCCCACGAGGGCACAAGGCCCGCGAGGCCAGGTGCTCAGGAGTTTATCACCAAGGCAACCGAGGAGCTTCAGGAGGCAAGAGCCATGCGCGGCGACCGCCGCCCACCACCTGGTGTGGCTCGTTGTCCTGGCATGGATAGTGAGCTGCGTGTTTGCTTCAACATCCCAGGACTCAACAGGGTCGCCTCTTAGTGGCTCTATTGGCCGTCCCGTATCGGCCGGTGCGAGGGCCCCCTCACAGCTATGTTCGCATGCCTTTTGGCTTGCCGAACGCAGCTGTTGCACTCCAGCGCCACTTGCGGAGCGTCATGGCGGCTCAGGAGACCAGGCACCAGGCAGTCCTGGCAGAGATGGCGATGATTCTTTGCGAGCCCCCTAGGCCTCTGGAGCCCCCCAAGGCTCAGGACCCAGGTGGCTCGTGAGGAGCGACTTCTTTAACACGCGTCCTTGGTTACATCAACACCTCTTTAGAAACGGTGCCAGGTGACATTTTATGGTTTATTTAGTTGGGGGTGCCCCTCGGGCTGCATTATCCCTAGGTCGCATGGGTCTGTCCCTGTGACATGTATCGTTCTTGCATCTTCTGGTCGTTCAGCTGGGAGCGCCCCTCGGGCTGCATCATCCCCAGTCCGCGTGGGTCTGTCCCTGTGGCATGTATCATTCTTTGCACCTATTAGAGTTGGCTTACCTCCTTCTATAGGCTATTTCATGATTATCATATACCTGTCCGGCACTTCGTTGCCATGATCGTCGTAGGCCCTTGCAAACCCACCCACGACCGCCTCATGATTAAGGACGGGCACTGCATTTGTGCTCGACTCCGTCCCTCCAGGGTCAATAAACCCAAGTGGCTGAGCTCTGGCTCACGGGCTAGCTCTCGTGCACGTCGCCTCCCATGGTCCTTGGTGCCTTGTTCTCGCATGAGCTAATCGGGGGCGAGTAAGTCAGGGCGCACGATCCGGTGCCTTGTCACCTCGGCAGTCGTGCGTTGATTGTCTTTCTTCAGGATTTTCGCATGAGAAGACTACGCACGGTGTATGTGCTCGAGTTTGTCCTTGTAGCGTTGATAAACCCAACGGCTGAGCTGTGTCTGGCAAGCCGGCCCCGCTCACATCACCTCCTGGGGCCGTTGGTGTTTGGTCTTCTCATGTGATAACCTCAGGAGATTCACTCGGCATAGGTTGCCAAACCATCTTGCAGGATTATCACAAGTGTTCAGAGATCAAATTCAGGCGCAACCCGCCTTGGGGTAGGGCCTCGTGAGCCCCGCTCTAGCTCACGAGTGCCCATACACACCTCCTCTAGCCCTGTCGTGCAAGCAACATGTCAGGGCGGGGATGTACACGCCCCGGGGGCTCCACTCAGAGGGAGCCCCCTCCCACGCACCAGTGGAAGCACCATGCTCCGCGCTGGCAGTTGACACAGTCAAGGAGCGGCTATGCCTGTGCAAGTGCGGAAGCGCCATGCTCCGCGCTGGTGATAAACAACTGAGGGCGGCCCCAAGGCCGCAATAACCTCAGGGAGCTGCTAGGCTCAGTCTTCAGCCTCACCACAACACTTTCCCTTCGGGAGAGCCGTGCAAGGGGGCTGGGCACGAGGGCTACGCTAAGGTCATGCCTAGCGTATGTCGCCCTGCCAAGTCCCTCGGACCTGGTCTTCGCACGCCCCTCCCGAGCAGGATCTCCGTGAGGAAAGGTATGAAGGTTTGTTCGTACGTCAAGGGGGACTCCTGAGCATCGCGACTCGGGAGCCTAACTGGTCACGTAGCCCCTCACCCCTTGGTCTCGTCCTGGCAATCCGGACGACCCAACGGCGGCTGAGGTATGCGTGGGGCTGGGGCCTGCCGACGCAGAACTCTAAGTCTACTCTTCCATCTCCTTCCCTAGGGTTGTTCATACGTTAAGGGGGACTCCTGAGCATCGCAACTCAAGAGAATAACTGGTCACGTAGCCCCTCACCCCTTGGTCTCGTCCTGGCGATCCGAACGACCCGACGGCGGTTGAGGTACATGCGGGGCCGGGCCCTGCCGACGCAGAACATTAAAGCAAACAGGGAGGAAGTCGCGAAATCCTAGCAAATTATTAAAACACATGTTGTCTCTTAAAGATGCCAAGCATATAAGTGTTTACGCCTCCATGAGGCATGATACATGTTGCAGGAAATAAAATGGAGGGGAGCGCCACCGTTGAGCCACTTCTTCAGCCTTGGGTGCTACCATCGCCCGCAAGGGGTGCCCCATCGTCAACAACGTCGCCGTCGCCCGTCCCGTCAGCCAAGGCCGAAGGGTCAAAGGCGCCATCAGCCATGGTCGCGGGGTCGATGACGAGGAACTTCCATAGCAGGGCCTCCACCTGGTCCTTCACGGCTTCGGCAGTGGTGGTGTAGTGCTTCGGAAAGGACGAGGAGGAGGTCGGTCTGCTGCGGGGAGGAGGTCTCGCCCGCACCTTCCACGGTCTCCTTTGAGCCCACCCCCTCCTCCTTGTCAGACTTGTCGGAGGACGCTGCCACTGGGGAGCCCAGGGGCCAGGAAGGCCGCAGAGGCACAAGCCCGCGCTCATCAAAGACAGGCATGGCATCAGCGATCTTCTCCCCGTCGGGATGGTGATATAGAGGAAGATGGGTATCCGGGGAGCCACCCTAATCCTTCCCGAGCAAGGTGCGCATGACCTTGTTCAGTTCCTCATTGGGCAAGCTTTCCGGGCGCAGCCGGAGGTCCCCGCCCTCGCCCTTGAGCTTCCACAAGGGGCGTGAGCACGCCTGAAGCGGGGCCAGGCGCTGCGTCAGGAACTCCTTGACGATCATGGCCCCCGTTAGCTTCTCCGCCTTCGGATCGTCCGGCTTCAGATCGGCCACCATCTTCTCCATCAGCTGCCCCACCCCAGGATCCATGAGCTTCTGGTGAGTCCATCCATCCTGGGGCATGGGCATCCCCGTCGGCAGCTTCAGCCGATGGTAGGAGCATTTGGCGTCCATGAAGATCCATTTGTTCCAGAAGTCCCCACCTTCTTCCCGGCTCGTGATATCGTGTTGCTGTTGTTGGCCATGATGAAGTTGGTGCACTGCATGCACTGGCTGTCCTTGACCTGAAGATAGAAGAAGTGGCGGAGCAGTGCCACGGAGGGCATCACCCCCTGAAACGCCTCACAATAAAAAGCAAAGATCGACAGGAGGAGGACGGAGTTGGGATGAAGATGGAGGGCATGGAGCTTGTAGTGGTGAAGGACGACATAGAAGAAGTCAGAGAAAGGGGGAATCAGCCCCGCAAAGATGTTGTGAAGGAAGAAGGGGTAGAAGGTGCCACCCAAGGCTTCCGGCTTGGCGGAGCCAGCCCAGAGTGCTGTCTCCCCCCCCCCCTCGTTGATGCTACCCGCCGTCAGCTGGAGCATGGTGGCAAGGTGCTTCTCCTCGACAATGGACGCACTCAAGGCAGGCTCTAACCAGGAGGATGAGCATGCGGCTGCAGCCGAGGGCTTCTCCTTGTCAGCGGCCATCGATCGCGGGCTAGGGGCGGAGGCTCTGTAAGTGCATCTAGTGCCACCCCTAGTTGATTTTGGAGTATTGACAACAAACCTGGTTGAGGGACTAATGTGTTTGTGAGAATTGCAGGATAACACAGGTAGAAGTCCCTCATTGATTCGGTTTTCCTACCAGAGATGACCCCTAAAAATGTATGAAGACATTAAAGTCAAAGGTGGTATGTGAAGACATTCACATTGAAGACTATGACAAGAGAAGACATCGCATGAAGACTATGGAGCACGAAGACTTAATTGTTTCGTCGTTCTTTTTCTTGTTTGTTGAGTCATAGGAACCACCATACTGTTAAGTGGGGTCCAAGAGAACCAGTCAGAATGACTGAAGTGATGCTTAACCAAAATCCTATGTCTTCGAGTGAAGACTATGAGAGCAAATCTTGTCCAGAGTTGGATAAGTCAGCTTTGCTTGTAGCGCAAGTAAAGTTGTTGTGTGTGTTTGAAATCTGACCGTTGGAACACGTGCCAGTTCCTTAGTGACCGAGGGTCATTTTGGACAAATCAGGTCAGGTTGCCTAGTGGCTATAAATATCCCACCCCCTACAACCATAAATGGTTGGCTGCTCAGAGTTAGTGCACGGCTTTTGTCGTTTGAGAGCAACCCACCTCAAAGCCTTTGAGAGAGAATTCCTTGCGAGTATAAAGCCCTAACCACCAAGAGCCAAAGAGAGTTAGGCATCACTTAAGTCTTCCTGTCTGTGTGATCTAAAGACTTATTACACTTGAGGACTGTGAATCCTCCAGCCGGTTAGGCGTCGCGTTCTGAGCATCCAAGAGTCCTTGTGGATCGCTGGTGAACAAAGTCTGTGAAGGTTTGGAAGTCTACCTTGAAGACTTACCAGAGTGATTGAGCAAGGGCTGGGTGTCCTTAGCTCAAGGGGAATAAGGTGAAGACGCGGTCTTCTGAGTTGAATCTCAGCCTCCCTAACCAGACATACAGTTGTCACAGCAACTGGAATTGGTCCAACAAATCATTGTCTTCAATGAGTCACTCGTTTCATCCTTCCCACTCCTTTACTTACTGTTGGCCCTGGTGAAGTCATTGCCTGATTGCATTATCTTTTGTCTTCATTGAGTGACTGCTTGTTCTGATTGGCTTCACAATATCTTCCTACCTGATCTTTACTGCCTAGCTGCTATTAGTCATTGTGCTTTCACTTCATTGAATACTTGACTATGGTTTGCCTAGTGTAGTCTACCTTCCGCTGCATGGTAATAGGTTTATTTCTATCGTTTGTCTTCGAAACTTCCATGTTTTGAAGACTTTCATAAAAATCGCCTATTCACCCCCCTCGAGTCGATCACTAGCACTTTCAATTGGTATCAGAGCAAGGTACTCCCTTGTTCTGTGTGATTCGGTTTAACCACCTGGAGTTTTAGCTATGTCGACTGTAGGGATAATCAAAGTCTCCGCTGCGTGCGCAGTCTTCGATGGAACTGAATATCCCTACTGGAAGAATAAGATGCGCATGCATCTTGAAGCCATTGATGTCGACCTATGGTATGTCGTCAAGAATGGCATTCCCAAGGCTGGTGAAGGTGTCACCACTACTGATGTCAAGAAGTTCGTTCAGCTGGACTCCACTGCCAAGAACATCATCTGTGGTAATCTGACCAAAGGACAATATGGCCATGTGAGTGCTTTGGAAACATCTAAGCTAGTCTGGGACTGGCTCTCCAAGGTCAATGAAGGCGTCTCAACCCAGAGAGATCAGAGAATCAGTGTCCTTCGCAACCTCTTCAACTGCTTCAAGAGAAATGACAATGAGAATGTTCAGCTCACGTTTGATCGACTCACTGACATCACAAATGAGCTTCAAGCCCTCGGCGCCACTGAGATCACCAAGCATGAAGTCGTCAAGACACTCCTGAGATCACTTGACAGCTCATTTGACACCCTAGCCCTGATGATTCAAGAACGTCCTGACTTCAAAACACTTGATCCGTCTGACATACTTGAGAGGCTCAACACACACGAGTTTCAGCTTTCTGAGAAAAGAGACATCTACGGTCCCAACTATGGGCGAACTCGTGCCTTGAGGGAAAAAGTTGTCTCCTCATCTGAAGAAGAGTCTGACAGCAGTTCTGATGATCCTGAAGACATTGGAAAGGAGCTTGCTATGCTTGTGAAGAAGTTCCAAAAATTCACCAAGAAGAAAGGCTTCAGAAAGTCCTCACGATCAAGCTCAAGGAATGATGAAGCTTCTGCTCATGACTACAAGAAGAGAACATGTCACAAGTGCAAGAAACCTGGCCACTACATCTCTGAGTGTCCGCAGTGGGACAATGATAACAAGAAGAAAAAGAAGAGCAAGGAGTATGATTCTGATGACAAGAAGAAGAAGGAATACTCAAAGTCTTCTTCCAAGTCCTCCTCAAAGTCTTCATCACACAAGGAGAGCTCATCTGGCAAGGCACGTGTGTTTGTTGGCAAGGAAATGGATTCAGAGGAGGAGTCCGCTTCTGAGGAGGCGGAGGTGGAGTCTGAGGAGGAGTCCGATTCTGGTGTTGCGAGTCTGGCAACGGCATACGTTGCCAAGTCCATCTTCAACAATGAAGACAATGACTCCGTCACCGACACCGATGCAAATGACAAGGACTACTCCGCTCCTACCTACTGCTTCATGGCACGCGGTGCCAAGGTAAACACACGCACTACTCACTATCAAACTTCCAGTGAAGATGACTCTGGTTGTGGTTCCAAACCCAGCTACAAAACACTTGCTAAAATTGCAACTGAACAACAGAAAGCTATGGAACATATTCAAAAACTATTAGACAACAGCAATGACCTGTTAGACGCTGAAATGACTCGATCTCAGTCCTTAATTGAAGACATAAAAAATCTTCATGTTAAGTATGAGGAACTTGAAAGTCGTCATGAAACGCTCTTGGCAACTCATGAAAAACTTTCCTATGATTATCTTCAAAGGAAGCAAGATCTTGAGAAATTGAGAGCGGCTCATGAAGATCTTCAAAAGGAAAACGAGTCACTTCGCGCCAAACAGATAAGTTCCGCTCAGGAAGGATTTGAACCACCATGTCTTAAATGTGTTAAGCGTGACAACGCTACTTCTGTTGCTGGTTGTTCTACTGCTGCTACTATTGCAATATCTTCAACTGCTGATGTGCCAACTAACCCCTCTGCTGAGGATGCCACTACTATTGCTGATGAGAATGCTAGGTTGAAGACATTGCTTGAAACAGGGATGTTCAAAAGCCTCAAAGGGCATTAGACACTATGTGATGTCCTCAAAAGGCAGATCCTGAACTGAAACCCTAGGAAAGAGGGTGTTGGGTTCGAAAGGAAAATTAATGCTGATGGCTCTTACTGTAAACCTGAGCAGTACCCCAAAACCACATGGGTTGCTGCAAAGGAACCTTCAGTAGATCCATACACCCTATCTGGCTTCACTTGTGCTAATCCCATTGTTATTGATGAATCCTTTGATGCAAACTATAAACTGTTTAAGAATCAGAAGGGTGAAGTGTTTGCCAGGTATA
The DNA here is from genome assembly GCF_018294505.1 of Triticum aestivum. Taxonomy (NCBI): domain Eukaryota; kingdom Viridiplantae; phylum Streptophyta; class Magnoliopsida; order Poales; family Poaceae; genus Triticum; species Triticum aestivum. The sequence goes on along the minus strand of NC_057803.1, from coordinate 409,462,185 downwards.
TTGGCACTAACTGCAGGAATGGACCGCCTATGAAGAAGGTCTGGGTGCCGAAAAGGCGTTTGGAGAATCTTCCTATGAATGTCGTCATGACACCGCATGTGAAGAAGACAAACCCCAGACCACAGGCTTCATACGGTCCAAAGGCTTCATATAGACAGAGGACTCACCTGAGTTGCACTAACGCAAATGTTTTGTAGGGAAGCCATACTCCGGCCTATGAATATGAGCGCATTTCATCAAACCGCCATGTTCATAAGACCAAGAACTATTCTTCTTATTCTTATGAGTACTATTGTCCACCTGCAAGATTTTTTGCTAGGGCTCCAAAGCCAAAGTTCTTAGATTCTGCACTTAGACTCATTGCTTCAAAGCCACCCTTGAAGATGTGGGTGGCTAAGAAAGCTTAACTCTCTTTTGCAGGGAAAGGTCTCCAGCCGAAAACCAAAATCATCTAAAGCTATTGCTGGGGACCTTAAACATCTTGTAGGGCACAAGATCAAATGCCCAAATGGTCTTATTATGTATTTTGTTCCTGAGTCGCTTGCTACTTGCCCTATCAGTCCTAACCTCGATCTAAGCTTTCATAATCCACTTGCTCGTCAAATGTTTTTGCTTCACAACTCTCTTCGTGAAGCCTATCCCCCTAACTGCACTGTAGGGTACGACACCAGCTGCTTCAGAATGGATTATTGATAGTGGGTGTACTAATCACATGACTAGCAAGTGAAGTCTTCTTATGGACTCAACCTTACGTCCATCTGACAAATGTCACATCACATTTGCTGACACTGGTAAAAGTAAGGTATTGGGTCTAGATAGAGTTGCAATCTCAAAGGATCAACACATGGATAAAGTCATGCTTGTTGAATCCCTTGGTTTCAACTTAATGTCTGTCTCAATGCTTTGCGATTTAAACATGATTGTGATGTTTGGAAAATATCGTTGCCTTGTTCTAATGGAATTTGACAAGTCTCTAGTGTTTGAAGGGTATCGGAAAGATGATTTGTACGTGGTAGATTTCTCAGCAGGACCACAACTTGCCGTATGTCTTCTAGCAAAAGCTTCAGAATGCTGGCTTTGGCATCGGAGGCTAGGGCATGCTGGCATGAGGAACTTGCACACTCTTGCAAGAAAGAAGCATGTCATAGGCATCGAGGGCATCAAGTTCAAGACGGATCACTTGTGCGGTGCCTGTGAAGAAGGAAAGATGACGAGGGCCAAGCATCCCTCGAAGACAATCATGACAACGACTCAACCCTTCGAACTGCTCCACATGGACCTTTTCGGTCCCACTCATTACTCAACTCTTACTACTACTGCTTGTCTCTATGGCTTTGTCATTTTTGATGATTATTCAAGATATACTTGGGTGCATATAATCCTCTACAAGAGTGAAGTGCAGGATGTCTTCAGACGCTTCGCCAATCGAGCCATGAACAACTATGGCGTCAAGATAAAGCACATCAGAAGTGACAATGGCACTGAATTCAAGAACACTGGGCTAGATACATATCTTGATACTTTGGGCATCACACATGAATTCTCAGCTCCGTACACGCCACAGCAGAATGGCGTCGTCAAACGCAAGAACAGAACACTTATTGAGATGGCTCGGACGATGCTTGATGAATACAAGACTCCAAGAAAATTTTGGCCTGAAGCCATTGATACTGCATGCCATATCATCAACCGTGTTTATCTTCACAAGCTTCTGAACAAGACATCCTATGAGCTCCTTACTAGCAAGAAGCCAAATGTCAGTTACTTCAGAGTATTTCGTGCCAGGTGCTGGATCAAGGATCCACATCACACTTCAAAATTTGCACCAAAAGCACATGAAGGTTTTATGCTTGGATATGGAAAGGATTCGCACTCCTATAGAGTCTTCAACCTCTTTCACTATAAAGTGGTTGAAACTGTGGATGTGCGGTTCGATGAGACTAACGGCTCGCAAAGAGAGCACCTGCCAAATGTGCTAGATGAAGTTCCATCCAGTGAATCAATCAAACTTATGGGAACTGGAGAAATCATACCATCTGAAGCTCAGCCTGAAGAGGAACTTATCATCTCCGCACCTGATCAACCTGAAGACAATGCTCGGCCTGAAGACAATCCTTCTAACGATGACAATGATCAGCAAGAGCAAAATCTTCGTCCTGTACATCCTCGTGTTGCAAATGAAGTACAGATTGAGAGAATAATTGATAGCATCAATGCACCAGGTCCACTCACTCGTTCAAGGGCAACATAGCTAGCTAATTTCTGTGGGCACTTCACATTCGTATCAATATCTGAACCCAAGAAAGTTGATGAAGCCTTCATGGAGCCTGAATGGATTCAAGCTATGCAAGAAGAGCTTCAGCAATTTGAGCTGAATAATGTATGGGAACTGGTTAAGCGTCCTAATCCTCGCAAGCACAATATAATAGGCACCAAATGGATATATCGCAACAAGCAAGATGAGAATGGTCAAGTTGTCAGAAACAAAGCTCGTCTCGTTGCTCAAGGATACACTCAAGTTGAAGGGATTGACTTCGATGAAACATTTGCTCCTGTGGCTAGACTTGAAGCCATACGCATATTGCTGGCCTATGCAAATCATCATAACATTCTTCTACATCAAATGGATGCGAAAAGTGCTTTTCTCAATGGCAAGATTGACGAAGAAGTGTATGTTGCACAACTGCCTGGCTTTGAAGATCCAAAACATCCTGATATGGTGTACAACCTCAACAAGGCACTGCATGGCCTCAGACAAGCCCCTAGGGCTTGGTATGACACACTCAAAGACTACCTGAAGAGCAAAGGCGTCAAACCTGGTTCCCTCGACCCCACTCTCTTCATGAAGACATATGATGGTGAACTGTTTGTGTGTTAAATATATGTGGATGACATTATCTTTGGCTGCACCAATCAGAAATACACTAATGAGTTTGGATATATGATGCAAGAGCAATATCAGATGTCCATGATGGGAGAGTTGAAGTTCTTCCTTGGTCTTCAAATATGTCAGCAACGCAATGACATCTTTATATCTCAAGAGAAATACTCAAAAATTGCCTAAAGAAATTTGGAATGCAAGATTGCAAAGGCTACACGACGCCAATGCTAGCCAAACATCATCTGGGTCCCGACGACAATGGTAAAGAGTTCGATCAAAAGGTATATCGCTCCATGATTGGTTCCTTGCTTTATTTATGTGCATCTAGGCCAGATATCATACTTAGTGTTTGCATGTGTGCCCGGTTCCAAGCGGCACCAAAGGAATCGCATCACTTAGCTGTGAAGCGAATTCTCAGATATTTGGCTCACACCCCAACACTAGGGTTATGGTATCCAAAGGGCTCAGAGTTTGGTCTAGTTGGATTCTCAGATGCTGATTATGCTGGTGACAAGGTGGATCGCAAGTCTACATCAGGCACATGTCATTTTCTGGGACGATCACTTGTATGTTGGTCTCCAAAGAAGCAGAACTGTGTATCTCTCTCCACTGCTCAATCTGAATACATTGCTTCTAGATCTTGCTGCGCTCAGCTTCTATGGATGAAGCAAACACTCAAAGACTATGGCATTCACCTGAAGCAAGTGCCACTCTACTGCGACAACGAAAGCGCCATCAAGATTTCCAACAACCCAGTTCAGCACTCGAAGACAAAGCACATTGAAATTCGTCATCACTTTCTCAGAGATCATGTTGTGAAGGAAGATATTGATATCATACACATCAACACTGAAGAGCAGTTGGCAGATATCTTCACCAAGCCCTTGGATGAGAAGAGGTTTTGCAAGTTACGGTGTGAGCTAAATATCTTGGAATCCTCAAATGTCCTGTGAGCAGGCACACATCCTAACACTTATGCATGTTGATGACTTAGATGTGCAACACACGAAGTAAAGTATATCTTCAATAAATGAAGACTTACATGCTGAGTGTGAATACATTAACGTGGAATTTGACTTTGGAGCGCCACGATAATTGGGTGCCGTGTCTGGGTCTAATACTTCCTATACGGGGGGTAACACCACCACCAAATTCTTCTGTTGAAGTGTTTTACCCATGGCATTAGATTTGCTATGTCTTCACATTTGGTTTGTCTTCCTTTTCAACTTTTCTTAATGATTATCTTCACTATGTTGATATGATTGTCTTCTGGTATATACTGATTTGGTTTGGTTTCTGTCCTCTACAACATTCACTTATAGCTATGGCTTCTTGATGAATCTTTTGAACTAAGTGAATATGATCGGACCCTAACCCCTCTATGCTTCTTTCCTAAGTCTATCTATCCAAATCATATGCATTCTATTGACACTGTCAAATGTCTTCTCTGCATCCATGTCAGCAGAAGACACAGAGACAAACATTAATCCGTTTTCAATGCTAAATCCTTTCACCTGAAACCCGGAGAAGTGGGAATGACCACTCGACAGTCCAGGCATGCGTGGGATTGTGGAACAACCTCCGATGGGTTGCATGATAGCCACGTGTCCTTCAGATGTGAATCGCCAGGGGCACTTGTGTAATAACTCTGTGCCATCCCTATCCCTATAAATACATGCCTCCCCACAGTCATTATCCCTTCTTCCACTCTCACACAAACCCTAGCACCACCGCTAGCCCTCGATGACACCGGCGACGAAGCGCTTAGCTGCCGCGACCTCACCGACGCCGTCTTCACACCAACCGCGGACATCGTCTTCTCCGCCGTCACCGTAGGTGTCCTCCATCAGCAAGTTAGGGCACGGACGATCGAACTGCTCGGCCTCCTCTCCCACACCGTCTAGCAGTTCTTCGTGTGGTAAATAAAACTTCCTTTTTACGGCCCCCTTTGATCCTATAGATTCATCACCTTCTACCACAAGAAGTTTCTATTCACACAAGTTGGATCTATTTCATACCGCATCTCATAATATGCCTAGTATGTTCACTTATGCTTCACAAAGAAGTTAGATTCCTCACTTGTACTTATTCGTGCATTCGTACAAATCTGGAACCAACTCTCTAGATATGAGTGAATGTCTTCGCACTATGAGGTCAATGTCTTCTAAACTGATTTATCTTCAAAATCTTCTGAGAATGCATATGACCTCTTCCCCTTCCCTTGCACCTTAATGTTGTCACAGGTACATGTCTGTGGGAGAATCCCTTGGTTCTCATAGTCTGCATTCGTTTGCAAAATTCTTACAACATCACATTAACTCTCCCGAAGCCAGTTTCTGTTTGACCAGAAAGTGGAAGCCTTTTAAGCCTTTGAACGTGTTGAAGCCCTTCCGTTTAAGCTTCATGGCACTAGAGAAACCTACAAGAAAGGGCGGCAGACAGCGCCGTGGGGGTACATCAATGGACCTGCCCGAAGATCTTTATGAACTGTACAAAACTGACCCCAAAGAAAACTATGGTCAGCACAAGACACGAATCCAATGGATTTGAAGATACTGGGCAGAGCAATGGTTCAAGTACAGGTTTGTGACCCAGGAATATGCTGAGAAGAATGCCATCAAGCGACCGTGGGGAGACATCCGATACAAAAATCTTCAACCCAAGTCCAGAGCTGAAGCAATTGAACAAGGCTTCTATCCTTGCATGGTCCGTGGACCGCATCCTGCGGATGCAGACCCATCTTAATTACTGTGGTGCCGCGATGATAATCTATTCAAGCGCAACCTTCAGTTTGCCAGGAACTCGGCCAAAGAGAACAAGAAGTCACGAGGCTTAGACTTCAATCCAGGCCCCTCTGCTCCTCGTGTTGATGGCACGCGCGAAGCTAAACCCAATCTTGTTGGGCCCTTCTACAACCTGGAAGGTCTCATCACTCATATCATGGTTCAAGGGACAGCCGTGGATGAGCCTGCAGATGACGCTGAATCTGATGAAGCGCCTGCACTGCCGAAGCCAAAGAAACTGAAGAAGCCTAAGGCTTCAAAGCCTGCTCCTGCACCAAAGGTCTTACAGGCGAAGCCTCTGGCCACTACACCTCCTGAACACAGTGTGCAGTCTGAAGATTTGTCACGCATCTCTAAGCCCTCGAGAGTGAAGATGCCCTTGCAACCCACCAGCCAAGAACTGAATGCTGCTGCTATTCTGCGCAATGACGCCATTGATCTGTCCAGCGATGAAGATCTTGCAGATGACGCTCTTGAGCAACTGATTAAGAGACAAGAAGAAGCAGAAATCTTCAATGATTTGCCTCTTCTTGACGTGGCAATCCTCCACAACTTCATTGATGAGTGGTTTGAAACCCCCAATCTCAGCTTCGATGATCTGCAACTTCCAATTGGCCTCAGCGTCGCTTTCACTAGCGTCATTGCTTCTAAGCTAGCTCTAGCTTAGCGCATCGTTGAACTGAAGCAAAAGATCGACTATGAGAAAGCTCAGTTCAAGAAGCACATGGCAAAGCTCAGTGTGCAAGATGTGAAAAACTTCAAGATTATGTTGCACGAGCTCAAGGAAGCCTTTCTCAAGAAACGTGAAGAAGCTAAAGGGTCTCGTGAGCGCATGAAGAGTCTGGCTGACAAGTGCGTGCAAGCCGACAATGAAGCTGAGAAGCATAGGGCTCTTGGGCATCCTGGCATCGACCCCAGAATGGCGGCCAAGCGGAAGAAGAAGCCAGTTGTGGCCGAACCCGAAGCAACAAGGCAGGAAGTACATCCCATTGTCTTCCCTGCCAGTATGACAGGCTCGAAGCCTAAGGTCCCCACAGTGGCTTCAGAACTAAAGAAGACAAGGGCTGCCGAGGCTGAAGCCAGAAAGAGGAAAAATCCTGAAGCTTCTGATGCCACTCCCTCCAAGAAGAAGCGCAAAACCAAGAAAGATCGGGCTGCTCCCACAGAGCCCCTTGTTGTCGAGCCCATCTCGGTTGCTCGTCCTGCCTCTTCGCATCAAGAACGACGGATGATAGTTCATGAGCCTGCTTCCACAGAGGCTCCTGAAGCTGAAGACATTCCAGCAGTTGACCCCACCGCTGCTGAAGACATTGGTCACCATGACAATGTTGAAGATGATGAAGTCCTTCCTTAGATCGAGCACCAATTGGTATCCTCGCCTGTGCTCACGCACAGCAAACTCATCAGCATTGGTCGTCCTCTGACGCCAACTGCTCAGGATGCATCGTGGGCTGATCACCATAAGATCCTTAAAGGTGAACCCCATAATTTCACCTATAAATTGTTGTTTAACCAAGATTCTGTTGTGCACACATATTTGCCTACGCCTTCTCTCTTTGATTTTCACAGCAGTGGAAGATACTTTGTTCTTGAGAGCGAGGCCCGAGCTCATAGCACGGCAGGCTAAGGCATCCGCACCGAGAGCCTCCGTGAGCTACCACCCCAACTATTATCCAGGCTACTGACCGATTACCAAGATAGGCCAAAAGCCTAAGATTGGGGGAGTACGTATTCCCACCAACATTACATTCATGTTCACACATTTCATTCCAGTTGTCGGTGTCCACACTTTTTCATTGTATCATCCATGTTAGATTTATTTTCTCGCTTTCTTCTTGTGTGTTTGAAAAACTTTGAGAAAATCCAAAAATATTTCCTGCTTCTTTTTTATTTTTCTTTCTAGAGTAGTTAGCTGTAACACTAAAAAGACAACCCCAAAAGATTTCCTTGTTCTTCTTTTGCTTGTTGGGAGCTCTCCCATGTAAATAGTTTTATCGTTTTTGCTTTTCCCTTTTGTTTGCTTGTTCAAGAAAAGCAAAAACTCCAAAAATATTTCAATGTGTTTCTCTGAGTTTCTTTTCTTTTTATTGAGTCGTACCGAGGAGAATACCATGATGAAAATGTTGAGTTGCTCTCATATGCATTATTGTTGATCTAACAGAGATCCCATATTACCTTGTCTTCTCCTTATGAAAAAAATGTTTGCAGATTCCATCTTAGTCCACGGCACTCTTGCACTATTATTATTTTCATATCGTTCGGTCGTGCAAGTGAAAGGCAATAATGACGATATTCAATGAACTGGCCGTGGCAGAGAGAAATGGGTATGAACTCGACTTGTTATGTTTTTGTAAATATGTTTAACCAAGTATCCATGGTTCAGCCCATTATAATTAAACATGTTTACAATGACATTTAGAGATTATAGTTTCTCATGTCATGCATAAGTAGCTAGGAGTGGATAATGACTTATCTTGGATGTCAACATTGCATTAAAATGATTGTGATGTAGTATGATGATATGGTATCCTCCTCTGAATGTTCGAGTGGCTTGATTTGGCACATGTTCATGCATGTAGTTGAATCAAAACCAACATAGCCTCTATGATATTTATGTTCATGGTGTTCACATCCTACTCATGCTAGTGTCCAATGTTACTTATGAATAATGCATGTTCATGACCATTGTTGCTCTCTAGTTGGCTGCTTCTCAACCTATTTGCTAGCCTTCGCCTGTACTAAGTGGGAATTCTGCTTGCACATCAAAAACCTTGAACCCAAGTTATTCCAGATGAGTCCACCATTACTACGTATATGCGGTATTACCCTGCCGTCCTAAGTAAATTTGCATGTTTCACCTCTAAAAACTTCAAATAAATATCCTTTTGTGTGCTTGGATCGTTCATGGAATGATAGGAGGTAGTAGGTGTCTTCCATGCTAAGCGGGTTATTCTCAGGTTGAGTGTTTATTCACTCGCCACTTCACAAGAAAAGGGCGGTAATAGGGATTCCCAGTCCCAATCTGCAAACAGAAAAAGCTTACAAATAATCAAACTCAAAATCCAACGGAATCATAACCTTTACTTTATCGCTTGGGAACCGCCACTAGCATGCTTAGCATGGAAGATATTGATAACTGATGGTCGTGAAGTAAACAAGAAGGGTGCATGTCTCAAAATATCATTTACCTCTGTTTTCAAAACTTGAGCTCTGGCACCTCTACAAATCACTGCTTCCCTCTGCGTAAGGACTATCTATTTACTTTTATATTGTGGCATCACCTTCTAAAATAAGCGCCAGAACCTGAGAGCGCTGCTGTAATGCTGATCCATTGTGTGTAGCTAATGTTCGGTGCATCATGAGTGGATCTTTTCTACCATGAATTACAATATTTAGTCGCTGCTTGAACTTTGGAGGTGCTCTGCATTTATGTTTTGCGGTCTCGAAAGGGCTAGCGAGATACCACTATTGTCATATTATATCATAGTTGTTTTGATAATGTGTTGTTGTTTGAGAAATCTTATTATTGCTTGCTACATGAGTTAATATAATTTTTAGGAGTTATTGTCAGCATGGTTAGTTATAATGTTGACTGGAAACCTGGGTGCCGTTTAAGCTTATTTATGCAAACAAGAGCAAAAGAGTCTGTAAAACTTTTTTTTAACTTTAAATTTATCAACTGAATTGCTTGAGGACAAGCAAAGGTTTTAGCTTGGGGGAGTTGATACATCTCCAACATATCTACTTTTTCTAACGCTTTTCCTCTTGTTTTGGACTCTAATTTGCATGATTTGAATGAAACTAACCCCGGACTAACGTTGTTTTCAGCAGAACTACCATGGTGTTGTTTTTGTGCAGAAATAAAAGTTCTTGGAATGGAATAAAACTTTGCAAGGATTTTTTATACAATAAAAGAGAATTTATAGAGCCAAGAACCACCGGAGGGGGGACTTTGATGGGCACAATCCACCAGGGCGCCCCCCCCCCTCTAGGCGCGCCCAGGTGGGTTGTCCCCACCTGGTGGCCCATAGACCCTAAAACCGACGCTATAAAATCCTATTTTCCAGAAAAAATTAGGGAGAAAGAATTATCCCGTTCCACGAGAGGAGCCGTCGTCACCTCCTATTCTTCATCGGGAGGCCAGATTTGGAGTTTGTTTGGGGCTCCGGAGAGGGGGATCTTCGATCTTCGTCATCACCAACCCTTCTCCATCGCCAATTCCATGATGCTCCCCACCGAGAGTGAGTAATTCCTTTGTAGTCTTGCTGGTCGGTGAGGAGTTGGATAAGATTCATCATGTAATCTAGTTAGTTTTGTTAGGGCTTGATCCCTAGTATCCACTATGTTCTGATATAGATGTTGCTATGAATTTGCCATACTTAATGCTTGTCACTTTGGGCCCGGGTGCAATGATTTCAGATCTGAACCGTTTATGTTATCGCCATTATATCTATGTTCTAGACCAGATATTGCAAGTTATAGTCACCTAATGCATGTTATGATCCGGCAACCCAGAAGTGACAATAGTCGGTACCACTCCTGGTGATGACCGTAGTTTCAGGAGTTCATGTATTCATCATGTGTTAATGCTTTGTTCCGGTTCTCTATTATGAGGAGGCCTTAATATCCCTTAGTTTCCAATTGGACCCCGCTGCCACGGGGGGTGGAGGACAAAAGATGTCATACATGTTCTTTCCATAAGCATGTATGACTATTTACGGAATACATGCCTACATTATATTTATGAACTGGAGCTAGTGTCGTATCTCCCTAGGTTATGACTGTCACATGATGAATATCATCCAACAAATCGCCGATCCAATACCTACGAATTTCTATTATATTGTGCTTGCTACAATTACTGTTATCACTATTACCTTTGCGATCGCCATTGCTACTACTATCAAAACTATCATATTATTGTGCTACTGATCACTTTGCAATAGATAATTAATCTCCAGGTGTGACTGAATTGACAACTCAGTTGCTAATACTTGCAAATATTCTTTGGCTCCCCCTGTGTCGAATCTATAAATTTGGGTTGAATACTCTACCCTCGAAAACTGTTGCGATCCCCTATACTTGTGGGTTATCAAAGATCAATTTTCCGACCTTCCTAGTGAAGAAGCCGCATCCCATCTTAATAGTTTCATTGAGTTATGTGTTATGCAAAAGAAAAAAGATGTGGATAATGATATGTTAAATTGAAGCTATTTCAGTTCTCACTTTGAGATCGTGCAAAAACTTGGTTTTCATATTTGCCTAAAAATAGTATTGATTCATGGAATAAGTGTAAAGATGCTTTTATTTCCAAATATTTTCCTCCCACTAAGATCATCTCCCTTAGGAACTATATTATGAATTTTAAGCAACTTGATCATGAACATGTTGCACAATCTTGGGAGAGTATGAAATTGATGATAGGAAATTGCCCTACTCATGGTTTGAATTTCTAGATGATTATACAAACAAAATTGCTGGATTGAATTTTGCTTCTAGAAATTTTTAGATTCGGACGCAGGAGGCACTTTTATATAAATTACTTCAGGAGAAGCTACTAAACTCCTAGACAATATATGGTTAATTATTCTCAATGGCATACCAAAAGATTCTTCCACTAGTAAAAAAGTGCATGCGATTGAAGAGATTAATGTTTTGAGTGAAAAGATGGATGAGCTTATGAAATTATTTGCTAGCAAGAGTGATTCTATTGATCCTAATGATATGCCTTTGTCTACTTTGATTGAAAATAATAATGAATCTATGGATGTGAATTTTGTTGGTAGGAACAATTTTGGTAATAACACGTATAGAGGTAATTTTAATACTAGGTCGTTCCTAGTAATTCCTCTAATAATTATGGTAATTCCTACAACAATTCTTATGGAAATTATAATAACATGCACTCTGATTTTCAGAATAGTGTTAAAGAATTTATAAGTTAGCAAAATAAGTTTAATGCTTTGATTGAAGAAAAATTGCTTAAGATTGATGATTTGGCTAGGAACATGGATAGAATTTCTCTTGATGTTGATTCTTTGAAACTTAGATCTATTCCACCCAAGCATGATATTAATGAGTCTCTCAAAGCCATGAGAATTTCCATTGATGAGTGCAAAGAAAGAACCGCTAAGATGCATGCTAAATGAGATTGGTTTGTAAAACCATGTTCTTCTAGTTTCCGTGAAACTAATGATGACGATATTAAAGTGATTGATGTGACTCATATTGAATCTTTCTTTTCCAATATAAATTTTGATAAAGATGGGACTGGAGATGAGTCAACTTTAGTTAAAAGGCGTCCCAATGATTGGAGAAGTCGAAACTTTAAGTAGCAATGAACCCACTCTTTTAGATTTCAAGGAATTTAATTATGATAATTGTTCTTTAATATATTCCATTTCCTTGTTGCAATCTATGTTGAATTCTCCTCATGCTTATAATCAAAACAAAGCTTTTACTAAACATATCGTTGATTCTATGATGTCATCTTTTGAAGAAAAGCTTGAATTAGAAGTTTCTATCCCTAGAAACTTTATGATGAGTGGGAACCTACTATTAAGATTAATATTAAAGATTATGAGTGCCATGCTTTGTGTGATTTGGGTGCTAGTGTTTCCATGATTCCAAAAACTTTATGTGATGTGCTAGGTTTTCGTGAATTTGATGATTGTTCTTTAAATTTGCATCTTGCGGATTCCACTATTAAGAAACCTATGGGAAGGATTAATAATGTTCTTACTGTTGCAAATAGGAATTGTGTGCTCATAGATTTCATTGTTCTTTATATAAATTACAATCCTACATGTCCTATTATTCTTGGTAGACCTTTCCTTAGAATGATTGGTGCAATTATTGATATGAAAGAAGGAAACATTAGATTTCAATTTCCACTAAGGAAGGGAATGGAGAACTTTCCAAGAAAGAAAATTTGCCATATGAATCTATTATGAGAGCTACTTATGGATTGCATACCAAAGATGACAATACCTAGATCTATTCGTGTTTTTATGCCTAGCTAAGGGCGTTAAACAATAGCGCTTGTTGTGAGGCAACCCAATTTTATTTTTGTTCTTTGCTTTTTGCTTCTATTTTGCAAGAAATAATTCATCCAGCCTCTGGTTAGATGTGTTTTTTGTGTTTTAATTAGTTTTTGTGCCAAGTAAGACCTTTGGGATGGCTTACGGTGATAGTTGATTTGATCTTGCTGAAAAACAGAAAATTTTGCGCTCAGGAAAACAATTATCATTTTTAACAGAAGCATGATAAAATACTGATTCTTTTTGCATAATACTGATAAGAAAATTTCTTAGGCTGTCATAATTTTTCAGAATTTTTGGGATTACAGAAGTATTCGAGAGTTGCAAATTTCTACAGACTGTTCTGTTTTTGACAGATTCTATTTTCTATGTGTTGTTTGCTTATTTTGATGATTCTATGAGTAGTATCGGGGGGTATGAACCATGGAAAAGTTGGAATACAGTAGATATTACACCAATATAAATAAATAATGAGTTCATAACAGTACCAAAAGTGATGATTTATTTTATTATACTAACGGAGCTTATGAGATTTTCTGTTGAGTTTTGTGTTGTGAAGGTTTCAAGTTTTGGGTAAGGATTTGATCGACTATGGAATAAGGAGTGGCAAGAGCCTAATCTTGGGGATGCCCAAGGCACCCCAAGGTAATATTCAAGGACAACCAAGAACCTAAGCTTGGGGATGCACTGGAAGGCAACCCCTCTTTCGTCTTCTTCTATCGGTAACTTTACTTGAGGCTATATTTTTATTTACCACATGATATACGTTTTGCTTGGAGCGTCTTATATGATTTGAGTCTTTGCTTGTTAGTTTGCCACAATCATCCTTGCTGTACACACCTTTTGAGAGGGACACGCATGGATTGTGATTTATTATAATACTCTATGTGCTTCACTTATATCTTTCGAGCTAGGAAATTTTGCTCTAGTGCTTCACTTATATCTTTTTAGAGCATGGCGGTGGTTTTATTTTATAGAAATTATTGAACTCTCATGCTTCACTTATATTATTTTGAGAGTATTTAAACAGCATGGTAATTTTCTTTGGTTATAAATTTAGTCTTAATATGATAGGCATCCAAGAGGGATAAATAAAAACTTTCATATAAAGTGCATTGAATACTATGAGAAGTTTGATTCCTTATGATTGTTTTGAGATATGAAGATGGTGATATTAGAGTCGTGATAGTGACTAATTGTGAATCTGAGAAATACTTGTGTTAAGGTTTGTGAGTCCCGTAGCATGCACATATGGTGAACCGTTATGTAACGAAGTTGGAGCATGAGATATTTTTTGATTGTCTTATGAGTGGCGCGGGGATGAGTGATAGTATTTTCCTACCAATCTATCCCCCTAGGAGCATGCGCATAGTACTTTGTTGCGATGACTAATAGATTTTTGCAATAAGTATGTGAGTTCTTTATGACTAATGTTGAGTCCATGGATTATACGCACTCTCACCCTTCCACCATTGCTAGCCTCTCTAGTGTCGCGCAACTTTCGCAAGTACCTTAAACCCACCATATACCTTCCTCAAAATAGCCACCATACCTACCTATTATGGCATTTCCATAGCCATTCCAAGATATATTGCCATGCAACTTTCTACCATTCCATTTATTATGGCACGTTCCATCATTGTCATATTGCTTTGCATGATCATGTAGTTGACATCGTATTTGTGGCAAGGCCACCCTTTTCATCATTTTTTATACATGTCGCTCTTGAGTCATTGCACATCCCAGTACACCGTCGGAGGCATTCATATAGTCATATTTTGTTCTTGTATTGAGTTGTAATTCTTGAGTTGAAAGTAAATAAAAGTGTAATGTCATTATTAGAACATTATCCCATGTGAGGAAATAAAAAAAGAGGCCAACAGAGTCTCCAAAAAAAGTGAAAGGAGTCTCCAAAAAAGGGAGAAAGGAGAACAAAAAATGAGAGAAAAAGAGAGAAGGGGCAATGTTACTATCCTTTTTCCACACTTGTGCTTCAAAGTAGCACCATGATCTTCATGATAGAGAGTCTCCTATGTTGTCACTTTCAAATGCTAGTGGGAATTTTTCACTTGCCTTGTATATTCCAATGATGGGCTTCCTCAAATTGCCCTAGGTCTTCATGAGCAAGCAAGTTGGATGCACACCCACTTAGTTTTGTTTTTGAGCTTTCATAAACTTATAGCTCTAGTGCATCTGTTGCATGGCAATCCCTACTCACTCACATTGATATCTATTGATGGGCACCTTCATAGCCCGTTGATACGCCTAGTTGATGTGAGACTATCTCCCTCTTTTTGTCCTCTCCACAACCACCATATTATATTCCACCTATAGTGCTATGTCCATGGCTCACGCTCATGTATTGCGTGAAAGTTCAAAAGGTTTGAGAACGTCAAAAGTATGAAACAATTGCTTGGCTTGTCATCGGGGTTGTGCATGATTTGAATATTTTGTGTGATGAAGATGGAGCATAGCCAGACTATATGATTTTGTAGGGATAAGCTTTCTTTCGCCATGTTATTTTAAGAAGACATAATTTCCTTTTTAGTATGCTTGAAGTATTATTGTTTTTATGTCAATATTAAGATTTTGTTTTGAATCTTATGGATCTGAACATTCATGCCACAATAAAGAAAATTACACGAATAAATATGTTACCACATCAAAAATTCTATTTTTTTATCATTTACCTACTCGAGGAGGAGCGGGGATTACGCTTGGGGATGCTTGATACGTCTCCAACATATCTATAATTTTTTGTTGTTCCATGCTATTATATTATCTGTTTTGGATGTTTTATATGCATTAATATGCTATTTTATATTGTTTTTGGGACTAACATATTAACCTAGAGCCTAGTGCCAGTTTTTGTTTTTTCCTTGTTTTTAAGTTTTGCAGAAAAGGAATACCAAACAGAGTCCAAACGGAATAAAACCTTCGCAGTGATTTTTCTTGGACCAGAAGACACCCAGGAGACTTGGAGTTCAAGTCAGAGGAGCCACGAGGTGGCCACAAGGGTGGAGGGCCCAGGGGGTAGGGCGCACCCCCTGCCTTGTGGCCCTCCCCCATGACTCCCCTCGCCTAATTCTTTTGCCTATATATTCACATATTTTACCAAACCACCAAAGGCATCCAAGAAAACACTTTTCCACTGCCGCAACCTTCTGTACATGTGAGATCCCATCTAGGGGCCTTTTTCGGCACCCTGTCGAAGGCGGATTCGATCACGGAGGGCTTCTACATCAACTCTATTACCCTTTCGATGAAGCGTGAGTAGTTTACCACAGACCTACGGGTCCATAGCTTGTATCTAGATGGCTTCTTCTCTCTCTTTGATTCTCAATACCATGTTCTCCTCGATGTTCTTGGAGATATATTCAATGTAATACTTTTTTGCGGTGTGTTTGCTGAGATCTGATGAATTGTGGATTTATGATCAGCTTATCTATGAATCTTCTCTGAATTCTTTTATGCATGATTTGATATCTTTGTAATTTTTTCGAACTATCGGTTTAGTTTGGCCAACTAGATTGGTTTTTCTTGCAATGGGAGAAGTTCTTAGCTTTGGGTTCAATCTTGCAGTGTCCTTTCCCAGTGACAGTAGGGGCAACAAGGCACGTATTGTATTGTTGCCATCTAGGATAAAAAGATGGGGTTTTCATCATATTTCTTGAGTTAATTCCTCTACATCATGTCATCTTACTTAATGTGTTAATCTGTTCTTTATGAACTTAATACTCTAGATGCATGCTGGATAGCGGTCGATGTGTGGAGTAATAGTAGTACGTAGATGCAGAATCGTTTCAGTCTACTTGACACGGACGTGATGCCTATATTCATGATCATTGCCTTAGATATTGTCATAACTTTGCGCTTTTCTATCAATTGCTCGGTACCACCAGGGAGCAACTTCTCGGTCGGTCACCCATCCTGAAATTACTCCAAGCTGACCACGCTTAACTTTGGAGTTCTTTCTGAATGGGCTCCTGGAAAAGAAGGAATTCCTTATTGATATGAGTAGTCTATCATCCCTAATAAGCCAGGATATCACATACACCCCCACTCAGAGGAACAGACGTCCCCATTGGGCCACAGGAACATTCCCTCTTGGCACATACGTCTGTGCATCCAGTTCGGAACATGTGCCATGTCGTGTGTCACGACGGGTCAAAAACGCCATGCACAACATGACCACGCACCTGTCCGCAAACATATGTGTAATCGGGAGGGTCGGCACTGATACCAACTTGTAACGCCCCAGACACACCCGCAGGTGGTCGTTACTCCTGGAGGGATCTAGACTGGCCCCACAAATCAATACTAGTCATTTCTGCGCACTTTGTCCTCACTCGTGCGCATCCGGGAGAAACTTCCCGGTCGGTCACCCATGCTGAAATTACTCCAAGCTGAGCATGCTTAACTTTGGAGTTCTTTCCGAATGGGCTCCCTGAGGGAGTCCTGGATTAGGGGGTCCTCAGACAGCCGGACTATATACTTTCGCCGGACTATTGGACTATGAAGATACAAGATTGAAGACTTCATCCCGTGTCCGGATGGGACTCTCCTTTGCATGGAAGGCAAGCTTGACGATTCGGATATGTAGATCTCCTCCCTTGTAACCGACTCTGCCTAACCCTAGCCCCTCCGGTGTCTATATAAACCGGAGGGTTTTAGTCCGTAGAACAACAACAATCATACCATAGGCTAGCTTCTAGGGTTTAGCCTCTCCGATCTCGTGGTAGATCAGCTCTTGTAATACTCATATCATCAAGATCAATCAAGCAGGAAGTAGGGTATTACCTCCATCACGAGGGCCCGAACCTGTGTAAACATTGTGTCCCCCGCCTCCTGTTACCATCCGCCTTAGACGCACAGTTTGGGACCCCCTACCTGAGATCCGCCGTTTTGACACCGACATTGGTGCTTTAATTGAGAGTTCCACGGTGCCGTCACGATAAGGTCTGATGGCTCGTCTTGTTGTCAAGGACAACGTTGCCTCTGGGGGAGCCCTGGCTGTAGGCCAAACTCTCCGATTAGGCGGCTTCGTCGTGACCGCCCCGTCGGCCGTCGCGCCTACGATGACTTCTCGGGCCATCAAAAACAGCCTCCACATCGGCTCGGGATTCACCAAGCAGATGGATCCAATGGAGATCTCTTCTTTGAACAAGCTCTTGGATCTCATTGCCGCCTTGGGAGTCGCTACGGACTATGATCGGATCAGGCTTAAACCTGACCAAAAGGAGATTAACTCTCCGCCGGTTACCCATCAGATAGCGGTGGTGGAGGAGCGATGCAGCGATTCTTCCTCTATTTTGAGGACAAACTATGTCCGGATTCCCGAGCTCTCCGAGTTGGACACCGGTCTACGGGAGGACATGGCCCAAGCTTCGAACCTGGAATCGAACGGCAAGCTAGTATCATTGGGCAACGTCCCAGAGCCCGAACTACCAAGCTCGGAAACTCCTTTGGGTCTCAGACCGGGTCAGGGTTTGGACTTAAATCTACCCACCCACCCTCACATAAGTGATATTTCCCATATTAGACAAGAGCCCCAAGAGACAGTACGTCACTATTGGGCCAGATTCCTCCTTGCAATAAGCAAGGTGAAGGACTGTCGCGAGGAAGACGCAATTTCATTCTTTTGCAAAAAATTGCACGGACAAGGGAATACTCAACGCCATAAGTCGTCGTGATATAACACACTTCGCTGACTTGGCGTCCATAGTACGGAAGTACTGTGCGATGGAAAGCACTTGGAAAACCCAAACACAATTCTGGGATCCTCCGGCTCTAACTAAACCCTCTGTCCGAACTAAAAGGGTGTACTCTCGTAAGTCACCCAATCCAATTACAAAGAAGCCAAAACCCACTACAGGGCGCGGAACCATGTTGGAGGGATGGCTCAATGGGCCATGCAAAATTCACAGTACATCGGATACCCATGCCAACACACAGCCTTAGAGCATGTTGGATACTCTGGCAGGTGGCCAGGAGTGGCGAGGATCTCCTCGTCAACAATACTGCAGAGCACCCTCCCGCGGAAAATAACAATACAGTACTGACAGTCTTCGAGACTTTCACCTCAAATAATAGGCGCATGCGGGCACTTCGTAGCCTCGCCGAAGTCTGCCATGTCGCAACGATAAATCCATGGAACGACACGGCCATAACCTTCAATGCCAGTGACGAACCTCAATTCCGCACAGCCCGAGCTCCAGCCGCTTGGGTCCTTAGTCCAATTGTGGACGGCTTCCGGCTTACTAAAGTACTCATGGATGGTGGCAGCGGATTAAACCTCATCTATGAGGAGACTCTTAGAAAAATGGAAATAGACAAGAGCCGCATTGAGCAAAGCAGCATGACCTTCAGAGGAATCATCCCTAGTCAGGAGGCATGATGTGCGGGAAAAATCACACTAGATGTGGTATTCGGCACGCCGGATAATTACAGGTCCAAAGAAATCACATTCCAAGTGCCCCGTTTAGTAGCGGATACCACGCCCTTCTAGGGCGAGAGGCATTCACAATCTTCCAAGCTATACCCCATTACGGGTACATGAAGCTCAAGATGCCCAGACCCAATGGAATCATCACTCTAGCTAGTGATCCGGACATAGCACTCAGCGCCGAAAATAAAACCGCCGCACTGGCCCTCGAAGCATTATCTGAAGCCCTCACGGTCGAAGAACTAACTGTGTTGCGCTCTACAGTGGACATGGACGACGTGATACTCGACAAAAGACCCAAGTCCACCTCTTTTAAACCAGTAGACAAAATAGTCAAATTCCAGGTCCACCCAACGGAACCTACAAATACAACATCCATCGGGGCACAGCTTAACCCCATAACAGAAGGCGCACTGCGGGAGTTCTTACGCAAGAATTGGGACATCTTCACCTGGCATCCTTCAGATATGCCAGGCATCCCACGCAGGCTAGCCGAGCATAGCCTAAACATTCTAAAGGGATACAAGCCGGTCAAGCAAACTCTTCGGCGTTTCTCCGAACCCAAACAACAAGCCATGGGAGAAGAACTAGCCAAGTTACTCGAGGCCGGATTCATTAGAGAAATAAAACATCTAGACTGGCTAGCAAACCTCGTGATGGTACCAAAGAAGGACAAATCCTGGCGCCTATGTGTCGATTTTAAGGACCTTAACAAGGCTTGCCCCAAGGATCTCTTCCCCCTCCCCGCATCGATCAAATTATCGATGCTACCGCGGGACACGACTCATTGTGTTTCCTTGACGCATACTCCCGATACCATCAAATCAAGATGGTGGAGCCCGATCAAGCCGCAATGGCATTCATTACTCCATACGGCCCCTTCTGCTTCAACACCATGCCTTCCGGGCTCAAAAACGCTGATGCGACCTATCAACGCATGATTCAGACATGCCTAGAAGCACAAATCGGCAAAATAGTGGAGGCATACATAGACGATGTGGTAATTAAAACCAGACACGCCGAATCTTTGATAGACAACTTGAGGCTCACGTTCGACAATCTCCAAACATATGACATTAAGCTCAATCCGGAAAAATGCGTTTTCGGCATACCCGCCGGAAAGCTCTTGGGCTTCATCGTTTCCAACAGAGGAATTGAAGCGAATCCGGCTAAAATCCAAGCTCTGTCACAGTTGGGTATCCCAACAAACCTCAAGCAAATCCAGAAATTAACTAGACGCGTGGCTACCTTAAGCCGCTTTATCTCCCGATTGCGAGAAAAAGCATTACCTCTTTATCGCCTTCTTCGGCACACCGAACACTTCGAGTGGACGGACACGGCTACGGCCGGATTGGAAGAAATAAAAGTTGCCTTGGCCAGCAACCCAATCTTGGCTGCGCCAAATATCGACGAACCAATGTTGTTATATATAGCAGCAACACACCAGGTTGTAAGTGCAGTGCTCGTTGTCGAACGAGAAATGGTCGGACATAAGTTCCCGCTTCAAAAGCGGGTATACTATGTATCTATTGTCCTCACTCCATGAAAATCCCGGTACCCACATTATCAAAAGATAGCATACGCGGTCTTCATGGCATCCCGAAAACTACGACACTACTTTCAAGAGTGTTCAATTACGGTGGCCTCCGAGGTTCCACTCAACAACATTATAAACAACTGCGATGCCACGGGCCGGATTGCTAAATGGGCTATTGAGCTCCACCCGTTTCACATATCATACAAACCACGGCAAGCCATTAAGTCACAAGTACTGGCCGATTTCGTCGCCGAATGGACAGAAGCTGAACTCCCTAAAGAATACGGCGCGTACTCCAATTGGATCATGCACTTCGATGGCTCTAAAATGCTGGCGGGTCTGGGAGCAGGCGTCGTCCTGACATCCCCAACCGGAGATACAGTCCAATACGTACTCCAAATATTATACACATACTCCAACAACGCAGCCGAATATGAGGCCCTGTTGCATGGTCTCTGGATGGCAGTCTCCATGAGCATTCAACGCCTAGAAGTGTGTGGGGATTCGAACCTCTCAATATCTCAAATAAATGGAGATTTTGATGCCAAGGACCCAAAAATGGCGTCTTATCGAATGCCATCCTCAAAATGTTAGCTCGATTTGAGGGGCTCGAACTCCACCATGTGGTCCAAGAAAACAATCAAGCGGCGGATATCCTCGCCCGAATCGGCGCTAAGCGCGACCCTGTCCCACCTAATATCTTCTTGGAAAGGTTGTTTAAGCCATCCGTGGTCTGGGAATGGGAGACCGGCAACAATAGTCCGGATCCGGCCACAACACTAGACCCCGAACACTCTGGCGTAATCGGAGGCTCTGCCACCGAGATAACACCTTCGGCCCACGTGATTATGGCTGTCATCGCCCCGTGGACAGAACCCTTCTTGGCTTACCTAAATAGGCAAGAAGTCCCTGAGGACCAAAACGAGGCACGTTGCATTGTGCAGCGATCTAAATCCTACAAGGTCCACAACGGAGAGCTTTATAAGAAAAGCGCTACCAGAGTACTGCAAAGGTGCATCTCCGAGGAGGAAGGATGACAACTTTTGGCAGAAATTCATGCTGGACTCGGCGGCCATCACGCTGCAGCTCGGGCCCTTGTAAGTAAGGCCTTTCATACAGGTTTCTACTGGCCGACAGCTCGAGAAGACGCACAGGACCTTGTTCAACATTGCGTCGGTTGCCAGCTCTTTGCAAACAAAAGCCATATGCCACCTACCGCCCTCCAAACAATCCCCATTACGAAGGAGGGAGAAATCCATGGGTCTGCAACTCTACTAGTTGGCTATGGGGAACAGAACACTTCTCCCAACTACCTGGCTTAGGGCTACGGGGGCGAGAGGAGGAGCTGCGGTGGCCGGACATGATGGGATGGATTTTTCCGGGCACGCTCCGATGGATACTCGCTATGGGAAGGTGGTGTGATCTAGATCTGAAGATCCCCGACTATTTAAATAGACGATTCACCTACCTGGTTAGGGTGGTAAATGTAAAAACACCCCGACCTCTCGCATTCACTCAACACGTGGAAGATAGCCATTATTAAGGCACAGAAGCCGAGGAGTGCAACATTCATGGGACGCCGGACACAACTCGTTACGACAGGTACTCGGGATTTGGAGGAGAACCCGCCTTGCAATGTCGAAGACAATCTGCGCGCTGGACTCATCGTCATTGAAGCCTGGTTCGGGGGCTACTTAGGGAGTCCTGGATTAGGGGGTCCTCGGACAGCCGGACTATATACTTTGGCCGGACTGTTGGACTATGAACATAAATGATTGAAGACTTCGTCCTGTGTCTGGATATGACTCTCCTTTGCGTGGAAGGCAAGCTTGACGATTCGGATATGTAGATCTCTGATGACCCACAAGTATAGGGGATCTATCGTAGTCCTTTCGATAAGTAAGAGTGTTGATATGTCTCCGTCGTATCTATAATTTTTTATTGTTCCATGCCAATATTATTCAACTTTCATATACTTTTGGGCAACTTTTTATATTATTTTTGGGACTAAAATATTGATCCAGTGCCCAGTGCCAGTTCCTGTCTATTGCATGTTTTTTGTTTCGCAGAATATCCATATCAAACGGAGTCCAAACGGGATAAAAACGAACTGAGCTTATTTTTGGAAAATATGGAAAATTCGGAAGGAAAATCGACACGAACCACTACCCAAGGAGGTCACGAGGAAGGGCCCCCCCCTAGGGCACGCCCCCTACCCTTGTGAGCCCACCATAAGGCGGTTGACGCTCTCTCCCCCTCGCTTCCGGTGGCGCCGGAACGCCGCCAGGAGCCATCATCATCACCGCGATCTACACCAACACCTCCACCATCTTCACCAACATCTCCATCAACTTCCCCCCTCTATCTACAGCGGTCCACTCTCCCGCAACCCGCTGTACCCTCTACTTGAACATGGTGCTTTATGCTTCATATTATTATCCAATGATGTGTTGCCATCCTATGATGTTTGAGTAGATTTTCGTTGTCCTATTGGTGGTTGATGAATTGCTATGATTGATTTAATTTGCTCGTGGTTATGTTGTTGTCCTTTGGTGCCCATCATATGATTGTGCGTGTGGATCACACCATAGGGTTAGTTGTATGTTGATAGGACTATGTATTGGAGGGTAAGAGTGACAGAAGCTTCAACCTAGCATAGAAATTGATGCATACGGGATTGAAGGGGGACCAATATATCTTAATGCTATGGTTGGGTTTTACCTTAATGAACATTAGTAGTTGCGTATGCTTGCTAATAGTTCCAATCATAAGTGCATAGAATTCCAAGTCAGGGATGACATGCTAGCAGTGGCCTCTCCCACATAATACTTGCTATCGGTCTAGTAAAGTAGTCAATTGCTTAGGGGCAATTCCGCAACTCCTACCACCACTTTTCCACACTCGCTATATTTACTTTATTGCTTCTTTACTTACAACAGCCCCTACTTTTTATTTATGTAATCTTTATTATCTTGCAAACCTATCCAAAAACACCTACAAAGTACTTCTAGTTTCATACTTGTTCTAGGTAAAGCAAACTTCAAGCATGCGTATAGTTGTATCGGTGGTTGATAGAACTTGAGGGAATATTTGTTCTACCTTTAGCTCCTCGTTGGGTTTGACACTCTTACTTATCGAAAATTGTTGCGATCCCCTATACTTGTGGGTTATCAATACCTTTTTCTGGTGCCGTTGCCGGGGAGCAATAGTGTGGGGTGAATATTCTCGTCTGTGCTTGTTTGCTTTATCACTAAGTAATTTTTATTTGCTGTTCTTACTTGTTTCCTATCTTCAGTTATGGGTAGGAAACGCAAAATACCAAAAAATTAGTTGTACCTACTGAACCAATGGTTGAAGAACCAATCAAAATCTATCACACTACTGAAGCTTATTACTTGGATCATCTTCGATCCCTATGTGCTCGTGCTGAAACTCCAACTAGCTTAGTTGAGGGCAAATATTTAGATGAGCATGCTTGTTATGTGCGACACCGTATATCTGAAAAAGGGAAATTATTATGGAGTCAAATTCAACGTTTGCAATGCTATGCTTGGAATTTATGTGAATTATATGATTTTACTTGCTGTTCTGAAAACCCTAAGAAACACCTTCCCTACCAATGTGAGTTTATTGATAATGGAATCTTATCTTCTTATGCTAAAGGTGTTTATAGTTACTATGATGTTCAACAAATTGAAGAATTTGTTGCTTTTGAGGGTGCTTATGAAATTGCTTCTTTGATTGAAAAGTATGATGCTACTTTTCACAAATCTGAAAATTTTGCTATACTTAAATATTGCTATGATAATTATGCTTCTAATACCTATGTTAAACAATATATTGAGGAATACTCCACTGTCCAAGAAGAGACTAATATTTTGCAGGAATCTATGGAAGAAGAAGTTGATGACACTGTGAGCTCATTGGATGAAAAAGATGAGGAGGAGAGCGAAGAACAAAAGGAGGAAGAGCGGATTGATCACCCGTGCCCACCTTCTAATGAGAGTAACTCTTCAACTCATACATTGTTTAATTCCCCTTCGTGCTTACCGAAGGATGATTGCTATGATGACTGTTATGATCCCATTGATTCTCTTGAAATATCCCTTTTTGATGATGCTTGCTATGCTTATGGCCAAGATGCCAATATGAATTATGCTTATGGAGATGAACTTGCTATAGTTCCTTATTTTAAACATGAAATTGTTGCTATTGCACCCACACATAATAGTCCTATTATTTTTTTGAATTCTCCCAACTACACTATATTGGAGAAGTTTGCTCTTATTAAGGAATATATTGATGGGTTGCCTTTTACCGTTGCACATGATGATTTTGATGAATATAATATGCATGTGCTTGCTGCTCCTACTTGCAATTATTATGAGAGAGGAACTATATCTCCACCTTCTCTATGTTTCCAATATGATAAAGTTGCAAGAAACTGTTTATACTATGCATTGGCCTTTACTTTGTGTGCATGAATTGTTCTTTTATGACATGCCGATGCATAGGAAGAGAGTTAGACTTCATTATTGCATGATATTTTTTACTTTGTGCTCACTACTAAATTATAAATCATTGTTAATTAAAATTGGCTTTGTTATACCTTGGGATCCGGGTGGATCCATTACTTGAGCACTATATGCCTAGCTTAATGGCTTTAAAGAAAGCGCTGCCAGGGAGACAACCCGGAAGTTTTAGAGAGTCATTTATTTCTGTTGAGGGCTTTCATATAGTTTAAAAACAATAAAAATAAAGAGGGGAACCCAAAACTTTATCAAAAAGGAAAGTGAAAGTGAGAGAGACAAGCATTGTTGAAGTGGGAGCTAGCCTTGAACTTTGTTCATGCTCACGGCAACTTTGCGAATCTTGACTATAGAAACTTTTCAACAAAAATAATTATCCCCTTGTACAATTCCGTTGTATTATAAAAATAATGTGCCAAGGTTTGCCTTTAGGATGTTTACATTTGCTTGATGGTTTGTACGGTGCAGGACAGAAACTTTGTCTGTAGTGCACGATTTTACATTTTTAGCTGGAACGTAAAATGGTTCTGATTCTTTTTGCAATGTATTTATATACAAATTGTTTATTTTTCCTAATTTTTGCAGAATTTTTCAAGTATCATAAGTGTGGTGAATGTTCAGATTGCTACAGACTGTTCTGTTTTAGACAGATTCTGTTTTTTATGCATAGTTTGCTTGTTTTGATGAAACTATCAACTTATATCAGTGGATTAAGCCATGAAAAAGTTATATTACAGTAGAAACAATGCAAAAACAAAATATGAATTGGTTTGCAACATTACTTAGAGTAGTGATTTGCTTTATTATACTAACGGATCTTACCGAGTTTTCTGTTGAAGTTTTGTGTGGATGAAGTGTTCGATGATTGAGAAGGTCTCGATGTGAGAAGAAGGAAGAGAGGCAAGAGCTCAAGCTTGGGGATGCCCGAGTCACCCCAAGTAAATATTCAAGGAGACTCAAGCGTCTAAGCTTGGGGATGCTGGGGAGGCATCCCCTCTTTCTTCAACAAGTATCGGTATGTTTTCGGATTCGTTTCGTTCATGTGATATGTGCAATCTTGGAGCGTCTTTTGCATTTAGTTTACATCTTTATTTTATGCACCATGCTGTTATGAGATAGTCCTTGGTCTATTTATAGAATGCTCTATGAACTTCACTTATATCTTTTGAGTATGGGCCTTATAGAATGCTTCATGTGCTTCACTTATATCATTTGAAGTTTGGATTGCCTATTTCTCTTTACATAGAAAACCGCCATTTGTAGAATGCTCTTTTGCTTCACTTATATTTGTTAGAGCATGGGCATATCTTTTATAGAAAGAATTGAACTCTCTCGCTTCACTTATATCTATTTAGAGAGATAACAGGAATTGGTCATTCACATGGTTAGTCATAAAATCCTACATAAAACTTGTAGATCGCTGAATATGATATGTTTGATTCCTTGCAATAGTTTTGCGATATAAAGATGGTGATATTAGAGTCA
Organism: Triticum aestivum; assembly: GCF_018294505.1. Classification (NCBI taxonomy): domain Eukaryota; kingdom Viridiplantae; phylum Streptophyta; class Magnoliopsida; order Poales; family Poaceae; genus Triticum; species Triticum aestivum. Next base: position 409,435,485 of record NC_057803.1, on the reverse strand, counting down.
TGCTAGTTGAGTAATTGTGAAATTGAGAAATACTTGTGTTGAGATTTGCATGTCCCATAGCATGCACGTATGGTGAACCGTTATGTAACAAAGTCGGAGCATGAGCTGTTTATTGATTGTCTTCCTTATGAGTGCGGTCGGGGACGCGCGATGGTCTTTTCCTACCAATCTATCCCCCTAGGAGCATGCGCGTAGTACTTTGTTTTGATGGCTAATAGATTTTTGCAATAAGTATGTGAGTTCTTTATGACAAATGTTGAGTCCATGGATTATACGCACTCTCACCCTTCCACCATAGCTAGCCTCTCTAGTACCGTGCAACTTTCGCCGGTACCTTAAACCCACCATATACCTTCCTCAAAACAGCCACCATACCTACCTATCATGGCATTTCCGATGTTCTTCATATAGAGAGTCTCTTGAGTTATCACTTTCATATACTAGTGGGAATTTTCATTATAGAACTTGGCTTGTATATTCCGATGATGGGCTTCCTCAAATGCCCGAGGTCTTCATGACCAAGCAAGTTGGATGCACACCCACTTAGTTTCAGTTAGAGATTTCATACACTTATAGCTCTAGTGCATCCGTTGCATGGCAATCCCTACTCCTCACATTGATATCTATTAATGGGCATCTCCATAGCCCGTTGATACGCCTAGTTGATGTGAGACTTTCTCCTTTTTTGTCTTCTCCACATAACCCCCACCATCATATTCTATTCCACCTATAGTGCTATGTCCATGGCTCACGCTCATGTATTGCGTGAAAGTTGAAAAGGTTTGAGAACGTCAAAAGTATGAAACAATTGCTTGGCTTGTCATCGGGGTTGTGCATGATTTGAATATTTTGTGTGGTGAAGATGGAGCATAGCCAGACTATATGATTTTGTAGGGATAACATTCTTTGGCCATGTTATTTTGAAAATACATGATTGCTTTATTAGTATTCTTGAAGTATTATTGTCTTAATGTCAAAGGATAGATTATTGCTTTGAATCACTCGTGTCTTAATATTCATGCCATGATTAGACATATGATCAAGATTATGCTAGGTAGCATTCCACATCCAAAATTATCTTTTTTTATCATTTACCTACTCCAGGACGAGCAGGAATTAAGCTTGGGGATGCTGATACGTCTCTGTCGTATCTATAATTTTTGATTGTTCCATGCCAATATTATTCTACTTTCATATACTTTTTGGCAACTTTTTACACTATTTTTGGGACTAACATATTGATCCAGTGCCTAGTGCCAGTTCCTGTCTGTTGCATGTTTTTGGTTTCACAGAATATCCATATCAAACGGAGTCCAAACGGGATAAAAACGGACAGAGCTTATTTTTGTAAAATATGGAAAATTCGGAAGGAAAATCAACGCGAACCAGTTCCCGAGGTGGTCACGAGGCAGGGGGGCGCCCCCCCCTAGGGCGCGCCCCCTACCCTCGTGAGCCCACTGTAAGGCGGTTGATGCTCTTCTTTTGCCGCAAGAAATATTCAGAAAAAAATCACGGCGAAGGTTTCAGGCCAATCGGAGTTACGGATCTCCATACATATACGAAACAGTGAAACAGAGCCAGAGGACAACGCAGAAACAGAGAGAGACAAAGAGACAGATCCAATCTCGGAGGGGCTCTCACCCCTCCCGTGCCATGGAGGCCATGGACCAGAGGGTAAACCCTTCTCCCATCTAGGGAGGAGGTCAAGGAAGAAGAAAGAGGGGGATCTCTCCCCCTCGCTTCCGGTGGCGCCAGAGCACCGCCGGGGGCCATCATCGTCACCGCGATCTACACCAACACCTCTGCCATCTTCACCAACATCTCCATCAACTTCCCCCCTCTATCTACATCGGTTCACTCTCCCGCAACCCGCTGTACCCTCTACTTGAACATGGTGCTTTATGCTTCATATTATTATCCAATGATGTGTTGCCATCCTATGATGTCTGAGTAGATTTTCGTTGTCCTATTGGTGGTTGATGAATTGCTATGATTGATTTAATTTGCTTGTGGTTATGTTGCTGTCCTTTGGGGCACATCATATAATTTGCTTGTGGTTAGTTGTATGTTGATAGGACTATGTATTGGAGGGAAAGAGTGACAGAAGCTTCAACCTAGCATAGAAATTGATGCATACGGGATTGAAGGGGGACCAATATAACTTAATGCTATGGTTGGGTTTTACCTTAATGAACATTAGTAGTTGCGGATGCTTGCTAATAGTTCCAATCATAAGTTCATAGAGTTCCAAGTCAGGGATGACATGCTAGCAGTGGCCTCTCCCACATAATACTTGCTATCGGTCTAGTAAAGTAGTCAATTGCTTAGGGGCAATTTCGCAACTCCTACCACCACTTTTCCACACTCGCTATATTTACTTTATTGCTTCTTTAATTACAACAGCCCCTACTTTTTATTTACGTAACCTTTATTATCTTGCAAACCTATCCAAAAATACCTACAAAGTACTTCTAGTTTCATACTTGTTCTAGGTAAAGCGAACGTCAAGCGTGCGTAGAGTTGTATCGGTGGTCGATAGAACTTGAGGGAATATTTGTTCTACCTTTAGCTCCTCGTTGGGTTCAACACTCTTACTTATCGAAAATTGTTGCGATCCCCTATACTTGTGGGTTATCAAGTGTCGAACCCGACAAGGGGCAGAAGGAAATGATAAGCGGTTTCCAGCAAGGTATTCTCTGCAAGTACTAAAATAAGTGGTAACAGATAGTTTTGTGATAGGATAATTTATAACGAGCAACAAGTAACAAAAGTAAATAAGGTGCAGCAAGGTGGCCCAATCCTTTTTGTAGCAAAGGACAAGCCTGGACAAACTCTTATATGATGTAAAGCGCTCCCGAGGACACATGTGAATATCGTCAAGCTAGTTTTCATCACATTCATATGATTCGCATTCGGTACTTTGATAATTTGGTATGTGGGTGGACCGGTGCTTGGGTACTGTCCTTACTTGGATAAGCATCCCACTTATGATTAACCTCTATTGCAAGCATCCGCAACTACAATAAAAGTATTAAGGTAAACCTAACCATAGCATTAAACATATGGATCCAAATCATCCCCTTACGAAGCAACGCATAAACTAGGGTTTAAGCTTCTGTCACTCTAGCAACCCATCATCTACTTATTACTTCCCAATGCCTTCCTCTAGGCTCAAATAATGGTGAAGTGTCATGTAGTCAACGTTCACATAACACCGCTAGAGGAGAGACAACATACATCTCATCAAAATATCGAACGAATACCAAATTCACATGACTACTAATAGCAAGACTTCTCCCATGTCCTCAGGAACAAAAGTAACTACTCACAAAGCATAAGCATGTTCATAATCAAACGGGTATTAATATGCATATAGGATCTAAACATATGATCTTCCACCAATTAAACCAACTAGCATCAACTACAAGGAGTAATTAACACTACTAGCAACCTACTAGCACCAATCCCAGACTTGGAGACAAGAATTGGATACAAGAGATGAACTAGGGTTTTGAGATGAGATGGTGCTGATGAAGATGTTGATGGAGACTGCCCTCTCCCGATGAGAGGGGCATTGGTGATGACGATCGCGATGATTTCCCCCTCCGGGAGGGAAGTTTCCCGGCAGAATAGCTCCGCCAGAGCCCTAGATTGGTTCCGCCAAGGTTCCGCCTCATGGCGGCGGAGTTTCGTCCGAGAAGATGGCTTATGATTTTTTTTCTATCGAAAGACTCCATATAGCAGAAGATGGCCACCGGAGGGCCACCAGGGGGCCCACGAGGTAGGGAGGCGCGCCCAGGGGGGTAGGGCGCGCCCCCCACCCTCGTGGGCAGGGTGTGGCCCCCCTGGTGAAGTTCTTGCTCTCAATATTTTTTATATATTTGGAAAACATCTTCCGTGAAGTTTCACGACTTTTGAATCTATGCAGAATAGGTATCTAATATTTGCTCCTTTTCCAGCCCAGAATCCCAGCTGTCGGTATTCTCCCTCTTTATGTAAACCTTGTAAAATAAGAGAGAATAGGCATAAGTATTGTGACATAATGTGTAATAACAACCCATAATGCAATAAATATTGATATAAAAGCATGATGCAAAATGGACGTATCAACTCCCCCAAGCTTAGACCTCGCTTGTCCTCAAGCGAAAAGCCGAAATTGAAAAATATGTCCACATGTTTAGAGATAGAGGTGTCGATAAAAATAAAATACGGACATGAGGGCATCATGATCATTCTTAGAACAGCAACTCATATAATTCTTTGTCATATAATATCTAATGCTAGAGTAATAGTTCAATCACAATATCAAATATGAATCGTAAACTTCATTGAAAACTAACGAACTATAATCTCAGTCATTGAAGCAATTACAATTTATCATAACATAGGAAAGAGTCAATGTATAAGAGATTTTCAGCAAGTCCACATACTCAACTATAATATAGTCTTTCACAATTGCTGACACTCACGCAATACTTATGTGTATGGAGTTTTAATCGGATACAGAGAAAGATAGGGGCTTATATTTTGCCTCCCAACGTTTTACCTCAAGGGTAATGTCAACAGTAATAGTTCATGAAAAATCACATCCAATTAGCCATATATACCAGGATCTTTCCAACATACTGTGCTTGCCAAAGGATAAAATGTAAAAAGGAAGGGTGAAGATCACCATGACTCTTATGCGATGTAAGAGATAAAAGTAAAAGATAGGCCCTTCGCAGAGGGAAGCAGAGGTTGTCATGCGCTTTTATGGTTGGATGCACAAAATCTTAATGCGGAAGAACGTCACTTTATATTGCCACTTGTGATATGGACCTTTATTATGCAGTCTATCGCTTTTATTACTTCCATATCACATGATCGTATAAAGCTTATTTCCTCCACACCAATCAATCATACATATTTAGAGAGTAATTTTTATTGCTTGCACCGATGACAACTTACTTGATGGATCTTACTCAATCCATAGGTAGATATGGTGGACTCTTATGGCAAGACTGGTTTAAGGGTATTTGGAAGCACAAGTAGTATCTCTACTTGGTGCAATGAATTTAGCTAGCATGAGGGGGAAAGGAAATCTCATCATGTTGGAAGATCCAAGACAATATAATTTATCTCAGATGTAAGAAAACATAACCCATTACGTTGTCTTTCTTGTCCAATGTCAACTCTTTAGCATGTCATATTTTAATGAGTGCTCACAATCATAAAAGATGTCCAAGATAGTATATTTATATGTGAAGACCTCTCTTTCTTTATTACTTCCTATTAATTGCAACGATGACCAAAACTGTGTTTGTCAACCCTCAATAACTTTTATTCATCATATTCTTTCTGTCTGAGCTCATTATTCTCCATAAGACTCACATGATCTCTTTGTTTCTTTTTATTTCTTTCCTTTTCTTTTATTCCCTTAGGATCATGGCAAAATAATCAAGCCCTTGACTCAACACTAATCTTTATTATATAGCTCACGGACTCGATTACATAGAAGGATAATAAAGCAAAACTCACAACTAGATCATACTAAGAACTTTTATTCTACTAGATCAAGATATTACCAAAAGGATCAAACTAAGAAAAGTGTTAAAGATAAAGTGATGGTGATACGATACCGGGGCACTCCCCCAAGCTTGGCAGTTGCCAAGTGGAGTGCCCATACCCATGTGATTATGTCTCCTTTGTTGGTGAAGAAGGTGGGGATGTTGATGATGGATAGTCGCACATCGAGCGTAGGAGGTCTTCTAACTTATGGATAATGCCCTTGAGTACGATGATATGCTCCTTCAACAAAATATTTTCACGTGTGAGATACTTATTTTGTATACGAGCTAACTCAATCATCTTGAAAGCTTCGATTTCTGTTGGTGTAAGAAGATTGTGATCCAGTTGAAGGGTGTCTTCTGTTGCCGGAACTTGGTCCTCCATGGCCTTCTTGATCCCTTCATCCTTGTTGATCTCCATGGGTTCTTCTCTCTTCAGCTCTATCTTCATTAGCTAAGCATCGTTGCCCTCATGGTTGGAGGAGGAGGGAGATGACATAGTGCCTGGCCTTGACAACCCTGACAGAAAATAGCTCAAAACAAAGATAGAAGATTTTTGCGTGATACGGGAGTCAAAACCCCCGGGAGATTATATAATGAATTTTTACCGACCAAAATATGTGTCGTGTACAAAAACGGAGTCCGGAGAGCACACGAGGTGCCCACAAGGTAGGGGGGCGCACCCTCCATCCTCGTGGATCCCTCGTGTCCTTCCCGGACTGCTGCTTATTTTTCTATTTTTCTAAATATTCCAAAACGGAGAAATATTGCCTTAAAACTGTTTTGGAGTCGGTTTACTTACTGTACCACATACCTATTCCTTTTCGGAGTCTGAAACGTTCCAGAAAGTGTCGCTTATGTATTCCTCCTGGGTTACGGTTTCAATAACATTGGTTTCAACATTTATGGGATTACCTGAGATATAGTGTTTGATTCTTTGACCGTTCACCACCTTCAGATTGGTGCCTTCGAAGTTGTTGATTTTTATGGCACCGGAATGGTAGACCTCCTCGATAACGTAAGGGCCTTCCCATTTAGAGAGAAGTTTTCCTGCAAAAAATCTTAAACAAGAGTTGTATAGCAATACATAATCACCTTAAACTCACGCTTTTGTATCCTTTTGCCATGCCATCTTTTAACTTTTTCTTTAAACAACTTGGCATTTTTGTAGGCTTGGGTTCTCCATTCATCAAGTGAGCTAATATCAAATAACCTCTTCTCACCGGCAAGTTTAAAATCATAATTAAGTTATTTAATAGCCCAATAATCCTTGTGTTCTAGTTCTAGATGTAAGTGACATGCTTTTCCATAGACCATTTTATACGGAGACATACCCATAAGATTTTTATATGCAGTTCTATAGGCCCATAATGCATCATCAAGTTTCTTGGACCAATTCTTTCTAGACCTATTAACAGTCTTTTGCAAAATTAATTTGAGTTCTCTATTACTCAATTCTACTTGATCACTAGACTGAGGGTGATAAGGAGATGCAATTCTATGGTTAACATCATATTTAGCAAGCATTTTACGGAAAGCACCATGAATAAAATGTGAACCACCATCAGTCATTAAATATCTAGGGACTCCAAATCTTGGAAAAATAACTTCTGTAAGCATTTTAATAGAAGTGATATGATCAGCACTACTAGTTGGAATAGCTTCTACCCACTAAGTAACATAATCAACAGCAACTAAAATATGTGTATAACCATTAGAGGAAGGAAAAGGTCCCATATATTCAAAACCCCAAACATCAAATGGTTCAGTAACAAGTGAATGATTCATAGGCATTTCTTGACATCTACTAATATTACCAATTCTTTGACATTCATCACAAGATAAGACAAACTTACGGGCATCCTTGAAGAGAGTAGGCCAATAAAAACCAGATTGCAGTACCTTATGTGCAGTTCTATCTCCAGCATGGTGTCCTCCATAAGCTTCGGAGTGACACTTGCATAGGATCTGTTCCTGTTCATGCTCAGGTACAGAACGTCTAATAACACCATCTACTCCTTCTTTATAAAGATGTGGGTCATCCCAAAAGTAATGCCTCAAATCATAGAAGAACCTTTTCTTTTGCTAGTATGTGAAACTAGGTGGTATAAACTTAGCAACAATGTAATTAGCATAATCAGCATACCATGGAGCAGTATGAGAAGCATTTATGACATTTAATTGCTCATCAAGAAAGCTATCATCAATAGGTAGTGGGTCATCAAGCACATTTTCTAACCTAGACAAGTTGTCTGCAACGGGGTTCTCAGCTCCTTTTCTATCAACAATATGCAAATCAAATTCTTGTAGCAAGAGAACCCATCTAATAAGTCTAGGTTTAGCATCTTTCTTTTCCATATGATATTTAATAGCAGCATGATTAGTGTGAATAGTTACTTTAGAATCAACAATATAAGGTCTAAACTTATCACAAGCAAATACAACTGCTAAGAATTCTTTTTCAGTAGTAGCATAATTTCTTTGAGCATTGTCTAGAGTTTTACTAGCATATTGAATAACATTTAGTTTCTTATCAACTCTTTGTCCTAGAACAGCACCTACAGCATAATCACTAGCATCACACATAATTTCAAAGGGTAAATTCCAATCAGGTGGCTGAACAATAGGTGCAGAGATCAATGCTTTCTTAAGTATTTCAAATGCTTCTACACAATCATCATCAAAGACAAATGGTATATATTTTTGTAATAAATTAGTCACAGGCCAAGAAATTTTTGAGAAGTCCTTAATGAACCTCCTATAAAAACTGGCATGACCAAGGAAACTTCTTATACCTTTGATGTCCTTGGGACATGGCATCTTTTCAATAGCATCAACCTTGGCTTTATCAACTTCAATACCTCTTTCAGAAACTTTATTCCCCAAGAAAATACCTTCATTAACCATAAAGTGGCACTTTCCCCAATTCAAGAAAAGATTAGTTTCTTCACATCTCTGCAAAACTCGATCAAGGTTGCTGAAGCAATCATCAAAAGAAGATCCATAGACGGAAAAGTCGTCCATGAAAACCTCACAAATCTTTTCACAAAAGTCAGAGAATATAGCCATCATGCATCTTTGAAAGGTAGCAGGTGCATTACATAAACCAAAAGGCATACGTCTATAAGAAAAAGTACCAAAAGGGCATGTAAAAGTTGTCTTTGATTGATCTTTAGCTGACACAGGTATTTGAGAGAAACCAGAATAACCATCTAGAAAGAAAAAATGTGTATGTTTGGACAATCTTTCTAGCATTTGATCGATAAAAGGTAAGGGGTAATGATATTTTTTAGTAGCCTTATTTAATTTGCGGAAATCAATTACCATCCTATAACCTGTAATAATTCTTTGAGGGATCAATTCATCTTTATCATTAGGAACAACAGTAATACCTCCCTTCTTAGGGACACAATGGACAGGGCTTACCCACTGACTATCAGCAACGGGATAAATTATACCTGCCTCAAGGAGCTTTAGTATCTCCTTTCTTACCACTTCTTTCATTTTAGGATTCAGCCGGCGTTGATGATCACGAACTGGTTTAGCATCTTATTCCAAATTAATTTTATGTTGACATAGAGTGGGACCAATGCCCTTAAGATCATCAAGAGTATACCCAATAGCAGTGCGGTGCTTCTTAAGAGTTTTGAATAATCTCTCTTCTTCATGCTCTGAAAAGTTAGCACTAATAATAATAGGATATATATTTTTCTCATCAAGATAAGCATACTTAAGAGTATCAGGTAACAGTTTAAGATCAAACATGGGATCACCCTTGGGTGGAGGAGGATCTGTTGGGGAACGTTGCAGAAAACAAAAATTTTCCTACTCGTTTCACCAAGATCATCTAGGAGTTCATCTAGCAACGAGTCATTGGATGCATCTACATACCTTTGTAGATCGCGAGCGGAAGCGTTCAAAGAACGGGGATGATGTAGTCGAACACGACGTGATTCGAATCACCGGAGATCCTAGCACCGAACGGACGGCACCTCCGCGTTCAACACACGTACGGAACAGCCACGTCTCCTCCTTCTTGATCCAGCAAGGGAGGGAGGAGAGGTTGAGGGAGATGGCACCAGCAGCAGCACGACGGCGTGGTGTTGATGGAGCTGCAGTACTCCGGCAGAGCTTCGCTAAGCACTAAGGAGGTTGAGGAGGTGTTGGGGAGGGAGAAGGAGGCAACCTAAGGCCAAGGACTCAAGGTATGAGGTCCCTCCTCTCCCCCACTATATATAGGGGTGCCAAGGGGGGGTGGTGCGCAGCCTAGGAGATCCAATCTCCTATGGCCGGCGGCCAAGGGGAGGTTTCCCTCCCCCCCAAGGCACCTAGGAGGTGCCTTCCACTAGTAGGACTCCTCCCCCTTGGAAACCCTAGGCGCATGGGCCTAGTGGGGCTGGTGCCCTTGGCCCAAGTAGGCCAAGGCGCACCCCCTACAGCCCATGTGGCCCCCGGGGATGGGTGGCCCCACCCGGTGGGCCCCCGGGACCCCTCCGGTGGTCCCGGTACAATACCGATAACCCCGAAACTTGTCCCGATGCCCGAAACAGGACTTCCCATATATAAATCTTTACCTCTGGACCATTCCGGAACTCCTCGTGACGTCCGGGATCTCATCCGGGACTCCGAACAACATTCGGGTTACTGCATATACATATCCCTACAACCCTAGCGTAACTGAACCTTAAGTGTGTAGACCCTACGGGTTCGGGAGACATGTAGACATGACCGAGACGACTCTCCGGTCAATAACCAACAGCGGGATCTGGATACCCATGTTGGCTCCCACATGCTCCACGATGATCTCATCGGATGAACCACGATGTCGAGGATTCTATCAACCCCGTATGCTATTCCCTTTGTCTATCGATATGTTACTTGCCCGAGATTCGATCGTCGGTATCCCAATACCTCGTTCAATCTTGTTACCGGCAAGTCACTTTACTCGTACCGTAATGCATGATCCCGTGACCAGACACTTGGTCACTCTGAGCTCATTATGATGATGCATTACCGAGTGGGCCCAGTGATACCTCTCCGTCATACGGAGTGACAAATCCCAGTCTCGATCCATATAAAACAATAGATACTTTCGGAGATACCTGTAGTGCACCTTTATAGTCACCCAGTTACGTTGTGACGTTTGATACACCCAAAGCACTCCTACGGTATCCAGGAGTTATACGATCTCATGGTCGAAGGAAGAGATACTTTGACATTGCAAAACTCTAGCAAACGAACTATACGATCTTGTGCTATGTTTAGGATTGGGTCTCGTCCATCACATCATTCTCCTAATGATGTGATCTCGTTATCAATGACATCCAGTGTCCATAGTCAGGAAATCATGACTATCTGTTGATCAACGAGCTAGTTATCTAGAGGCTCACTAGGGACATGTTGGTGTCTGTTATTCACACATGTATTACGATTTCCGGATAACACAATTATAGCATGAATAAAGACAATTACCATGAACAAGGAAATATAATAATAATGCTTTTATTATTGCCTCTAGGGCATATTTCCAACAGTCTCCCACTTGCACTAGAGTCAATAATCTAGTTACATTGTGATGAATCGAACACCCATGGAATTCTGGTGTTGATCATGTTTTGCTCTAGGGAGAGGTTTAGTCAACGGATCTGCTACATTCAGGTCCGTATGTACTTTACAAATCTCTATGTCTCCATCTTGAACATTTTCACGAATGGAGTTGAAGCGACGCTTGATGTGCCTTGTCTTCTTGTGAAACCTGGGCTCCTTGGCAAGTGCAATAGCTCCAGTGTTGTCACAGAAGAGCTTGATCGGCCCCGACGCATTGGGTATGACTCCTAGGTCGGTGATGAACTCCTTCACCCATATTGCTTCATGTGCTGCCTCCGAGGCTGCCATGTACTCCGCTTCACATGTAGATCCCGCCACGACGCTTTGCTTGCAACTGCACCAGCTTACTGCCCCACCATTCAAAATATACACGTATCTGGTTTGTGACTTAGAGTCATCCAGATCTGTGTCGAAGCTAGCGTCGACGTAACCCTTTACGATGAGCTCTTCGTCACCTCCATAAACGAGAAACATTTCCTTAGTCCTTTTCAGGTACTTTAGGATATTCTTGACCGCTGTCCAGTGTTCCTTGCCGGGATTACTTTGGTACCTTCCTACCAAACTTACGGCAAGGTTTACATCAGGTCTGGTACACAGCATGGCATACATAATAGAACCTATGGCTGAGGCATAGGGGATGACGCTCATCTCTTCTATATCTTCTGCCGTGGTCGGACATTGAGCTGTGCTCAATTTCACACCTTGTAACACAGGCAAGAACCCTTTCTTGGACTGATCCATTTTGAACTTCTTCAAAATCTTATCAAGATATGTGCTTTGTGAAAGACCTATGAGGCGTCTCGATCTATCTCTATAGATTTTGATGCCTAATATATAAGCAGCTTCTCCAAGGTCCTTCATTGAAAAACTTTTATTCAAGTAGGCCTTGATGCTGTCCAAAAGTTCTATATCATTTCCCATCAAAAGTATGTCATCTAGATATAGTATGAGAAATGCTATAGAGCTCCCACTCACTTTCTTGTAAACACAGGCTTCTCCATAAGTCTGTGTAAACCCAAACGCTTTGATCATCTCATCAAAGCGAATGTTCCAACTCCGAGATGCTTGCACCAGCCCATAAATCGAGCGTTGGAGCTTGCACACTTTGTCAGCATTCTTAGGATCGACAAAACCTTCCGGCTGCATCATATACAATTCTTCCTTAAGGAAACCATTAAGGAATGCTGTTTTGACGTCCATTTGCCAAATTTCATAATCATAAAATGCGGCAATTGCTAACATGATTCGGACGGACTTCAGCTTCGCTACCGGTGAGAAAGTCTCATCGTAGTCAACCCCTTGAACTTGTCGATAACCCTTAGCGACAAGCCGAGCTTTATAGATGGTCACATTACCATCCGCGTCTGTCTTCTTCTTAAAGATCCATTTATTTTCTATGGCTCGCCGTTCTACGGGCAAGTCAGTCAAAGTCCATACTTCGTTTTCATACATGGATCCTATCTCGGATTTCATGGCTTCTAGCCATTTGTCGGAATCTGGTCCCGCCATCGCTTCTTCATAGTTCGAAGGTTCACCGTTGTCTAACAACATGATTTCCAAGACAGGGTTGCCGTACCATTCTGGTGCGGAACGTGTCCTCGTGGACCTTCGAATTTCAGTAGGAGCTTGATCAGAATTATCTTGATCATTATCATTAACTTCCTCTCTAGTCGGTGCAGGCACCTCAGGAACATTTTCTTGAGTTGCGCCATTTTCCGGTTCAAGAGGTAATACTTCATCAAGTTCTACTTTCCTCCCACTTACTTCTTTCGAGAGAAACTCTTTCTCCAGAAAGGACCCATTCTTGGCAACAAAGATCTTGCCTTCGGATCTGTGGTAGAAGGTGTACCCAACAGTTTCTTTTGGGTATCCTATGAAGACGCATTTTTCCGATTTGGGTTCGAGCTTTTCAGGTTGAAGTTTCTTGACATAAGCATCGCATCCCCAAACTTTTAGAAACGACAGCTTAGGTTTCTTCCCAAACCATAATTCATACGGTGTCGTCTTAACGGATTTCGACGGAGCCCTATTTAAAGTGAATGCGGCAGTCTCTAAAGCATAGCCCCAGAAGGAAAGCGGTAAATCGGTAAGAGACATCATAGATCGCACCATATCTAACAGAGTGCGATTACGACGTTCGGACACACCATTACGCTGAGGTGTTCCAGGCGGCGTGAGTTGTGAAACTATTCCACATTTTCTTAAGTGTGCCCCAAACTCGTGACTCAAGCATTCTCCTCCACGATCTGATCGTAGAAACTTGATTTTCCTGTCACGTTGATTTTCAACCTCACTCTGAAATTCCTTGAACTTTTCAAAGGTTTCAGACTTGTGTTTCATTAAGTAGATATACCCATACCTACTTAAATCATCAGTGAGGGTGAGAACATAACGATAGCCACCGCGAGCCTCAACACTCATTGGACCGCACACATCAGTATGTATGATTTCCAATAAGTTGGTTGCTCGCTCCATTGTTCCTGAGAACGGAGTCTTGGTCATTTTACCCATAAGGCATGGTTCGCACGTGTCAAATGATTCATAATCAAGAGACTCTAAAAGTCCATCAGCATGGAGCTTCTTCATGCGTTTAACACCTATGTGACCAAGGCGGCAGTGCCACAAGTATGTGGGACTATCATCATCAACCTTACTTTTTTTTGGTACTCACATTATGAATATGTGTAGCATCACGTTCGAGATTCATAAGGAATAAACCATTCACCATAGGAGCATGACCATAAAACATATCTCTCATAAAAATGGAACAACCATTATTCTCAGATTTAAAAGAGTAGCCATCTCGAATTAAACGAGATCCCGATACAATGTTCATGCTCAAAGCTGGCACTAAATAACAATTATCAAGGTTTAAAACTAATCCCGAAGGGAGATGCAGAGGTAGCGTGCCGACGGCGATCACATTGACCTTGGAACCATTCCCGACGCGCATCGTCACCTCGTCCTTTGCCAGTTTCCGCTTATTCTGCAGCCCCTGCTTTGAGTTACAAATGTGAGCAACTGCACCGGTATCAAATACCCAGGAGCTACTACGGGCACTAGTAAGGTACACATCAATTACATGTATATCACATATACCTTTTGTTTTGCCGGCCTTCTTATCCGCTAAGTACTTAGGGTAGTTCCGCTTCCAGTGACCGCTTCCCTTGCAATAAAAACACTCAGTCTCGGGCTTGGGTCCATTCTTTGGTTTCTTCCCAGCAGCTTGCTTGCCGGGCGCGGCAACCTCCTTGCCGTCCTTCTTGAAGTTCTTTTTACCCTTGCCTTTCTTGAACTTAGTGGTTTTATTGACCATCAACACTTGATGTTCCTTTCTGACTTCTACCTCTGCTGATTTCAGCATAGCAAATACTTCAGGAATGGTCTTTTCCATCCCCTGCATATTGAAGTTCATCACAAAGCTCTTGTAGCTTGGTGGAAGCGACTGGAGGATTCTGTCAATGACCGCATCATCCGGGAGATTAACTCCCAGCTGAGTCAAGCGGTTATGCAACCCAGACATAGTGAGTATGTGCTCACTGACAGAACTGTTTTCCTCCATCTTACAGCTAAAGAATTTGTCGGAGACTTCATATCTCTCAACCCGGGCATGAGCTTGGAAAACCATTTTTAGCTCTTCGAACATCTCATATGCTCCATGTCTCTCAAAACGCTTTTGGAGCCCCGGCTCTAGGCTGTAAAGCATGCCGCACTGAACGAGGGAGTAGTCATCGAAATGTGCCTGCCAAGCGTTCATAACATCTTGTTCTGCAGGGAGAACGGGTGCGTCACCAAGCGGTGCTTGTAGGACATAATCTTTCTTGGCAGCTATGAGGATGATCCTCAGGTTCCGGACCCAGTCCGTATAGTTGCTGCCATCGTCTTTCAGCTTAGTTTTCTCTAGGAACGCGTTGAAGTTGAGGACTACGTTGGCCATTTGATCTACAAGACATATTGCAAAGATTTTAGACTAGGTTCATGATAATTAAGTTCAACTAATCAAATTATTAGTGAACTCCCACTTAGATTAGACATCCCTCTGGTCATCTAAGTATTACATGATCCGAGTTAAACTAGACCGTGTCCGATCATCACGTGAGACGGACTAGTCAACATCGGTGAACATCTTCATGTTGATCGTATCTTCTATACGACTCATGCTCGACCTTTCGGTCTTCTGTGTTCCGAGGCCATGTCTGTACATGCTAGGCTCGTCAAGTCAACCTAAGTGTTTGCATGTGTAAATCTGTCTTACACCCGTTGTATGTGAACGTCTGAATAAAACACCCGATCATCACGTGGTGTTTTGAAACAGCGAACTGTCGCAACGGTGCACAGTTAGGGGGAACACTTCTTGAAATTGGTATGAGGGATCACCTTATTTACTACCGTCGTTCTAAGTAAACAAGATGCAAAACATGATAAACATCACATGCAATCAAATAATAAACGTGACATGATATGGCCAATATCACACAGCTCCTTTGATCTCCATCTTGGGGCTCCATGATCATCTTGTCACCGGCTTGACACCATGATCTCCATCATCATGATCTCCATCATCGTGTCTCCATGAAGTTGCTCGCCAACTATTACTTCTACTACTATGGCTAACGCGTTTAGCAATAAAGTAAAGTAATTTACATGGCGTTTCTTGATGACATGCAGGTCATATAAAAGAATAAAGACAACTCCTATGGCTCCTGCCGGTTGTCATACTCATCGACATGCAAGTCGTGAATCCTATTACAATAGCATGAACATCTCATACATCACATATAGATCATTCATCATTCATCACAACTTTGGCCATATCATATCACAAACCACTTGCTGCAAAAACAAGTTAGACGTCCTCTAATTGTTGTTGCATGTTTTACGTGGCTGAATTAGGGTTCTAGCAAGAACGTTTTCTTACCTACGTTAAAGCCACAACGTGATTTGTCAACTTCTATTTACCCTTCATAAGGACCCTGTTCATCGATTCCGCTCCAACTAAAGTAGGAGAGACAGACACCCGCCAGCCACCTTATGCAACTAGTGCATGTTAGTCGGTGGAACCGGTCTCACGTAAGCGTACGTGTAAGGTTGGTCCGGGCCGCTTCATCCCACAATACCGCTGAAGCAAGAAAGGACTAGTAACGGCAAGAAAGTTGACAAATCTACGCCCACAACAAATTGTGTTCTACTCGTGCAAGAAGAACTACGCATAGACCTAGCTCATGATGCCACTGTTGGGGAACGTTGCAGAAAACAAAAATTTTCCTACTCGTTTCACCAAGATCATCTAGGAGTTCATCTAGCAACGAGTCATTGGATGCATCTACATACCTTTGTAGATCGCGAGCGGAAGCGTTCAAAGAACGGGGATGATGTAGTCGAACACGACGTGATTCGAATCACCGGAGATCCTAGCACCGAACGGACGGCACCTCCGCGTTCAACACACGTACGGAACAGCCACGTCTCCTCCTTCTTGATCCAGCAAGGGAGGGAGGAGAGGTTGAGGGAGATGGCACCAGCAGCAGCACGACGGCGTGGTGTTGATGGAGCTGCAGTACTCCGGCAGAGCTTCGCTAAGCACTAAGGAGGTTGAGGAGGTGTTGGGGAGGGAGAAGGAGGCAACCTAAGGCCAAGGACTCAAGGTATGAGGTCCCTCCTCTCCCCCACTATATATAGGGGTGCCAAGGGGGGGGGGTGGTGCGCAGCCTAGGAGATCCAATCTCCTATGGCCGGCGGCCAAGGGGAGGTTTCCCTCCCCCCAAGGCACCTAGGAGGTGCCTTCCACTAGTAGGACTCCTCCCCCTTGGAAACCCTAGGCGCATGGGCCTAGTGGGGCTGGTGCCCTTGGCCCAAGTAGGCCAAGGCGCACCCCCTACAGCCCATGTGGCCCCCGGGGATGGGTGGCCCCACCCGGTGGGCCCCCGGGACCCCTCCGGTGGTCCCGGTACAATACCGATAACCCCGAAACTTGTCCCGATGCCCGAAACAGGACTTCCCATATATAAATCTTTACCTCCGGACCATTCCGGAACTCCTCGTGACGTCCGGGATCTCATCCGGGACTCCGAACAACATTCGGGTTACTGCATATACATATCCCTACAACCCTAGCATAACTGAACCTTAAGTGTGTAGACCCTACGGGTTCGGGAGACATGTAGACATGACCGAGACGACTCTCCGGTCAATAACCAACAGCGGGATCTGGATACCCATGTTGGCTCCCACATGCTCCACGATGATCTCATCGGATGAACCACGATGTCGAGGATTCTATCAACCCCGTATGCTATTCCCTTTGTCTATCGATATGTTACTTGCCCGAGATTCGATCGTCGGTATCCCAATACCTCGTTCAATCTCGTTACCGGCAAGTCACTTTACTCGTACCGTAATGCATGATCCCGTGACCAGACACTTGGTCACTCTGAGCTCATTATGATGATGCATTACCGAGTGGGCCCAGTGATACCTCTCCGTCATACGGAGTGACAAATCCCAGTCTCGATCCATATAAAACAATAGATACTTTCGGAGATACCTGTAGTGCACCTTTATAGTCACCCAGTTACGTTGTGACGTTTGATACACCCAAAGCACTCCTACGGTATCCAGGAGTTATACGATCTCATGGTCGAAGGAAGAGATACTTTGACATTGCAAAACTCTAGCAAACGAACTATACGATCTTGTGCTATGTTTAGGATTGGGTCTCGTCCATCACATCATTCTCCTAATGATGTGATCTCGTTATCAATGACATCCAGTGTCCATAGTCAGGAAATCATGACTATCTGTTGATCAACGAGCTAGTTATCTAGAGGCTCACTAGGGACATGTTGGTGTCTGTTATTCACACATGTATTACGATTTCCGGATAACACAATTATAGCATGAATAAAGACAATTATCATGAACAAGGAAATATAATAATAATGCTTTTATTATTGCCTCTAGGGCATATTTCCAACAGGATCCCCTAGGATTTCAACAGGTAAATTGTTTTTCAGAATAGGTTCCTGTTTAAAGAATACTTCATCTAATTCCCTTCTTTCATTCATAAACATGTCATTTTCATGGTCTAGCAAATATTGTTCTAACTGATCACTAGGAGGTACGGCAATAGAAGCAAGACCAATAATTTCATCCTTACTAGGTAATTCTTTTTCACGGTGTTGTCTACTAAATTTAGAAATATTAAATTCATGAGTCATATCATCTAAACCGATAGTAACAACATATCTTTTGCAATCTATGGTAGCATTAATAGTATTTAGGAAGGGTCTACCAAATATAATGGGACAAAAGCTATCTTGTGGGGAACCAAGAACAAGAAAATCAGCAGGATATTTAGTTTTCCCACACAAGACTTCAACATCTCTAACAATTCCCATTGGTGAAATAGTATCTCTATTGGCAAGTTTAATTGTGACATCAATATCTTCCATCTCAGCAGGTGCAATATCATGCATAACTTCTTTGTATAAGGAATAATGTATTGCACTAGCACTAGCACCCATATCACATAAGCCATGATAACAATGATATCCTATTTTAACAGAAATAACAGGCATGCCTACCATAGGACTAGGTTTATCTTTATCACGGGGTTTAGCAATTCTAGTAGTTTCATTACAGAAATAAATAACATGCCCATCTATATTATCAGACAAGAGATCTTTAACAATAGCAATATTAGGTTCAACTATAAATTGCTCAGGAGGTGTATATGTTTTAATATTGCTTTTACGAACCACAGTTGAAGATTTAGCATGATCCTTTATCTTAACAGGGAAAGGTGGTTTCTCAACATAAGAAGTAGGAACAATAGGATCATTATAAGTGATAGTTTTTCTTTAACTTTAATAGGTGCAGCTACTTTTACTTCTATGGGAGGATGATATTTAAACCACTTCTCCTTGGGGAGATCAACATAAGCAGCAAAAGATTCACAGAAAGAAGCTACTATCTCAGAGTCAAGTCCATATTTCGTGCTAAATTTATGAAAAATATCGGTATCCATAAAAGATTTAACACAATCAAAACTAGGTGTCATACCTGACTCCTTACCATTGTTGAGGTCCCAATCTTCAGAGTTGCGTTTTATTCTTTCCAATAAATCCCATTTGAATTCAATAGTCTTCATCATAAAAGAGCCAGCACAAGAAGTATCAAGCATGGTGCGATTGTTACCAGAAAGCCGAGCATAAATTTTTTGAATAATCATTTCTCTTGAGAGCTCATGATTGGGGCATGAATATAACATTGATTTAAGCCTCCCCCAAGCTTGAGTGATGCTTTCTCCTTCGCGAGGCCAAAAATTATATATATAATTACGATCACGATGAACAAGATGCATAGGATAGAACTTCTGATGAAATTCCAATTTCAATCGTTTGTAATTCCAAGACCTCATATCATCACATGGCCTATACCATGTCGATGCATCTCCCCTCAAAGATAAGGGGAAGACCTTCTTCTTAACAACATTTTCAGTAGGTTCAGTAGGTTGAGGAGCAACTCTTTGCTCTACTGGTCGGGGTGAAGATACCCCGAACAAGCCCCTCAGAGGATTACTTTCCATAGTAACAAATGACAGTAAATTTCAGCACACTATATAAATTTTTCCTTACCAAATTCCACCTACCAAAGGCGCTTCACTCCCTGGCAATGGCGCCAGAAAAGAGTCTTGATGACCCACAAGTATAGGGGATCTATCGTAGTCCTTTTGATAAGTAAGAGTGTCGAACCCAACGAGGAACAGAAGGAAATGATAAGCTGTTTCCAGCAAGGTATTCTCTGCAAGTACTGAAATAAGTGGTAACAGATAGTTTTGTGATAGGATAATTTGTAACGAGCAACAAGTAACAAAAGTAAATAAGGTGCAGCAAGGTGGCCCAATCCTTTTTTTAGCAAAGGACAATCCTGGACAAACTCTTATATGATGTAAAGCGCCCCTAAGGACACATGGGAATATCGTCAAGCTAGTTTTCATCACGTTCATATGATTCGCGTTTGGTACTTTGGTAATTTGGTATGTGGGTGGACCGGTGCTTGGGTACTGTCCTTACTTAGACAAGCATCCCACTTATGATTAACCTCTATTGCAAGCATCCGCTACTACAACAAAAGTATTAAGGTAAACCTAACCATAGCATTAAACATATGGATCCAAATCAACCCCTTACGAAGCAACGCATAAACTAGGGTTTAAGCTTCTGTCACTCTAGCAACCCATCATCTACTTATTACTTCCCAATGCCTTCCTCTAGGCCCAAATAATGGTGAAGTGTCATGTAGTCGACGTTCACATAACACCGCTAGAGGAGAGACAACATATATCTCATCAAAATATCGAACGAATACCAAATTCACATGACTACTAATAGCAAGACTTCTCCCATGTCCTCAGGAACAAAAGTAACTACTCACAAAGCATAAACATGTTCATAATCAGAGGGGTATTAATATGCATATAGGATCTGAACATATGATCTTCCACCAATTAAACCAACTAGCATCAACTACAAGGAGTAATTAACACTACTACAACCTACTAGCACCAATCCCGGACTTGGAGACCAGAATTGGATACAAGAGATGAACTAGGGTTTTGAGATGAGATGGTGTTGATGAAGATGTTGATGGAGATTGCCCTCTCCCGATGAGAGGAGCGTTGGTGATGACGATGGCGATGATTTCCCCCTCTGGGAGGGAAGTTTCCCCGGCAGAACAGCTCCGCCAGAGCCCTAGATTGGTTCCGCCAAGGTTCCGCCTCGTGGCAGTGGAGTTTCGTCTGAGAAGATGGCTTATGATTTTTTCCATCGAAAGACTCCATATAGCAGAAGATGGACACCGGAGAGCCACCAGGGGCCCACGAGGTAGGGGCGTGCCCAGGGGGTAGGGCGCGCCCCCACCCTTGTGGGCAGGGTGTGGCCCCCCTGGTTAAGTTCTTACTCTCAATATTTTTTATATATTTGGAAAACATCTTCCGCGAAGTTTCAGGACTTTTGGAGCTGTGCAGAATAGGTCTCTAATATTTGCTCCTTTTCCAGCCCAGAATCCCAGCTGCCGGCATTCTCCCTCTTTATGTAAACCTTGTAAAATAAGAGAGAATAGGCATAAGTATTGTGACATAATGTGTAATAACAGCCCATAATGCAATAAATATTGATATAAAAGCATGATGAAAAATGGATGTATCAATCTCCTCCCTTGTAACCGACTCTGTGTAACCCTAGCCCCTCCGGTGTCTATATAAACCGGAGGGTTTTAGTCCGTAGAACAACAACAATCATACCATAGGTAGCTTCTAGGGTTTAGCCTCTCCGATCTCATGGTAGATCAACTCTTGTAATACTCATATCATCAAGATCAATCAAGCAGGAAGTAGGGTATTACCTCCATCACGAGGGCCCGAACCTGGGTAAACATTGTGTCCCCCGCCTCCTGTTACCATCCGCCTTAGACGCACAGTTCGGGACCCCCTACCCGAGATCAGTCGGTTTTGACACCGACACTCCCGAAAAAGAAGGAATTCCTTATTGATATGAGTAGTCTATCATCCCTAATAAGCCAGGCTATCACAAAACCTATGGCCCACGGGTCTACTTTCCATCATATAAGTTTCTATTTTCCATCATACAAGTTTCCGATCTACAAAATTAGTTTTTGATCTACTAGTTTTGCAATCTTTTACTTGCCGATCTATAAACCAAAAATGTTTACTTTACCGTTTATCTATCTCTATCAAATCTCACTTTTGCAAGTGACCGTGAAGGGATGGACAACCCCTTGTATCGCATTGGGTTCAAGTTGTTTGATTGTTTGTGCAGGTATTAGGTGATTTGTGCATTGTATCCTACTGGATTGATACCTTGGTTCTCAAACTGAGGGAAATACTTATCTCTACTTTGCTGCATCACCCTTTCTTCTTCAAGGGAAAAACCAATGCAAGCTCAAGAAGTAGCAGAAAGAATTTCTGGTGCCGTTGCCGGGGAGATCTACGCCAAGTCAAGACATACCAAGTACCCATCATAAACTCTCATCTCTTGCATTACATTATTCACCATTCCCCTCTCGTTTTCCTCACCCCCACTTCTAAAACGATTTTCGAGAAGATTTGCCTTTTCTTCGCCCCTCTTTCGTTCGTCTTTTTCATTTGCTTTTTGTGTGCTCATGTGTTGGATTGCTTGCTTTGTCATGATGGCTCAAGAGAATACCAAACTGTGTGACTTTTCCAACACTAATAATAATGATTTTATTAGTACTCCGATTGCTCCCGTCACTAGTGCAGAATCTTGTGAAATTAATGCCGCTTTGCTGAATCTTGTTATGAAAGATCAATTTTCCGGCCTTCCTAGTGAAGATACCACATCCCATTTTAATAGTTTCATTGAGTTATGTGATATGCAAAAGAAAAAAGATGTGGATAATGATATTGTTAAATTGAAGCTATTTCCGTTCTCACTTCGAGATCGTGCTAAAACTTGGTTTTCATCTTTCCCTAAAAATAGTATTGATTCATGGAGTAAGTGTAAAGATGCTTGGTTCTCAAATTGAGGGAAATACTTATATCTACTTTGTTGCATCACCCTTTCCTCTTCAAGGGAAAAACCAACGCAAGCTCAAGAAGTAGCAAGCAGACAACTCATGAGTGATGCCCAGTGTGTCAATCTAAGTGTCGAAGCTAGTGTTCTTGAATTACGTGCCATTGTCACTTCGGATATGCTTGATCTTGATGCCATAGTTGGTCATGGCACAGTTAGCGAAGTGTTTGAAGACATCTTGCACTTCAGTCTTCTAGAGAATTATGTGTACCCAGGTGTATCTCGAATAATCATCAACAATAACGAAGACATAGAGATGTGTAGTAGTAGTAAGGGTAGAGTAGTGAGTAGGGCCAAATAAGTCCATGTGTAACAACTCGAAGGGACGAGGGTCATCATGATTGTCTTTGAGGGATGTTTTGCCCTAGTCATCTTCTTGGCTTCACAGGCACCACATAGATGTTCCTTCTTGAACTTGACGCCCTCGATGCCAATGATATGCTTCTTCTTCACTAGAGTGTACAAGTTCCTCATGCCCTCATGTTCTAGCCTCCGATGCCAAAGCCAACACTCTGAAGCTTTTGCTAGAAGACATACGACAAGTTGTGGTCCTATGGAGAAATCTATCATATACAAATCACCTCTTCGATAACCTTCAAAGACTAGAGATTTGTCAGTTTCCATAAGTACAAGGCAACAATATTTTTCAAATATCACAATCATGTCCAGATCACAAAGCATTGAGACAGACATTAAGTTGTATCCAAGGGATTCAACAAGCATCACTTTGAGATAGCAGCTCTACCTAGGCTCAATACCTTGCTTTTACCAGTGTCATCAAATGTGATGAGGCTTTTAGTAGATGGGCGTAGGGTTGAATCCATGAGAAGACTTCGATCACCAGTCATGTGGTTAGTGCATCCACTGTCCATAATCCACTCAGTAGCTTTTGGAGTCGTACCCTAGAGTGTAGTTAGCGGGATAGGCTTCACCAAGAGTATTGTGAAGCACATACATATAACGAACAAGCATACCGTCAACGTTAAGATTCTTGGACGGTAAGATAGGATGCTCATCAAGAAACCCATGGAAGAAATAAATGGTAAGGCCATGTTGGCACTTTATCTAGCGTCCCACAAGATGTTTTAGGTCCCCAGCATTGTCTTGAGAAGTCAATGATTTCCGGCTGGAGACCTTTCCATGCAAGAGAAGTTAATTCTTCTTAACCACCCACATCTTAAGGGGTGGCTTAGAAGCAATAAGTCTAAGTGTAGCATCTGAGAACTTTGGCTTTGGAGCCCTTGCAAATAGCTTTGTAGAAGGTGAATAGTACTCAAACGAATATGCACGAATGTTCTTTGATCTGTGAACATAGCGGTTAGATGAAACACGCTCATATTCATGAGTCAGATGATAATTTCCCTACAAAACATTGGCGTTAGGGTGACCTTGTGAGGTCCTCTGTCTGTATGAAGCCTTTGACCATATGAAGCCTTTGGTCTGGGTTTGTCTTCTTCCCTGGTAGTGTCATGATGACATTCACCGGAAGCTTCTCAAGACAACTTTTAGGTACCCAGATCTTCTCCAAAGGTGGTCCATTCCTGCAGTTAGTACCAATAAACCTGGCAAACACTTCACCATTCTAATTCTTAAAAAGCTTATAATTGAGTCAAAGGACTCATCAATGATAATGGGGTTAGCAGAAGTGAAGCCAGATAAAGTAGATGGATCTACTGAAGGACCCTTTGCAGCAACCCATGTGGTTTTGGGGTACTGCTCAGGCTTCTAGTAAGAACCATCAACATTCATTTTCCTCTCGAAACCAACACCTTCTTTCCTAGGGTTTCGGTTCAGAATCTGTTTCTTTGAGGCCATCACATAGTGTTTGATGCCATTTGAGGCTTTTGTACATGTCTGTTTCAAGTAATGTCTTCAACCTAGCATTCTCATCAGTAATAGTAGTGATATCCTCAGATGAGGGGTTTGCTACCACATCAGCAGTTGAAGATATTGCAACATCAGAGGCAGTAGAACATTCAGCAATAGAGACAACATTGTCACGCTCAAGGCATTTTAAACATGGTGGCACAAAATCTTCCTGAGCGGAACTGATCTGTTGAGCGAGTAGTGAATCGTTCTCTTTTCGAAGATCTTCATGAAACGCTCTTAGTTTCTCTAGATCTTGCTTCCTTTGAAGATAATCATAGGAAAGCTTCTCATGAGTGGCTGAGAGGGTTTCATGACGATGTTCAAGTTTTTCGTACTTAACACAAAGGTTTTTGATGTCTTCGATTAAGGACTGAGTTTGATTCATTTCCTCGTCCAACGGGTCATCACTTTTGTCTAACAATTTTTGAATGTGTTCCATTGCAGTTTGTTGTTCAGTTGCAATTTTAGCAAGACTCTTATATCTTGGTTTGGATCCACATTCAGAGTCATCTTCACTGGAGGTTTGAAAGTAGGCATCACGTGAGTTTACCTTGGCACCTCGTGCCATGAAGCAATAGGTTGGAGTAGAGTCATCCCCATCATTGGCTTCAGTGTCAACGGCGTGACCATTGTCTTCAGTGTTGAAGATTGACTTGGCGACGAATGCCGAATCTAGAGCCAGGCTTGCCGCCTGAATCAGATTCCTCCTTAGACTCCACCTTCGCCTCCTCAGAAGCAGACTCCTCCTCTGAATCAATCTCCTTGACAATGAATGCACGAGCCTTGCCAGATGAGCTCTTCTTGTATGATGAAGACTTCGAAGAAGACTTTCAGGATTTCTTCTTCTTCTTCTTGTCGTCAGAATCATATTACTTGATCTTCTTCTTTTTCTTGGCTTCCTTGTCCCATTGAGGACATTTAGATATGTAATGGCCTGGCTTCTTGCATTTGTGGCAGGTTCTCTTCTTGTAGTCATGACTAGTAGCCTCGTCATTCTTGGAACTGGATCTTGAAGACTTGCCGAACTGATTCTTCTTGGAGAACTTTTGGAGCTTTCTCATAAACATTGCTAGCTCTTTGCCAATGTCTTTAGGATCATTAGAACTGCAGTCAGATTCTTCTTCAGATGAGGAAACAACTTTTTCCTTCAAAGCACGAGATCAGCCATAGTTGGGGCCATAGATATCTCTCTTCTCAGACAGCTGGAACTCATGTGTGTTGAGCCTCTCAAGTATGTCACACGGATTGAGATCTCTGAAGTCAGGGTGTTCTTAAATCATCAGGGCCAAAGTGTCAAATGAGTTGTCAAGTGATCTCAGAAGCTTCTTCACAATTTCATGCTTGGTGACCTCAGTGGCGCCAAGTGCGCGAAGCTCATTTGTGATATTAGTGAGGCGATCGAAAGTGGGTTGGACATTCTCATTGTCATTTCTCTTGTAGCGATTGAAGAGATTGCGAAGTACATCAATCCTTGAGTCTCTCTGAGTTGAGACGCCTTCGTTGACCTTGGACAGTCAGTCCCAGACTAGCTTCGCAGTTTTCAGAGCACTCACATAGCCATACTGTCCTTTGGTCAAACGACCACAGATGATGTTCTTGGAGGTTGAGTCCAGTTGCGCGAACCTCTTGACTTCAACAGCGGTGACACCTTCACTGACCTTGGGAACACCAGTCTTGACAACATACTAGAGGTCGATGTCAATGGCTTCAAGATGCATGCACATCTTATTTTTCCAGTAGGGCTAATCAGTGCCATCGAAGACGGGGCATGCAGCGGAGACCTTGATTATCCCTGCAGTCAACATAGCTAAAACTCCAGGTGGTTAAATCGAATCACACAAAATAAGGAAGCACCTTGCTCTGATACCAATTGAAATTCTAGTTATCGACTAGAAGGGGGTGAATAGGCGATTTTTATGAAAGTCTTCAAAACACGAGGTCTTTGAAGACAGACAATCAAATGGAACCTATATGATATGCAGTGGAGGAGAAATTACACTAGATAGACCATAGTCAAGTAAGCAATATAATGAAAGCACGAAGACTAATAGCAGCTAGGTAGTACAGATCGGAACAGAAGATAGTATGAAGCCAAACAGGTAATAGTCTTCGCATAGTGAAGTCAAACTGATCATGCAAACAAGAAATGACTTCACGAAGACAAACTAAAATGTAAAGGAGGTGGGGGATAGAACCAGTAGCTTGGTGAAGACAAGGATTTGGTAGACAAGTTCCAGTTGTTGTGACAACTGTACGTCTGGTTAGGGAGGCTGAGATTGAACTCAGAAGACCACGTCTTCACCTTATTCCCCTTGAGCTAAGGACACCCAGTCCTCGCCCAATCACTTTGGTAAGTCTTCAAGGTAGACTTCCAAACCTTCACAGACTCCTTTCACCGGTGATCCACCATGACTCTTAGATCCTCAGAACCTGATGCCTAACCGGCTGGAGGATACACAGTCCTCAAGTACAACAAGTCTTTAGGTCATGCGGACAGAAATACTTCAGTGATGCCTAACACTCTTTGGCTCTGGGTGTTTTGGGCTTTGTCCTCGCAAGGATTCTCTCTCTCTCAAAGGCTTCGGAGGTGGGTTGCTCTCAAACGACAAAAGTCATGCACTAGCTCTAAGCAGCCACCAATTTATGGTGTAGGGGGTGGGCTATTTATAGCCAGGAGGCAACCCAACATGATATGTCCGAAATTACCCTAGGTCACTAAGGAACCAACACGTGTCCAACGATCGGATTTCAAACACATGCGGCGGCTTGACTTGGGCTACAAGCAAAGCTGACTCATCCAACTCTGGATACGATTTACTCTCATTATCTTCACTCGAAGACATAGGATTTTGGTTGAGCATCACATCAGTCTTCTGACTTTGTTCACTTGGACCCCACTTAACAATACGGTGGTTCCTATGACTCAATAAAGAAGAAAATGAAACTATGAAAGAAACTACGTCTTCACACTCCATAGTCTTCACGTGGATGTCTTCACACGTCATTATCTTCAACGTGAATGTCTTCACGAACCACCATTGTCTTCATACATTTTTAGGGGCCATCTCTGGTAGGTAAACGGAATCAATGAGGGACTTCTACCAATGTTATCCTACAATTCTCACAAACACATTAGTCCCTAAACCATGTTTGTCGTCAATACTCCAAAACCAACTAGGGGTGGCACTATATGCACTTACAGATTTTCTCCCCAAGGTGGCCATTCATCAGAGTCTGTGCCGAGCTAGAGCTGAAGATGTTTGAGATTCACCTAGCCCATCGTTGTCCGAATCCCCTTGCCACATAAATCTGTTGCAGAGCATCCCAATAGACAGTATCGAAGGCTTCTTGGAAATCTAGCTTTAGTACAACCATAGGTTTCTTCCTCTTATTAGCTTGTTGTACCAACTCCGCAACTAGTGCAAATTTCTCCAAGATGCATCGCTCGGGTAGGAAACCTGACTACAATGGGTGGATAAGAGCTGGGTTGAGGTGTTGTAGCCGTACTGCTAGGACCTTGGTGACCAGCTTGGGCAGACTGTGAACTAGAGAGATTGGGAGAAAATCCTTGATATATGTAGGGTCATCTCTTTTCGGTATGAGCATAATGTTGGACAGATTAATGTCTTGCAGATTGCCCCCGTGATCATAGAATTCTTGAAAGAAACATAATAGGTCCTCCTTGAGCAGCTCCTTAAATTCCTTATAGAACTCATTTGTGTATCCATCAGGCCACGGGCTCTTGTTGTTCAGAGTCTTTTGGATAATACTCGTAATTTCGCCCCAAGTAAAAGGGTCTTCAAGGGATGTCAAATCAGAACGATCATATAGATGGGTAGGGTCTAGTGATGGCATAGAGGTTTATGGCTTTCCAAAAACTTCCTTGAAGAAGCCCGTGACGATCCTCAGTTTGTCCTATTCACCAAAGAATTCAATGCCATATACAATCAGGAGCCTCACCCGATTCTTCCTGTGTTGGTAGTTAGCAGTGGCATGGAAGAGCTTTGTGTTCTCATCACCCAACAAACAGCCCCGGATCTTTGCTCGTCACCTCCAAGCCATATTCTGCCATAGTATCAGCTGTTGCGCCTTTGCATTTGCATGCTTCCTTAGCGAAAACTCAAGCCTAGAGAGGTGTTGTAACACCCTCGATGCGACTATAGCTCCCACGTGTCAAGGCATGACTTAGAGACATAATCGCATTGAAGGCATATGTCGCAAGTTAGGCAATCTTCACAACATCCCATGTAATATGAATAATAAAGGGAAGAACATAGTTGGCTTACACTCGCCACGTCACATCAAAGTACATAAATAACATTACATCATCCAAAACACTCATGGCCTGACTACGGCCCCAAAATAGAAGAAAAATCCAACGTGCGACAACGGTCCCAATCACCCCCAACTGGGCACCACTACTGATCATCAGGAAAGGAAACGTAGTATCGTTGAGAGTCTTCGTCGAACTCCCACTTGAGCTCGTACTCGTCACCTGGAGCGGAAACACCTGGACCTGCATCTGGAGTTATAGTACCTGTGAGCCATAGGGACTCAGCAATCTCGCACCCTCACGATCAAGACTATTTAAGCTTATAGGAAGGGGTAAGGCAAATATAAGTGGAGCTGCAGCAAGCGACTAGCATATGTGGTGGCTAACTTATTCGCAAAAGAGAGCGAGAAGAGGAGGCAAAGCATGAGCGAGAAACTAGAGGAACAACCTGCGCAAACTTTACTCCAACACCGTGTCCACTTCCCGGACTCCGCCGAGAAGAGGCCATCACGGTAACACACTCAGTTGATTCATTTTAATTAATTAAGGTTAAAGTTATCTACAACCGGACATTAACAAATTCCCATCTGCCCATAACCGCGGGCATGGCTTTCGAAAGTTCAATCCCTGTAGGGGAGTCCCAACTTAGCCCATGACAAGCTCTCACGGTCAACGAAGGAATAGACCTCCTCCCAAGACGTTCCGATCAGACTCGGTATCTCGGTAATTCAAGACAACTCCAACAATGGTAAAACAAGTCCAGCAACACCACCCGCTGTGCCGACAAATCCCGATAGGAGCTGCACATATCTTGTTCTCAGGGCACACCGGATAAGCTAAGCGTACGGGAGCCAACGTAACCCAAGTTGCCAAGGGACGGCCCCGCACGGTGCTCTGGGTTGGACCAACACTTAGACAAGCACTAGCCCGGGGGGGTTAAAAATAATGATGACCCTTGGGCGCGCGACCCCCAAGGGAAAAGAAAAGGCTAGGTGGCGAATGGTAAAACCAATGTTGGGCCTTATCGGAGGAGTTTTATTCAAAGCGAACTGTCAAGGGGTTCCCATTATAACCCAACCGCGTGAGGAACACAAAATCTGGGAACATAACACCAATATGACGGAAACTAGGGCGGCAAGAGTGGAACAAAACACCAGGCATAAGGCCGAGCCTTCCACCCTTTACCAAGTATATAGATGTATTAATGAAATAAGATATATAGTGATATCCCAACAAGTAAACATGTTCCAACAAGGAACGAATCACCATGTTCCACCAAGGAACAAACTTCAATCTTCACCTGCAACTAACAACACTATAAGAAGGGCTGAGCAAAGAGGTAACCTAGCCAAACAACGGTTTGCTAGGACATGGTGGGTTAGAGGTTTGACATGGCAATTTGGGAGGCTAACAAGCAAATGGTAGGCATCGTAGCATTGGCATAGCAAAGAGCGAGCAAACTAGCATAGCAAAGATAGTAGTGATTTCGAGGGTATGATCATCTTGCCTGAGATCCCGCAAGGAAGAAGAACGAGTCCATGAAGAAGATAAACGGACGTAGATGAACGGGTCCTCACAAACGCGACGTTATCGGAACCAACCCGAAGAAGCAACACCGGAAAGAAGCAAACGACATAGTAAACAACCACCACATAGACATGGCATGATGCGCAAACAAGAATGATGCATGTCCGGTTTAATGAAGCATGACATGGCAAAGTGCACAAACAATCCTACAAATTAAGTGGAGGCCAATATGCAACTCCGTTGCATATCGACGAAACGCCACATCAATTATTTAGTTCTCTCCCGGTTATGTACTCAACAATATTAAATGTTGATAAACATGGCAAGAGGGTGAAGCAAATAAAACTACCTATCTAGTCAAGTTTAAATGAGGCCGGAAACAACGAACAACAATTCCGGAAACGCCTCATATGCATATATTAGGTTTGGTATTGTTCTGCCCTAAACACAATTTTAGAGTTGTTTAACATGCAAATAAAGGTCACCGTGTTAAACTAGGCATTTTTCTACCCCATTTACATATAAAGTTTTTTAAATTCGGAGTTACGGTTATTTAGTTATGAATTAAATCATTTTAGCATGGCATAGGAGCAAATAATGCAAACATCATTTTAAACATTTTAACATGGCAAGAAAATGACATATTATTAAACTAGACAAAATTCTGAGCAAGTTTCATATATAAATTATTTTAATCCGATGCACGGTTTGAAAGTTATTATATGCATGAACAACAGGGGTTTTTTGCAAATCTGTAATTATGTGGATAATTGTCAAAATTCGCAGGACCCGAAAAAACATATCGGGCCAAAATAGAGCTGCAGGGCGAAACAGGACATGGGTGCTAGGGGTTTCTCACCATGGGCCATGGCCCAGTTGGAAGCAGAGGGAGGCCGGCGGATCTGGTGAAGGGGAGCTGGGCCAGACCCAGATCGGGCTCACAGAGGAGGCGTTGGGCTGTGGTTGGGCCAACGAGGCCGGCTGGCCCAGGCGAGCGAGGCGTGCTCGTCGTCCTCGTGCTCCCGCACGAGCAGGGAGGTCGACGATGGCGCTGACGACGGCAGGGAGGAGCGGAGGCGGCGGATCCGGCCTCGGGGCGACGCAAGGACACCGGATTTGACGACAAGGACGGTCAACGAAGACGAGCGGCGAAGGTGGCAGGCTC
Source organism: Triticum aestivum (assembly GCF_018294505.1). Lineage (NCBI taxonomy): Eukaryota > Viridiplantae > Streptophyta > Magnoliopsida > Poales > Poaceae > Triticum > Triticum aestivum. The sequence goes on along the minus strand of NC_057803.1, from coordinate 409,403,886 downwards.
CGGCGAGGTCAACGGGGTGAGGGGCGACTAGATCGGGACCTCCCGATCGAGTGAGGCGGCGGTGACTCCGGCGCTCCGCCGAGCAGGTGGCAGCGGGCCCGAGCAAAGGGCGTCGGAGGATGACGGATCCGGACGTCGCGGCTCAGTTTTCGGGAAAATCCAGCGACGGGAGGCGAGGGTGACGCCGAGGGAGCTCCGGCTCCAGCGAACTCCCATGGCAGCAGCGGTTCCTGCAGAGAGGCGGCACTGGTAAGGAGCAGAGAGAGAGAAACGGAGGGAGAAGAAAGGAGAGGGGGCGCGGGGCAATGGCCTAGGTCGGAGGTGCTCGTCGGCGGCGAGGCTCTGGTGGCCGGCGAGTGCAAGACGGCGGCGATGGGGATCGGGCGCTGTTCGATCCAGGCACGGGAGGTTGGAGGGGCTCAGGGCGAGCGGGATCCGTCGGCGGGCCGCGGTGCAGTGGAGGGAACGGGGAGGCGACGTGGCGGCTTGCCACTGGCCACGGGCGTCTGCGTGGCGGCGGCTGGCCACTGGGAGCCCGCCATGTGGCACTGGAGGGGTGGGCGGCGCCGGAAATTGAGGAGAGGAGGTGGGAGGCGGTTGGCTGATGATTGGGGGCGCAGATTTCGAGGAGGAGGAAGGGGAAGGCCCAAAATGGCAAGGGGGGGCTGCTATAAATAGCAGTAGGAGCTAGGGTTGGGGGTTTTAGTCCGTTTCGGAGTCGTTCGATCTCGATCGAACGACCCGGAACAGAGGGGGGTTAGATAGGTGGGCTAGTGGGCTGTGAAGAGAGGTTGGGCTGAGATGAGAGGAGAGGGGTGCAGCCCGGCAACTGTTTCCGGAGACCGAAAACGTCTGACGTTAGACCGACTATAATGTCGCTATAGTTTAACGGTTAGGCTATCAAACGAACTCCGAATGCGACGAAAATTGACAGGCGGTCTACCTACACTATAATAAGACCGCACGCCAACTTTCAGCCCATTCCGAAAACATTTTTCCGGCCACTTATAAAAAACTATTTCAGACATGCCGCGGGCGCATGCAAGTGTGTCTGGGCTCAGAACGGACAACGGAGAGAACGAGGAGGCCGGGACAGATGCAAGTTTTGAAAACATGATGATGCAATGCACATGATGACATGATAAGATGCACATGCAAACAAATGACATGGCAACGACGGCGAATAACTGCACGACACCTGGCACATCGGTCTCGGGGCGTTACAACACTCCACCACTACGAGAGGATCTCGTCCCGAGATCTAGAATGGCACCGGAGGAAAAAATGGAAGAGAAAAGGGAAGAGGTAAAACTAAGTTGCTCCTTTGACAAACGAGTGAAACCAAAGAACCTTGAAAAGGTTAAGCCATTACGAGAAAAGAATACAACGGAGATGAACGAAGTTGAAAACACTCCGTTAGAAAAGAGGAATAAGGAAGAACAACTTTGGGCAGCACTCCGGTTGAGAAGTTATGCAAGACTTGATAAGGAGAAAAAAACTTGAGCAAAAGGGCACAACACTCCGATTTAATGGATAGGCATGAAAAGAACATGATCTTAGGCAAACGAGATGATGGGTTGAGAAGAGCAACATCAGTAGACCTCCAGGAGAAAGAATAGAATAAAGATAATTGAGACAAACGAATATAGAAGACAATGCCAACTTGTGCTACAAAAGAGCTTGAAAAGGCATCTTTTAGGAGAAGGGTTGAACGGAGTTGTTGTGAAAACCCACATCGAAAAATAATGAGCTTGATATGGTCTTAAGGAATACATCTCAAATTATGATGTGAAAAACCCTCCACTCACGGGAAAAGAATTGGATTGATAAGAACAAGGAGACGAGAAAGCTATATCGCCGGGAGGATAAAAGAAGAACTTGGGTCATATATGAGCACAATTATAGCAACAATCCTTAGGGAAGGCTTTAGGTGAAGTATAACCCAAGATAACTCCAATGACGAGATTTGTGGACTTAAAATACCTCATCTTGATAACTTGTGAATCATGAAACATGAATTCAAATTATCAAGAATGACATAATACCACCTCGAATGGAACGGTTAAAGAATTGCACTCCAGATTGCACGATGAAGAATGCTTGAGCTCCTTAGAAAAGAATCTTGATGAACGCTACGAGAAGGAAATAAGTCCTTGATGAACCATCATGTAGAACCTTCATGAAGAGCTCCGGTAATACAAGAATGATCCAAAAAAAATTGAATGATGGAAAAAAAATAAGATTTAAGCCACGCAATGATTTAGATAGAGAACTCCGTGATAATATAATTGAAAGAGGTTGGAACTCCGGGCAAAAGAGAAGATGAAAACAAATGGAATCGAGCGTTAGAAGGGCCTCCGGAATAAAGAATTAATCGTTTGGATGAAACAAAGAATAAGAATTACATTATGCTTATCCTTCACCAATTTAATTGATGACAAGCAACGGATTCGACATATTACTTATTCTCGTAGAAAGATTAAGAGAGATATAACATAAACTTGAGAAGGTCTTGAACGAACCCCGGTAGAATTTGAAAAGCACGAATGCATAGATATGATACATGAAGGGATATGATACACGAAGGATGAAAACTCTTGAACGAACCACCATAAGAATTGAAAATGAACGAAGTGAAGATAAAGAAACACCGGGAAGAATTAAGCAAATGAACAAAGACGCTAGAGAGAATTTAGATACCGGTATGATTTAGAGTATGAGAGCTGAAAGCTGGAATGAATAAATCTGGATTGATGGCCTCCGGATAATCAAACTGAACAGAATCTTGAATTGCTCCGGATAGGTGAAAAGAATTTTCACAAACGAAATAAATTATGAGATGATGGCATCAAGCTAGCACCACGAATCTTGAAGAGAAAGGAGCAAGATTGAGAGAAAAAAAATCTTCTTCGGTCTTCAAATGTTGAGAGTGACGACGAGAACCACCACCATGAATCGTTGATGCGCTCCGGAATGAAAATACAAATGTTGAGCCAATGATGAAAAGAATTTGACAGATCTTGGAGAAAACATTTGACTGATGATAAATCATTCTTACGTCAAACTTTGAAATGAATTTGAGAATAACTCCAGGAAAAATGGAAGAGTCAGGTAAGATCCTGGGAAAAGACCTGTGGGTTAGGGCCCGCTCAAAAGAAACACCGTTGAAAAAGATTTAAAGAGAGAGATTGCACCGGTTGAATTAAATGGCTTGACTGAGATAACAATCTTGAAAGAGCTTGAAAGGATTGAGAATGGAAACGAATCTTCTGAGATATCTTGAGCACTCCGGAACAATTGAATAGCGAGAGGTGAATGATTAAGAATTGCACCGGCATAAGAAAGCATTGACATGAGGAAAGGGTATGATCAACAAAGCTTGACTTGAAACCACCGGAGATGAAAAGAAAGAAGAATGACGAATTGAAGCTCCCTTAGAATCTTCCTGAGAATCACCGGATACGAACATTGACGGAAAAGGAATGGAGAGGCTTCCCATCAATAAAAAGGATACTTGAATAAGAAATCTGAATCGTTGAAGAAAAAGGGTGGGTGGGCAGGAAAAACAAAGGCAACTTGGAGACGGATGAAACAAACACCATTGAGAAGAAGTGATAATAGATCTTGCGAATGTTGAAGTGATCGGATCCACTTGAGGAGAGACACACCGGTTAAAAGGGATTGACAAAAACAATCTTGATGATCAAGAAGGATTAGTATTCACATAGGAGTATGAGAACACCGCTTAGGAAAGGTATGGAATCAACATTTGACTTCGAAGCAACTCGAATACCACAACTGAAAACAAAACAAAGGATTGGCTTGCAGAATAAGCCGGAACAAACATATGATAGAGATTTCGTCCGGAGTTTTCGTGGTAGGGCCTACACAGGCTCGATCGTACAACACCATCATGTACAAGGCAATGCACCTGACATACGAAGCGTCCCCGAGTCGGCATAGCCAAGGACTCTTTAAGACACAACGAGACCACTGTAAAACCGACCGCAAATAGGCGGACCACTAGACATCGAACCCCAATTTCATATCATACATCTGTCGGAAAGATATCCTAAGAGCTACTTGAATTCCCACCTATGAAACTCCCGAAATTTTCCGGTTATGCAATCAGGTGTTGGGGATACAGGGGAAGCATAATATCTCACCCAAAACTAGCAAATCCTACATCCAGTTGTATCTATCCTTCAACACATAACCAAGAAACCTTCGGAAATCATCTACCTCAACCTTCGAAAAGCATCCGTTATACAAGTTATGGCGATACTCCCGAACTCCCGCCCCAGTACTGGGTGGCGTCGAGGTTATCTCACCAACGAACTGTATAAAAGAGATTTTCGATGTTGGCGAACATATCTCAAGTATTCCAGAATTGCAACGATAAAATTATGATGACAACACCTCAGAGCTCAACTCCCCGGGACACTTCCACTAAACCCCTGACAGGAGGCACCAAGACAATGTTCTCATCATAAGCCATCGGAACGATTCCAAGATACTCGCATGATCCTAAAATTTTTTTTAGTGAAATTTGAGAAGAGAAGAGTCAAAACTCTATGCCAGGATGCCTTACCAGAGTGATGAGGAGACAGGGAAGTAAAAAGAATTCCTAAACTCTCCGATATATAATTCCTAATTGACTCAAAACATTTTTTTCTAGACACAACTCGTCCTCTAAAAACGATCAATCAGTGGGGGCTCCTAAGGTCGGGGAAGGCTCTGATACCAACTTGTAACACCCTCGATGCGACTATAGCTCCCACGTGTCGAGGCACGACTTAGAGACATAATCGCATTGAAGGCATATGTCGCAAGTTAGGCAATCTTCACAACATCCCATGTAATATGAATAATAAAGGGAAGAACATAGTTGGCTTACACTCTCCACGTCACATCAAAGTACATAAATAACATTACATCATCCAAAACACTCATGGCCCGACTACGGCGCCAAAATAGAAGAAAAACCCAACGTGCGACAACGGTCCCAATCACCCCCAACTGGGCACCACAACTGATCATCGGGAAAGGAAACGTAGTATCGTTGAGAGTCTTCGTCGAACTCCCACTTGAGCTCGTACTCGTCACCTGGAGCGGAAACACCTGGACCTGCATCTGGAGTTATAGTATCTGTGAGCCACAGGGACTCAGCAATCTCGCACCCTCGCGATCAAGACTATTTAAGCTTATAGGAAGGGGTAAGGCAAATATAAGTGGAGCTGCAGCAAGCGACTAGGATATGTGGTGGCTAACTTATTCGCAAAAGAGAGCGAGAAGAGGAGGCAAAGCGCGAGCGAGAAACTAGAGGAACAACCTGTGCAAACTTTACTCCAACACCGTGTCCACTTCCCGGACTCCGCCGAGAAGAGATCATCACGGTAACACACTCAGTTGATTCATTTTAATTAATTAAGGTTCAAGTTATCTACAACCGAACATTAACAAATTCCCATCTGCCCATAACCGCGGGCACGGCTTTCGAAAGTTCAATCCCTGCAGGGGAGTCCCAACTTAGCCCATGACAAGCTCTCACGGCCAACGAAGGAATAGACCTCCTCCCAAGACGTTCCGATCAGACTCGGTATCTCGGTAATTCAAGACAACTCTGACAATGGTAAAACAAGTCCGGCAACACCACCCGCTGTGCCGACAAATCCCGATAGGAGCTGCACATATCTCGTTCTCAGGGCACACCGGATAAGCTAAGCGTACGGGAGCCAACGTAACCCAAGTTGCCAAGGGACGGCCCCGCACGGTGCTCTGGGTTGGACCAACACTTAGACAAGCACTGGCCTGGGGGGGTTAAAAATAATGATGACCCTTGGGCGCGCGACCCCCAAGGGAAAAGAAAAGGCTAGGCGGCGAATGGTAAAACCAATGTTGGGCCTTGTCGGAGGAGTTTTATTCAAAGCGAACTGTCAAGGGGTTCCCATTATAACCCAACCGCGTGAGGAACGCAAAATCCGGGAACATAACACCGATATGACGGAAACTAGGGCGGCAAGAGTGGAACAAAACACCAGGCATAAGGCCGAGCCTTCCACCCTTTACCAAGTATATAGATGTATTAATTAAATAAGATATATAGTGATATCCCAACAAGTAAACATGTTCCAACAAGGAACGAATCACCATGTTCCACCAAGGAACAAACTTCAATCTTCACCTGCAACTAACAACACTATAAGAAGGGCTGAGCAAAGCGGTAACCTAGCCAAACAACGGTTTGCTAGGACATGGTGGGTTAGAGGTTTGACATGGCAATTTGGGAGGCTGACAAGCAAATGGTAGGCATCGTAGCATTGGCATAGCAAAGAGCGAGCAAACTAGCATAGCAAAGATAGTAGTGATTTCGAGGGTATGATCATCTTGCCTGAGATCCCGCAAGGAAGAAGAACGAGTCCATGAAGAAGATAAATAGACGTAGACGAACGGGTCCTCACAAACGCTACGTTATCGGAACCAACCCGAAGAAGCAACACCGGAAAGAAGCAAACGACATAGTAAACAACCACCACATAGACATGGCATGATGCGCAAACAAGAATGATGCATGTCCGGTTTAATGAAGCATGACATGGCAAAGTGCATAAACAATCCTACAAATTAAGTGGAGGCCAATATGCAACTCCGTTGCATATCGACGAAACGCCACATCAATTATTTAGTTCTCTCCCGGTTATGTACTCAACAATATTAAATGTTGATAAACATGGCAAGAGGGTGAAGCAAATAAAACTACCTATCTAGTCAAGTTTAAATGAGGCCGGAAACAACGAACAACAATTCCGGAAACGCCTCATATGCATATATTAGGTTTTGTACTGTTCTGCCCTAAACACAATTTTAGAGTTGTTTAACATGCAAATAAAGGTCACCATGTTAAACTAGGCATTTTTCTACCCCATTTACATATAAAGTTTATTAAATTCAGAGTTACGGTTATTTAGTTATGAATTAAATCATTTTAGCATGGCATAGGAGCAAATAATGCAAACATCATTTTAAACATTTTAACATGGCAAGAAAATGACATATTATTAAACTAGACAAAATTCTGAGCAAGTTTCATATATAAATTATTTTAATCCGATGCACGGTTTGAAGTTATTATATGCATGAACAGCAGGGTTTTTTGCAAATCTGTATTCTCTAGATAATTGTCAAATCGCAGGACCCGAAAAACATATGGGAAAAACATGGCACAGGCCGCATCTGTTCTCACCATGGGCCTTGCCCAGAACTATGGAGAGGTAGCCAGGAGGGGCGCGCTGGGCTGGCGCGGTGTAGTAGAGGAGTGGCTGGGCCTGGCTGGAGAGATGGGCCGGCCCACACGCGGTCAACGGGCAGGTGTGGATCGGGGACCTCCCGATCGAGTGAGGCGACGGCGACTCTGGCGCTCCGCCGAGCAGGTGGCGGCGGGCCCGAGCGAAGGGCGTCGGAGGATGACGGATCCGGAGGTGGCGGCTCAGTTTTTGGGCGAATCCAGCGGCGGGAGGCGAGGGCGACGCCGAGGGAGCTCCGGCTCCAGCGAACTCCCATGGCAGCGGCGGTTCCTGGAGAGAGGCGACATTGGTGAGGAGCAGAGAGAGAGAAACGGAGGGAGAAGAAAGGAGAGGGGGCGCGGGGCAATGGCCTGGGTCGGAGGTGCTCGTCGGCGGCGAGGCTCTGGTGGCCGGCGAGTGCAAGACGGCGGCGATGGAGATCGGGCGCTGTCCGATCCAGGCGCGGGAGGTTGGAGGGGCTCAGGGCGAGCGGGATCCGTCGGCGCCCTGGGGCGCGCCGGCTGGGCGCGTGGGGAGGGAACGGGGAGGCGACGTGGCGGCTTGCCACTGGCCACGGGCGGCGCTGCGTGGCGGCGGCTGGCCAATCAGAGAGCCCGCCATGTGGCGGCTGGAGGGGTGGGCCGGCGCCGGAAATTGAGGAGAGGAGGTGGGAGGCGGCTGGCTGATGATTGGGGGCGCATATTTCGAGGAGGAGGAAGGGGAAGGCCCAAAATGGCAAGGGGGGGCTGCTATAAATAGCAGGAGGAGCTAGGGTTGGGGGTTTTAGTCCGTTTCGGAGCCGTTCGATCTCGATCGAACGACCTGGAACAGAGGGGGGTTAGATAGGTGGGCTAGTGGGCTGTGAAGAGAGGTTGGGCTGAGATGAGAGGAGAGGGGTGCAGCCCGGCAACTGTTTCCGGAGACCGAAAACGTCTGACGTTAGACCGACTATAATGTCGCTATAGTTTAACGGTTAGGCTATCAAACGAACTCCGAATGCGACGAAAATTGACAGGCGGTCTACCTACACTATAATAAGACCGCACGCCAACTTTCAGCCCATTCCGAAAACATTTTTCCGGCCACTTATAAAAAACTATTTCGGACATGCCGCGGGCGCGTGCAAGTGTGTCTGGGCTCAGAACGGACAACGGAGAGAACAAGGAGGCCGGGACAGATGCAAGTTTTGAAAACATGATGATGCAATGCACATGATGACATGATAAGATGCACACGCAAACAAATGACATGGCAACGATGGCGAATAACTGCACGACACCTGGCACATCGGTCTCGGGGCGTTACAGGTGTCTTCTCTCTTCACTGCATCTAAAAACTGTACCACATGCTTGCAATTGTCCATAGTCAACTTCAGGGGCGTGCTTTATTTGTTCCATTTTCTGATTGCCGCCCTTAACCTTCTGAACTTGAAGTTGAGGTGGGACGAAGCCGAGGCGAAGGGCCTGCAGCCTCTTTGCCAGAAAGTCGTAACCAGGTCCCGTATTGCTGGTACGTGCAGCCAGTGATTTTCGAACCTGAAAAAGGGCACTTGGGTGCTTTTTTGTAGAAATCCACACCAATCAAGGCATGGTCTGAATTTGTTGATGGAAGAACAACTGTCATAGTGTCCAAAAAATCAGGCTCCTGTCTGCATTGACAAGAATTTTGTCCAACTTGACAAGAATTGGCTCCACTCTTTTGTTTGACCAGGTGAAGGTGTGGTTTGTAATGTCAATATCATCCAGAGCATTTTGATGGATCCAGGAGTTGAAATTGTCCATTAGAGACCAATTCTTCCTTCCCTGAGATTTTTCATGGGATGTTGAAGTCTCCCAGTACAATCCATGGACCGGCTAGCACCTGAGACACTTAATTCATAGAATAAAAGAACTCCGGTCTGTCTTCATTTTCACAAGGGGCATATACTATGGATAGAGCAAAGTTGTCGTTGTTGCTTCTGGACTGAAACTTCATGGTGAGAACCTGTTCTTGGCGATCTCCGTGCCTTGGACCACACTGTCGTCCCAGGCAAGGACGAGCCCACCTGAGTACCCACTCGCCAGTATGTAGATGAACAACCTCAGGCTTGTAGGTAGGAAGGTGGCCGCCTTCGTTATGTCCAGCTGCCGCAGATTTAATTCCTACAGGCAAACCACAGACGATCGACTAGCCAAGAGAGCATCTTTGACTAGAGTGCATTTGTCAGTATCGCCAAGCCCCCTAACGTTCCAACTAGAGATCCTCATAAATACAGAGAGAGATATCTTGGGTGACATGAGGCGTAAGAATGGAAAGAAGATAGCATAAGACGATTTCTTGATAACAAAAGTGCTCATGAGAGCTTACATGGTTCATGATGCAAGATGCATAGTGGGGAAACAGGAATCATGCAGTACAATGCAGATATAACGCCCCAAGGGGCCACACACTAAGATGACAGACTACTACAGAGAGACTACAACATGAGCAGGCCTCGAGCATCTTGCAGTTATAGAGAACCCGAGAAAGTAGAATTTTGGAGGGGCATCTAGCCATGGGTAGATCTGTTGGACTCAGAGGAGGCAGAGGTGTCACCCGATTCAGCAGGGAGGGAGGCGTCCACGAACACCACCTCTTCATTCAGATCACAAAATCGAGCAAGCAGCTTGGCCTTGCCTCGAGTGAGCGGCCTTGGCATGTCACAGAGACGGTATCTCAAGGACGTCCGTGGCCTTCTGAGTCTTTCCTCGCTTCTGTCCTGGCGAGCGGGGACGGGCTGCCCCACTGTCAAACGGGTTGGACGAGGCCTTGTGCTTGGAGGCGCGCTCCATGGAGCCTAGATGAACCCCGTCGTACATCTTCTGGATGCGCGTGCTGTGTCAAGGGGAGGTGGCCATAGCACTTGCGGCAACGTTCACCGCCGCCGGAGGGGCATCCTCAACAGACAAGTCAGCAGAGGCTTGAGCTTGCTCCACAGTCGGCAGATCTGTCGTCGAGGATAGTGATGGTTGTCGGTTAAAAAAGTTGTAGGGTGGGGGAGGTGTGCCGCTTGGTGGCGGCGGGCTCAGATGCGGGTGCGCGACAACTGCAGAATCTAGTGGCCACTACTGCGGGTAGGATAGCATAGGAGGCATGCTCAAGATTAGTGCAGGCGGCCGGGGAGAGGAATTCGGTTGGGAGTAGGCCCACAAAGGGACCTGGGACCCGACTTGATGGGCCTTGTGTAGATAGGATGGGAGTTCAACACTTGATGGCCCTGCACCCTGATTTGGGCTAGTGGCATTTTGAGCGAGGGAAAGGTGTGCTCTCCTACGAGAGCGAGGAGGGGCCCAACATCTGGCACTAGAGAGCTTGGTACATGGTTTTTTGGTGGATGCTTACACTTGATCGAGGGCAGCAGAGGCAAGTTGCTGGAGCATAACTCGCCTGCAAGGGTTTTAGGGCAGAGCTTGAATAAAATGGAGCGCCAACGGTGATGCTCAATCTGTCCCAGGTTGAGATTGAAGCAAAGAAAGCGGTCGTGGTCCATGGTGGCCTGCCCTGCAAGGACTACCCCAGAGGCCGAACGACAGTTGCTCATTTTGACGGAGAAGGTGAAGGTGAGTGTATCGGCATCGAAGGCCACTATGGTGTGCGACAGCCTAGCGTCCACTGCCATGAGGACATGCTTAAGGCACATGCGGTCCTCGTCCTCGTGAGCAACCTCCTGGATGGTGGGAATGGCGAAGGTGGCGTATCTCTGGAATCTAGGCTTGGCGGAGACGTTTAGCACGACTATGGAATCGCCAAAAGTGGCTAGGTGTGGGTATTGGAAAGCGCGGAAGGTGCGGTCCGACATGCTCTCGTTGACGACCGCGTAGCGCGTGGGTTGGCATGGCCACGACACAACCCGCATGGAGAGGAATGGTCACCGCCCTTCGGGGGAAGGCGTTGGGTGGTAGAGGAGGGGAGGAGGGGGAGCCCAACATGCGTGCCACGTCCCAAACTTCATTAATGGGAATGTCAGCGTAGATGCCGACACCGTCAATGCGGTGGAAGGTGAGGTGGTGCGGATGTGCTGAAGAGCCTCGACCTTGGCTAACAGGAGGATGCAAGAGAAGTCATTCCCATGGAGGCAGACATGGTTAATGCCAAGCAAGCAAGCAAAGCTAGCCACGCTGGATGAGACGCCCCTCCGATCCCACAACTCAAGGGGCATCTTCTCTAGCGACAAGCTAACAATGTGGCGAAAGGCGAAGCTGAAGGAGTTGTCACCGGCGTTGTGGGTGAGGATATCGACGCGGTGGGAGCAGGTTTCAATAGGGCTCGCCCTCTGGCGGCCGCCTGCTCCGCCTCCCGAAGGAAGACAACGAAGACAGTGCCCGTAGTGCAGCCGGCAAAGCGAACCTCCGAGATGCCAAGCCGCTCGCGGAAGAGGCGCTTGAGCCAAGGGAGGAAGCCTGGCATGGCGGAGTGATATTGACGAGGCAGACTAGGGCATTCTGATCTGGGAGCTAAAACTTCACTCTACAACGTCCGATTATATCTAATGTGCGCTCCGAAACAGCTCCACCCAACCTCCAAAAATGAAGGTATGATGCTGTTTATGAAGTGCGCTCCGTTAATTTTGCAGCTAGATTCATTTTTTGAAACGTGAACTCTATATTGATTTTTTTTAGACAATCTCGCCAAGCTTTATTCAGATACCAGAATGTTTACAGGTAATTTTTTTTTGGAACGTGAACTCCATATTGATGATTTTGTGGGACAGAATTAGAACTTGTGTGGAGATCAAGCAACCGGGCCCGCGTGAGCCGATGGTTGAAAGAGCGAGCCAGCTCGGCAGATTCATTTTGCAGCCCTGCCCAGATTCCTCGAGGATTAAACACCGGATAACAGAAGAGGATAAGCCGAGCAACTCCCACATTGCCACCCCAGCACTTCTCTGCTCCTCCCCCTCCCTCGCGGCCTCGCCTCCCCTCGCCGGAGCATCACCCGAAGAACTTGCCAAAATGGCGGTCGCCGCCACAGCCATGGCGATGGCCACCACCTCCACTGCCGCCCACGTTGTTCCCGCACTGTTCTCCTTCCTTCAACAGCGCCTCCGTCTCTGCCCCAAAGCCCGTATCTCCACCTCCCGCCGCCTCCTGCTCCCTGTCTCCATGTTCTCCACCCGGGACGGTTCGGCCTCCTACCATGAAGAGGATGAGGAAGGGGAGGCGGAGGATTCTGCGGAAGCCGCCTTCGGGGACGAGGACGACGAGAAGCCGCAGCCGGAGGCGGTGTCCTCTACGGAGTTTCAGTTCGCGGCACCACCGGAGGGATACATTGAGCCGGCGCCATTCGACGAGTTGCCGCCGGAATCACCAGAGGACGTGGCAGCAGCCTACGAGTCGCTCTACGGGCCGGCCTTCAGCGGCGAGTCGTTGATGGGGAACAACGTGTTCGAGGTGAAAGTGGTGGACCCCGTCGACATGGACCGGGACCAGCGCCCCAACGACGAGTTCAGCGAGCGTGTCGTGCAGGTCAGCCGAGTCACCAAGGTCGTCAAGGGTGGGAGGCAACTCTCCTACCGCGCCCTAGTCGTGGTCGGCGACATGAAGGGGCACGTTGGTGTTGGCGTCGGCAAGGCCAAAGAAGTCTCAGAGGCCATCACCAAGGCTGGCATGAACGGCCGCCGCAATCTCGTTACAGTGCCACTAACCAAGTACTGCACCTTCCCGCACAGGTCAGTCACATCGCTAGTTGTTCTTGAATTGCATGAGGTGTGGGGCTTCTTTCATTCACATGATTTCTAAAATGCAGGAATAGAAAAAACACAGGAATGCAATGATAATGCCATCTTCAATGATATAGGATTTTTTCCTTTCTTTCGAAAAGGGGAGTACCCCGGCCTCTGTATCAAGCGATGCACACAACCATCTTATTAATCGTATTATGATGAATACCACCCAACCAGTTTCCAAACAGACCAGGTATACTCGTTGGTGGTGGTAAATTGTAGGTAATATAAATTGTGTGCCAAATCAAGGTAGTGAATGGCCATACAGAAATAAATGATGGTTTGTTTCCTCTTGATGACAAAAACAACTCTTTTGCTATCATGCCAATTACGTTTTGCAAGATTATCTTTGGTAAGAACTACGTAGCTCCCTTTGCAAAAACCACATGAACACTTTGATCTTAGAAGGGACTTAAATTTTCCAAATATGCTTCCTACGAAAATCGGACCAGAATTCATAAGCTCCGCATACATGGACTTCATGGTGAAGACCCCATTCGAAGTCAATCTCCATTGGAATGTATCTGGCATTTGATTTAGATTGATCGACATCAATCTACTAACTAAATGGATCCACTCAGTCCATTTTTCACCAATTGAATCTCTACGGAATTGAATGTTTAAAGGTCTGGCCCCTATATTGACTTCCAATGGATCCTTTAAAGGTTGGTGATGGCCAATCGACGAGCTTTTGGGAAGATACCTAGTTGGGTGAAACTCCATTAGCTCTACAATACCCAACCTGTTACAATATCGTGCTCACAAAGGAGGCCTCGGTGGTAAGTACACACATACTTTTAATTGAGGTTTTCAGTACCGAATCCACTTTAATCCTTCGGCCTACACAAAATGTCCCATTTAGCAAGTCTGTACTTTCGCTTCTGCTCCTCGCATTGCCAGAAGAACCTAGACCAGTAAAAGTCTAGCCTTTTAAGCACCCCTTTGGGTATCTCAAAAAAGGAGGGCACGGACATCGGTAGGCAAGTAAGAACAACATTGATGAGGGTAACTCGTCCTCCATATGACAAGAGCTTACCCTTCCAACTAAGATTTTTTTCAAAGCAGTCTTCAATTATTTTTCATTCCTTGTCAGTGAGCTTGCGGTGGTGAATGGGAATTTTGAGGTATTTATGGAAGGGACCCCACCTCACAACTAAACAGTTGCCTATACTGACTCTCCTCTTTGGCCATACCAAAACAGAAGAGCTCACTTCTGTGCAAATTAATTTTTAGACTCGAAAGTTATTCAAAAAGACAGAGGATCAACTTCATATTAATTGCTTTCTGAAGGTCATGTTCCATAAAAATGACCGTGTCATCCGCATACTGGAGGATGGACACAACCCCCTTGACAAGATAGTGATAAGGACCCCAACCTGACCATCCTCCTTAGCCATTGCTTTGAGAATTAGCCAACATATCGCCACCATATTAAAGAATATTTGCGACATAGCGTCACCTTGCCTCAAGCCCTTCTGGGTTTGGACATAATGACGGATGTCATCATTAACCATAACCCCAACACCTGTTTTGAAACGTAAGCCGACATTTGTTGCCTCCATTCAGGATTAGTATATGAAGTGATGAAAAGTTCCCTATTAAAGCTAATACAATTAAATCGTATGGAAAAATTACTATGGATTGTAACCCTACTAATCAACCAACCCACGCATGAAAAAAATCCTACTTATTAGAATCCTCCAAAATTTCTTTAGAAATCCTTTGAATCAAAGAGGCCGTAAGTTTGTTTGGTTCAAGGTTTACTTGGCACAACTAAGCAGGCTTAGGCAAAACTGTGGCAGAACATTCCCACAGTTAAGCGCTTAGGCAAAATTGTGGCAAGCCACAACAGTGGTGATCAAGTATCAACTAACACATGCCTGAGAAATTCGTAGAACGAGTTCCATGGAAAACGTAACATTCTCTCAATTTACCACACATTGCAGATGCAATTGTTGTGTTATTACTAATTAGTTGCCTACTAGGGAGTGTCATTCTTGGACAACTCAGCAATAGTTAAGCTCTGGCATGCATTCCTGGAATTCTACCTACATGGATAATTTTTCTTGTTATATACAGAGCTAATGGTGATTGATTCAGTTACTGCCATTAGCTTAAACTTGCAATCGTATACGTGCAATGCACTTGTTAGCAAGCGTAAATTGAGCCACACATACCTCAACATTCAGCCTGCAAATAAAACACATGCACAAGATTTTTTTTTCTTGAACACGCAGAAGAGCTGAGTATCATTTCATTAAGAAGAAAGAAAAATGTACAAGGAAGAGAGAGAAAACTCCCTCAACCCAACACACCCGACTCATCTGCAGAACACAACCAAACACACGGCATGACGCATGAAAAGGTAAACGCCAGCCCCCAGAACATGGGGTTACACGTTTAGGGTGAATGAGCAACTCATGGAGCCCCACTGCTCCAGCCGAACACCACAGGGCACTCTCATTTGCGGATTTGCCACAGCTTGCAGGACCACTGTGCGACCAGTATAATAACAATCATCCAAATAGATTTTGGACGACTGTTGGATGAGAGTTATGAAACCGTCCACACATTCCGGTACTTGCAAATCATTTCATATGCCTAACTTTTGGACGACTGTTAGATGAGAATTATGAAATCACAATAATTATTTTTCGATGGATGAGATGGAAAGTATCATACTCAGCTCGTAGTATAGATATAGATTTTATGCATGAGCTTAATAGTGTTTATTATCTTGCCATTGGACAAGAATTTGGAAGCACTAAATATTGAAGCAAATCCCAATCCTGAGTAAATACCTCTGTTTCAATATATGACATATGTGTTTTCAATGTTCCTCTTGTTTCGATGGTCCAATGGAAAACCTTTACAATAGCGTATTTTAATTTCTCTGTTGGTATTGAATATTGATTGAGTGATTTTTCGCATAGCACAGCATGACCTTTACAAACCTTTCATGAGTTATTATTTAGAACATGTTTTAGATAAATATTGTTCATCTTCCATCTGTCAAGCATTGCATGATTTAGAAAATTTTACACAATAATTTTGAAGTTTCAAATAATGAAGATCAATTCAACTTTTAGTTAGTTACTCCAGATTTGCTTTCATACATGTGTTTTGAATAATTTCCTATTTGCCTGAGCCAATTGTAAACCTTCAGAATTTCTTAGTTGAAATTTCTGGCTCTGTCACAAAGTGTTGTGTCATCATCTAAAAATGTCATGGTGTGTTTTAGTGCATTGTCACGCTGCTGGAGTAGATTTTTACTTTGCTGGCTTGTACAGGTAATCAAAGAAAGCATGTTTGAGAAAAAATATTTATGTTGGACACTAGAGGAGTTTTTGACTTGAAATAAGAATTCGCTCCAGGCTTTCCAGCATAATCAATTGGATTGTTCTAACCTAGTTAGCGCAGTCGCTTCATGGCGTTGCTATCTCTACTAGTATTGCTGCGCATCTCGAACACCACAATAACTATCTGGTTTGCCTTGACTTCACCTCGTCTGTGGAGAATAGAAAGGTAAGTAAGCATGGAGAGAGGTAGTAAAGTTCTTGCAGTATGCTGGAGCTGGATAGTCAAGCTGTATCTTCGCGGAAGCCAATACATCCTTTTTCTTCTCTCTTCTTTTCCTCATATATGATCAGAGTATTACGAGACATCAAATGCCTTTCTTATTGGGTCATCAACATCTTCCTACGATTGTATCCCGCATCTTGAATATATGCCGGAATGTGTTCCGACTTCCGAATTGACAATTCTCTAAAAAAGGGCAGCCCGGTGCATGTAGCTCCTGCTTGCGCAGGGTCCGGCGAAGGGTCCGACCACTTTGGGTCTATTGTACGCAGCTTTTCCCTACATTTCTGTAAGAGGCTGTTTCCAGGACTTGAACCCGTGACCTCGTGACCTCATGGTCACAAGGCAGCAGATTTACCACTGTGCCAAGGCTCCCCTTCGAATTGACAATTCTCTAAGCACAGGACAAATATATCTGATGTGATTGCTCCTTACCATGAACTGTGCTCCATTGAAGAGACATAGCTTATAGATATTGTGGAATTGCTAATACATAGGATAGGAGTACATAGCATGTTTCTATTTGGAAATATGGTTATGTTTGTTGTACTTTCTAACTTCTATAAATTGTGTATCTTATACCGCAGAGGCACCATATCTGTTATGTAGTACTACCAAAAAAGTCTTATAATTTGGGACAGAGGAAGTATTTGATTAATCTACAATACGTTGAATTTCTAGGAATTCTTCTTTCATCTGATAATTGCAGTAGATAGGAGTATTCCAAAAGTAAGTAGAGCCTTTGGTCTCACTAGCTGTTCACGTAGAAATATATGACTGTAAGCCTGTGCTCTGTTGTTACAGTAATATGAACCCATTTTTCTCCTCTTCCTGTTGAACAACTCACTCTATTAGTCTATCTACAATAAGGTTGAACGTTTGTAGCAATTCTGAGAACTGTTTCCTGTTTATTTACTCTTGTACCACAAACAGAGCTGAGGCGAACTATGGAGCAGCAAAGGTCATGCTGAGGCCTGCTTGCCCTGGATCTGGTGTCACTGCAGGTGGAGCTGTGAGGGTTGTGCTGGAGATGGCTGGAGTTGAAAATGCTCTTGGGAAGCAGCTGCGAAGCAAGAATCCCCTCAACAATGCAAGGGCTACCGTCAAGGCGACACAGATGATGAGACAGTTCTCAGACGTTGCTGCAGAGCGTGGACTTCCAATGGAGGAGTTATGGAAATGATAAAACGAAATCATTCAACTGCCTGACAGAATTCTTTTCTTTTTTCTCTACTGTATTTCTTGAGTTCGTTTTCTGTTGTATCTATATATTGGGATAAATAGGGGTGCAAATGGGGGTACCCTTTGGGGGTACTCTATGTGACTTCTGAAAATTTAGTTCACTTGCTTGAACTAAGGTGGGTCAGACTTTGCATACGTATGGACAATTGTTCGTCAAGTTTTCTTCCTTAATCTCCTCTGGCATTGTAGAAAATTAAGTTGGTCTCCCAATACATGTAGCAAATCTAGAAAATTGTTCTTTTTTCTGGTTACTGAGTTTGTTACAGATTGATAAAGCATGAACAAGAATATGAACTGGGCATCGTGATGCTATCCCCGCTCTGCACTGCCAGAAGAAGCACACAATATTTTTTGGCTATTATTATTACATCGCCTCCTGAATACAAGAGAAATGTTGCAGAGCAAAAATTTGTATCTACCTGACTACACGTGTGTGTTCCGTGGAGATTTCACTATCGAAACCAGAGATCCTCCGTACAAATGCTGGCAATACTTATGCTCAGGATGGATGCCTTTCCAAGGATCAATTCAAGAGCAGATAAGCAATTTAAAGTCTAGTCTGCAGCTCAACTTTGCCTTGTAGATTATCATCCTTGCTACCTCGGCTATTTAGTGTTATATTTGTGTCAAATTTTTGTACATAGGTTACTCTGCAGTACCAGCATTACTTGAAGAGAACACACGTACGCGTGTGCACCCGGCTCGGCGTGTGAGCGTTGCATGCAGTGGCGAATCTAGGAAAAAAAATGAAGGGCAGGCTAAAGTCAACAGCGAAAAAACTAAGCTCTCTTTTGAAAAAAAACACGGTGTCCTAACCTTGTTGTCAAAATAATCTCAGAATTTTCCAAATGACTACTGAAAACATGCAGTATTAACTAGATTTTTTCTAGGATTTTTTTAATATATGAAATTTTGAATCAAAATTTGAATTTATCTTGCAAAATAATCATTATCACCCCATCTTGTTGTCCATATAAGTTGAAGGAGGGATTACAATCACAATAGTTAAGGGAAGGGTATTCTGCATTCAGATTAACTGGGATATGTTCAGGTTCAGTGTGACGAGTACATGCATGCATACTCATTTTTGTACACTTCTTTTTGGCAAATAAGTTGCATTGGACACTAAATTAGTTAAGAATACATGGACTAGTGATTACTGTAGATAGAGGCTGGGCATTGGTGTGTGGTGCCTCTTCGCTGCGCATGTGTGGGGTTGTGTGTTTGCTACTACCACTGAGCTGGGATGAAAGTACTAGTAGTAGTAGTAAAAAAATATTATTATTTAGAGGGTAGACTTGAGCCTCTTTAAGCCCTCCCAGTAGACTCGCCGCTGGTTGCATGGCCGGCCTCACCAGCCGGGTGCGTCCATGCGGCCGGGCACTTATGCGTGCTTGGTTGAGCCGGGTGCTATCGACTTGTTGTCGGTGGGGGTGGGCTCGTGATTCGCTCTCTAGACAGGTGACCTCATCCCAGTTTATCCTGTGCTGGTAAGCTTTGGCACGTGGGTGCTTGGGACATGGTTTGTTTGTTTTTCGCTGCTCAGTAAAAGCAACTCCAGTGGGGCTGTGGGCCTGTGGCTCAGCCGGCTCAAAAATGCAAAAAAGAAGAAGAAGCCATAGCAACAGTATGTGGGTGGAGCTTTGCAACATGATGTCCATCACACCCCGCAGCACGTGCCGGTTCAGCAATAATTTCAGCAGCAACCCATACCACAGCAGCACGAGCAATCATATCTTTAAGAGCTAAGGTGCTCAAAGTCGTCCAAGGTGATGACAATACTCAGTTTTTTCATATGATTGCTAATGGCAAACATAGAAAAAAAATCATACATCTTAAGCAAGATGAAGGAACTGTAGTGGGACATGAAAACCTCAAACTGCATATATCCAAGTATTACAAACAACTATTTGGGCCTCCGGTAGATAGCGCGGTGTCTCTAAGATATACCTCAGCCCAGATCAGATGAAAATGAGATTTTATCTGCTCCTTTTGCTGAGAAAGAGGTTTTCCATGCAATTTCCCAGATGAAGCCAAATAAAGCACCGGGACCGGATGGGTTTCCCGTGGAATTATATAAGAGATGTTGGCATATAGTGAAGGATGACTTAATGCCTATGTTTCATGACTTCTTTAACGGCCATCTGCAACTCTTTCATTTTAATTTTGGCACCATAACGTTGCTACCAAAGAAAGAGGAAGCGATTCGAATTGAGCAATTCAGACCAATATGTCTTTTGAATGTGAGTTTCAAGATCTTTACGAAAGTGGCTGTTAATAGATTGACACGGATTGCCCTTTTGGTGGTGCATCCTAGTCAGACCGCTTTCATGCCTGGAAGACATATCCTGGAAGGGGTTGTTGTCTTGCACGAAACTTTACATGAAATCCACTCGAAGAAATGAGATGGGGTTATCTTCAAGGTGGATTTCAAGAAGGCATATGATAAGGTCAAATGGCCATTCCTTCAGCAAGCCATGCGCATGAAGGGTTTCAACGGGGCATGGAGGGATCAGGTAGATTCATTTGTCTAAAAAGGTAGTGTCGGGGTTAAGGTGAATGATGACATTGGTCTTTATTTCCAGATGCATAAAGGCCTACGACAAGGTGACTAGATGTCCCATGTTCTGTTCAGCATTATGGCAGACATGTTGACGGTGCTCATAGGTCGGGCTAAGGAGAAAGGCCTGGTAGGTGGACTCATCCCTCATTTGGTGGATGGGGGCGTTTCCATCCTACAACATGCTGACGACACGATCATATTCATGGAGCATGATCTTGTAAAAGCGAGAAATATAAAATTAGTTTTGTGCCTTTTTGTACAACTGTCAGGTCTGAAGATTAACTTCCACAAGAGTGAATTATTTTGCTTTGGTATGGCAAAAGAGGAACAAGAGAATTATAGACAGTTGTTCGGTTGTGAACTGGGGTCACTACCTTTCAACTATCTAGGTATTCCAATTCACCATCGGAAGTTAACTAACAAAGAGTGGAAATGTAAGATCGATTTGAAAAAAACTAGGCTGTTGGAAGGGTAAACTTATGTCTTATGGAGGGAGGTTAGTGCTAATTAATTCGGTATTGACTAGTATGCTGATGTTCCTCCTTTTTTTCTTTGAGGTACCTAAAGGGGTACGAAAGAGATTAGATTTCTATCGATCACGTTTCTTCTGACAGTCAGACGAGGTTAAGACAAAATATCGCTTGGCAAGACGGGATATTATTTGTCGACCCAAAGACTAGGGGGGGGGGGGTCTAGGGATTTAGTACCTCGAGATTAAAAATAAATGCTTGTCGAGCAAATGGCTGTATAGATTATGTCAGGAGCCGGAACGTATGTGAGCACAAATTCTGCGGACTAAATACCTACACTATAAAACTCTAGCTCAGGTTACTGTAAGACCTACCGATTCACCATTCTAGCAGGGCCTCATGCGGATAAAGGAGTCTTTTTTCCATAGGGTGAAATTCGTTGTTGGGGATGGAACGACAACAAGGTTTTGGGAGGATACTTGGCTAGGCGATGCACCGCTAGCCGTACAGTACCCTATGCTGTATAATATTGTGCAACATAAGGAGGATTATGTGGCTACATTATTACAGACGGTTCCCTTGAATATCCAGTTCTGGTGGGCTTTAGTAGGGAAACGATGGACTTCCTGGTTACACTTGGTGAGGAGGTTGATGGATGTTCAGCTCGCACCACAAGCAGACGCTGTCACTACAAAAATAATACACTTCCGTGATGATACGTGTTTGTCACAGTAGGTCACGTTTTCTGTCATGCATGTACATCCATGACAAATTTATGACAGAATCAAGATAGTCATACCCGTGCTGTCGTAGAAGTGTTCCATGACATTACCAAAATTATCATCACAGAAGTGTCCACTTCCATGACGATAAATCGCGCGTCACTGAAGTGCTTTTGTCAAGGGTGACCGACACATGGCATCCACCGTAACGGAACGTCGTTAAGCCATCGGATCTGGTTTTGGATCCGATAACCCGTTAATAGCACCGACCACTGGGGATTTTCCATGTGTAAAATCATCATTGGCTGGAGGAAACACGTGTTGGCTCACGGTTGGGACAGATGTCATCCACTCATTGAACCCAAAGCACCTATGGCGGGCCGACCCACGGCAAGCCTGTTAACGACATGTTCGCATATAGCCCATTTACAACCCGCTAACCCAGGGCCCGTTTACGGCCTATCCGAATTAGGCCCAGTAGCATCATCCAGGCCATCCAATATAATTCTAGTCCGTTTTAACTTCTGGCCCATGTATGGCCCATGACGTCTTTCGGCCCATATGAGGCCCTTAGTAACCCTCGGCCCATTAACGACACGTGGTGAAACTGGCCCGTAATGAATAGTGTATCACTTTATACCCATTAACGACCCATTATTCCATTGGGCCATTTCCAGCCCATGTTATCTTTCGGCCTTCTCAGGGCCCATTTATTCTTGGGCTCATTTACAGTATTCGTTTACTTACGGCCCGTTACTGTCATTTTCTGCTTGTGGGCCAAATTCAGCCCATGGTTACAGTCAGCTCGTTTGTGGCCCGTTAATACGTTGGGCCGTTTTCATAGTGTCATCAAATACAGCCGATTAACGACGACCCGTTATGGTCGGCCCATGAATGGACAATTTCAACTCTAGCCCATTTACAGCCATAATGTGGTCTATTATTGGCCCAAATGTTTGGCCAACCGATCATACGACCCGGAGAAGGCCCATTGATGATACAGCCCGTAGAAGGCCCATTGTTTCCACGGCCTGTAGGAGGCCCATGTTAACTACAGTAAATATGTAGCCCATGGTTATTGTGGCCTAGTTTTAAAAAATAGGTTATTGCGGCCACTAGCAAACCGTGGAAAAAGAACTGCACTGACTACAAGAAAACAAATAAACAAGACAATAAGGAAATAAATTAGGAAGCAACTTACGCTAGGCTATCACGGCTATTACACATATTACATCCAGTGGGCATCAAAGTTCGCCACCAGTGCAAATATAGGGAACAAAGCAGCATATAAACGCCGCAGCAAAACAATTCCAGAACTAAAACCACTTCAGAAGAGCTCAAGAAACAATATCCTGGGTACCCATAATGCTGGCAAGATGCTTAGCAAGCTTATTAACTTTCTCTTGTTTGGTGCTTAAATCCTCCAACACTTGCTGTTGCACCAGAAAGTATGCATCTGAATTATGCAGGGACTTCCTCAGTCCTTCGGCTTCCTATCGCATAACATCTGATCGATATCTTTCAACTTGAAGTTTAGACTCAAGAAGACTAACTGATTCAGACAGCGAGTTCGAAGAGCTGGTGCCAACAGTAGTAGCCACTAACTCGAACACTACATCAAGACAGGACTTTGGGGTTGTCTCAGTGTCTTTAATATAGTTTTTATCAGCTTTCTTGAAGACCAACAGGGACGTCTCACTATCTTGAAGCTTATCTGCATTACTTCCTTTACCATTGCATAACGGGGTACTCTTCTCCAATATTTTATCCGCGTTCTAAAAGAGAAACAAACAAACACATCACAGGTTTACAATGTAGTATATGAAACTCATTTTGGTAAACTAGTTCAGTAGTAAGGTGGACAGAGATTTTATCCCCCCCGCGTCGCCCTCCTCTGGCAACACGGGGGGAACCCTACCCGTCGCCCGCTAGAAGACCTCTCCGCCGCCGAAGGGCCGGCCGGCGAAGCCGCACCGGTCCCTAGGATGGCGGCGGCGGGGCGGATCTACCTCCTAGCGCCCCCACCCCTTCACCCCGTGCCCCATCCCCAACCCGGTGGCGGCAGCCTCCTGTTGGTCCGGCGACGCCGGATCCGGCCCTCCTCGACGACTTGCCCGCGCGGCTCCGGCCAGCCCCGCCCCCCTCATTCCTTGGTCGCTGCTGGCGCCTCCGGGCCCCCACCCCTGTGGTGGCAGCCTTCTGCCGGTTCGGTGACGCCGGATATGGTCCTCCCCGATGGCCTACCCGGTTGCTCCGGCCAGCCCCACCCTCGTCCATCCTCAACCGCTGCGGGCGCCATCACCCATCGTGCGCCTCCCCATCCGCCCCGGGACCACCCGGCGCGCCCTCCACCAACTGCTGCATGAGCTTGCCGGCCGGCAGCAGTTCCTACGATCCTGGCGTTGTTCTCCGGCAGCCCTCCCCCTCCCCGAGCCATAGTGACTGTTCTTGCGGGTACATGGCGATGCAGCTGTGGTTGTGGCAGACATGGAGCTCCTCGCGGCGGGCATTCGCTGGTGCTGTTCTGGCCCCGACGGCTTAGGCCCGCGTCTCTCTGGTGTCCTTCGCTGCCGGTGTTCTTTACCGGGCAGCTCCGGCCTCGGTCACCAGGTAGCTGCGTCCCTTCTAGCTTACCTGGCGCACTGATGTCTCGACGGCTATGGCCACGACAGCTTGGATCTGCGTCTCTCCAGTCCTAGCTTGTCGGTGTTGCTGGATGCCATCGTCCCATGCCCTCCGTGTGGCTCGCTCCGTCGCCTGCCCCATCCCAGAGGCCTCAAAGCCTCCCCTTTTGCTGGACCCAACGCTCGTGGGTGCGGTGGCGGTGCCACCCTCCGACGGCAAGTGCAGCCCCGCCAACCCCTTCCCGACATGGTGATTCCGACCAACGTGGACTTCCTCATCTTCGATTCCAAACTCGGCGGCTATGGGATTGCTCAGCTTCAGGCCGGGGAGAGATCCCTGCTCGGTTTACCAGTGCTGGCAGCAACGGCGCCCGCGGGTGTCGTTTACTTCTTGGAGGCGCTTCCAAGGCCTTCAGCTTCGCCCCTCTTCGAGCTTAGGGGAAACCCTAGGTGTAACACCCCGGATATGACTTTCCCAATATGTATTCCAACTCTTGCCATTTTCGGCCTTAAGTTATTTTATTTTCTCGGGTTCGGGTTTTCACCTCTGTGTGTTGTTGTCGTTGTCATGCATCTCATATCATGTCATCACGTGCATCGCATTTGCATACGTGTTCATCTCATGCATTCGAGCATTTTCCCCGTTGTCCGTTTTGCATTCCGGCGCTTCGTTCTCCTCCGGTGGTCCTTTCTACCTTTCTTTCGTGTGTGGGGATTAAACATTTCCGGATTGGACCGATACTTGCCAAGCGGCCTTGGTTTACTACCGGTAGACCGCCTGTCAAGTTTCGTACCATTTGGACTTCGTTTGATACTCCAACGGTTAACCGAGGGACCGAAAAGGCCTCGTGTGTGTTGCAGCCCAACACCCCTCCAATTTGGCCCAAAACCCATCAGAACCCACTCCATCATCTAGAGCATTTGATCACGATCGCGTGGCCGAAAACCGCACCTCATTTGGACTCTCCTAGCTCCCTCTATGCCTATTTAAAGACACCCCCGAATTTCTCCTTCCCCTTCCTCCCGAAAATCCTAGATCCACTTCGTCCGCCGCCGTCGGACATTTTCGCCACCGACGGACGTGTCCGACTTCCGCCACCGCCGCCACGTGGCACGCCCCCATTCGTCCCCGCCTCGCGCCCACATCGCCGCCGCTCCGGCCCGGGAGGCCCGGATCGGGCCCCCGAGGCCCAGACGCCCGCGCCACTGCCCGCCTTCGTCTCCCTCCCGTGCGGCCGAGCGGGCCGCCCACCGCCGCCATTTCCGGCCGCCGCCAAGCTCCTCCACGCCGGCGAACTCGGCGTCTGGCGACCCCGACTCTCCACCGGCCTCGCCCCGCCGCCACGCCGGCCCCGGCGACCGCCCGCGCCCCGCCGCCTCTCCACCGGCCACGGCGGCTCCGGTGAGCGCCGCCTGCCGCCATCCACCGGCCTGCCTTTGTCGTCGGCGAGGTCCCGACGAACCTCGGGAGGCGTGCCCGATCCAGATCGGCTACAGTAACCCTAGATCCGGAGGTCCAAATTTTCTTCTAAGTCCCCGTTTTCCTAGATCCATATGCCCTTGTTCATCGCGCTATAACTTTGCATCCGTAGCTCCGTTTTGGGCATATAGCATATCAAAATGTTCGCCCCAGAGAGCACATCATTTCATTCCATTGCATCATTGTCATTTGAGTTCATCTTGATGCCCGAAATGCTGTTAGAAGAGTGCTACTTGAGTTAATTGTCAGATCTGCTGCTCCATTTAGATATTTGTCATTTTTGCCATGATTATTGTGTGCATGTTATGCCCATGAGCTCTACATATGTTTTGTTAAGGGTTTTGCCACCTTTCCAGAGGTGCAACCCATGTATTTTTGTGATGTGTGTGGTGACTAGCACAAGCTTGCAAAGTGAGGCATTTGGTAATGCTAATTTCAGGGACTTAGCATTTCCACTAAGTCCTTGAGCTGTTTATCTCATATGGCCATATGTTCATGTTGTTTCCTAGTGATCCGTGCCTATTTTGAGGATGATCAGTAAGGATGTTTTGTTAATCTCGTAGTGCTCTATCCATCCATATCTTTGTTTGCAATTATGGAGCACCCTAGCTTGAGTCAATCGAGCTCTACTTTTGCTATTTCGTGAATCTGGGCAGATCGTCTACTTGTTAGCGATTTTGCCGAGGATGTTGTAGTTGATCCGTGCATGCTATGTTATTGTTCTTGCCATTTATAGCTTGCATTTTGTGTATTCGCGATGGGTGTATGCTTAGATGGTCATGAATTGCTCCGTAGTGGGTGCATCGAGCTCGTAAACATGCCTACTTGATATATGTTTCAGTATGCTCCAGTTTTCACTAAGTCTGTGATCTGATTATGTTTTTGCCATGTTCACATGCTTGCAATTGTATTTTATGATCCCTTTTGGCTCAAGGTCACTAAGGGACTTTTGTTAAGCTCCTTGAGTAGCTCCATGCCATGCTTTACTTTGCCATGTTCAGGTCCTGTAGCATGTGGTTTTCATGCTCCAAAGAGTGCTATATGATCTGAAATTCCAGACAAGTGTTAATTTCACTAAGTCTGAAATGTGTTTGTCAAATGAATTTTTGCCATGCTTGTTTGAACCTGTTAATTGATGAATTGGCCATAGCTCAGTGCTAGACTTTTGTTAAGCATCATGAATGGATTCCTGCCATGTATTTTGATGCCATGTTTGGGTGCTGTAGCATGTTCATCTTGTTGCATTTAGATGGCTACTTGCTGTAAACCGCAGAACATGGTCATATTTGAAATGCTTGCCATTTCCAAACCGTAACTCCGATTCCGGCATTCTTTATATCGTTTTCAAGAGATTTCATCTCATCTTTCCAGTGGAACACTTGGATTTCCATGTTGAGGCCAGGTTCATGCTTTCCCTATCACATCTTGCATATGCATCCCGCATAGCATACCATCTTTGCATCATATTGTTTGAGCTTTGCACGTGGTTGATTGTGTTCCGTTTGCTTGTTTGTCTTGTTTGGGTAGAGCCGGGAGATGAGTTCGCTAACAAGGAGCCCTTTGAGTTTGCTTTCGAGGATCCAGTCAACTCTGACAACTTTGCAGGCAAGATGATCATACCCTCGAAATCACTACTATCTTTGCTTTGCTAGATGCTCGCTCATTTGCTATGCCTATGCTATGATGCCTACCACTTGCTTTCAAGCCTCCCAAATTGCCATGTCAAACCTCTAACCCACCATGTCATAGCAAACCGTTGATTGGCTATGTTACCGCTTTGCTCAGCCCCTCTTATAGCGTTGCTAGTTGCAGGTGAAGATTGGAGACCGTTCCTTGTTGGAACATTATTTACTTGTTGGGCTATCATTATATTATCTTGTTATCTTAATGCATCTATATACTTGGTAAAGGGTGGAAGGCTCGGCCTCTCGCCTAGTGTTTTGTTCCACTCTTGCCGCCCTAGTTTCTGTCATATCGGTGTTATGTTCCCGGATTTTGCGTTCCTTACTCGGTTGGGTTATAATGGGAACCCCTTGATAGTTCGCCTTGATTAAAGCTTTTCCAGCAATGCCCAACCTTGGTTTTACCATTTGCCACCTAGCCTATTTTTCCCTTGGTTTTCCTGAGCCCGATGGTCATCTTATTTTAGCCCCCCCGGGCCATTCCTCCTCTGAGTGTTGGTCCAACCGAGCGATGTCCAGGGCTACCAGGGGCAACTCTGGGCTGGCCTACCCAACGTCTTGCTCATCCGGTGTGCCCTGAGAACGAGATATGTGCAGCTCCTATCGGGATTTGTCGGCACATCTGGGTGGTGTTGCTGGATTTGTTTTAACCTGTCGAAGTGTCTTGAAGAACCGAGGTACCGAGTCTGATCGGAACGTCTCGGGAGGAGGTCTATTCCTTCGTTGACCGTGAGAGCTTGTCATGGGCTAAGTTGGGACTCCCCTGCAGGGATTTGAACTTTCGAAAGCCGTGCCCACGGTTATGGGCAGATGGGAATTTGTTAATGTCCGGTTGTAGATAACTTGAACCTTAACTTGATTAAAATGAATCAACCGTGTGAGTTACCGTGATGGTCTCTTCTCGGCGGAGTCCGGGAAGTGAACACGGTGTTGGAGTAATGCTTGCCGCAGGATGCCCTCTAGTTTCTCGATCGCGCTTTGCCTCCTCTTCTCGCTCTCTTTTGCGAACAGGTTAGCCACCATATTTGCTAGTCGCTTGCTGCAGCTCCACATATTTACCTTGCCTTATCTATAAGCTTAAATAGTCTTGATCACGAGGGTGAGAGATTGCTGAGTCCCTGTGGCTCACAGATTACTTCCAAACCAGATGCAGGGCCTGATGATACCTCTCCAGGTGACGCGCTTGAGCTCAAGTTGGAGTTCGACGAGGACTCTCAATGATACTATGTGTCTTTCCCTGATGATCAGTAGTGGTGCCTAGTTGGGGGTGATCGGGACCGTGTCGCATGTTGGGTTATCTTTTATTTTGGCATCGTAGTCGTGCCATGAGTGTTTGGATGATGTAATGCTATTTTATGTACTTGATTGACGTGGCGAGTGTAAGCCAACTATGTTATCTCCCCTTTTATTATCTATATTATTACATGGGATGTTGTGAAGATTGCCTAACTTGCGACATATGCCTTCAATGCGATTATGCCTCTAAGTCGTGCCTCGACACGTGGGAGATATAGTCGCATTGAGGGTGTTACAAGTTGGTAATCAGAGCCTTCCCCGACCTTAGGAGCCCCATTGCTTGATCGTTATTAGCGGCCGAGTTGTGTCTAGAAAAATGTTTTGAGTCATTTAGGAATTATATATCGGAGAGTTTAGGAATTCTTTTTACTTCCCAGTCTCCTCATCGCTCTGGTAAGGCATCCTGACGTAGAGTTTTGACTCTTCTCTTCTCAAATTTCACAAAAAAAAGTTTTTTAGGATCACGCGGGTATCTTGGAATCGTTCGGATGGTTTTATGATGAGAACATTGTCTTGGTGCCTCCTGTCAGGGGTTTTGTGGAAGTGTCCCGGGGAGTTGAGCTCTGAGGTGTTGTCGTCATAATTTTATCGTTGTAGCTCTGGAATACCTGAGTTTAGTACGCCGACATCGAAAATCTCTTTTATGCAGTTCGTTGGTGAGATAACCTCGACACCACCCAGTACTGGGGCGGGAGTTCGGGAGTATCGCCATAACTTGTATAACGAATGCTTTTCGAAGGTTTAGGTAGGTGGTTTCCGAAGTTTTTCTCAGTTATGTGTTGAAGGATGGATACAGCTGGATGTAGGATTTGCTAAATTTGGGTGAGATATTATGCTTCCCCTGTATCCCCAACACCTGATTGCATAACCGGAAAGGTTCGGGAGTTTCATAGGTGGAAATTCTCGTAGCTCTAGTTCTTCTTCCACGGATATTTGGTTTGAGATTGGGATTTCTTACCGAGTATTTGTTCTTGATCCGTACCTTGTTGATATATTTCTCTACCTAAATTCTAAGTGGCTTCTCAATTTATGGATATGTGACCATTTCAAGAGGAATGCATTCGTTCATTTTGTTTGGATGTGAAGACTTTATGTTGCAATTTTCATTCTGTTGGATTCAGCTTCATTTTATCTGTCAATGGGCTAACGGTGGTCAACCTCTTCAGGATGGCTCCCGCTAAGAGCACCAATCAGAACCAGAATCAAGATCCGCCACCACCTCCCCCTCCTCCGGAGGCATGGCAAGCTGTGATGGCCGCAACCAATGCAAACACACAGTTGATCATGCAAATTCTTCAAGAGCGCAATCAAGGCAACCAAGGGAACCAAGGCAACAATCAGAATCACTTTGCTACACTCAACCGGTTCCTTGCTAACGGTCCAAAGACTTTCAGCAATTGTGTTGAGGCAACCGATGCTGACGATTGGCTAGTGGATCTGTGCAAGCATTTCGAGTGCAGTAACGTCAGGCCTGAGGACTTCGTCAAGTTCGCTTCTTTCCAACTCAAAGATCAAGCTGCAGAATGGTTCCAGCAGTACAAGGATTCCAGAGGAGGACGTGTGATTACTTGGGATGAATTCCGTCAAGATTTCAGAGCTCATCATATTCCTCAGAGCGTGGTTGAAAGCAAGCGTGAGGAATTCCGCAACCTGAAGCAAGGCTCTTTGTCTGTCTATGACTACAACAAGTTGTTTCAGAAGCTCGCCCGCTTTGCCAAGCAGGACGTCCCTGATGAGAAGAGCATGATATACCAGTTCAGGGGTGGTCTCAGAGAAGAAATTCAGCTAGCTCTTGTTCTCTTTGAGCCCTTGAGGTACGATGAGTTCTACAACATGGCATTGAAGCAAGAGGCCGCTCAACTGAGGTGTGATGCTTCCAAGAAGCGAGTCAGAGACACTACTCCTTCTTCCTCTACTCAAGTGGCCAAGCAGCAGAAGTATTGGCTTCCTCCTCCTCCGTTTCGTCAGCCGTATCAGCAGAAGAGCAAAGGTGGCAGTGGATCTTCCCACCCACCCAACCCTGGCTTTCAGAACAAGACTTCGTCTCAAGCTCCAAGATCGAGTGCTCCGTACCACCGTCCGCTTTCAGAGGTCACGTGCAACAAGTGCCAACAGAAGGGTCACTATGCCAACAAGTGTTTCAACCAGAGGCGTCTTCCTCCTCCTCCTCCTGTCAGATCGGCAAGTACAGCTATGGTCAAGCATAACACCAAGTCCGCCAAGGTCAACTTGCTGAATGCAGCTCAGGCAGAGGACTCGCCAGATGTGATTATGGGTAACCTTCCTGTTAATGACATTCCCGCAAGAGTTCTTTTTGACACTGGTGCATCTTTATCATTTTTATCGAAGCCTTTTGCATCCATGCATGATGTGCATACTATTGATTTTCCTAAGCCGATAGCGGTTGCTTCTCCGGGTTTGTTCATGAACACTAAAATGATGGCTCCGGATGTTACTATCACCTTCGGTGATTACAAGTTCCTTTCTTCTCCTATGGTTCTTGGTAACTCGGATATTGATCTTATTCTCGGGATGGATTGGCTTTCTAAGCACAAGGCACATCTTGATTGTGCAGCCAGGCAGATTCAATTGACTCATTCGTCTGAGGATGTAATTGTCTTTGCCGCTCGGGATGATACCATCCGTCTGTTTTCTCTCAATGAGAAGGGTGAACTGGATGCTATCTCGCAAATTCCAGTCGTTTGCGAATATCAAGACGTCTTTCCAGAAGAGCTTCCAGGAATGCCTCCGCACCGGCCAGTTGAATTCGTCATCGATCTTGAGCCCGGTACGGAACCAGTGTGCAAGCGTCCTTACAAGCTCGGACCTGAAGAGTTGAAGGAACTGAAGAAGCAACTCGATATTCAAGAGAGAATGGGTCTCATCCGGCCTAGTTCTTCTCCGTGGGGTTGTGGTGTTCTTTTTGTGAAGAAGAAGGATGGAACGGACCGACTTTGTGTTGATTACCGTCCATTGAACAAGAAGACTATCAAGAACAAATACCCACTTCCCAACATCAACGAGCTGTTCGAACAACTCAAAGGTGCCCAAGTATTCTCCAAGCTTGATCTCTGTATGGGTTATCATCAGATTCGAATCCGTGAGCAAGATATTCCCAAGACGGCTTTCAGGACAAGCTATGGTTCATATGAATACACTGTCATGTCTTTTGGCCTCGTCAACGCTCCTCCGACTTTCTCTCGCATGATGAACTTCATCTTCAACGCCTACACTAATGACTTCATTCTGGTCTATCTCGACGACATTCTGGTTTTCTCGAAGAACAAGGAAGATCATGCCAAGCACTTGCGTTTGGTGCTTGATAAGCTGAGGGAACACCAGTTCTACGCCAAGTTCTCCAAGTGCGAATTTTGGCTCGATGAGGTTCTTTATCTTGGTCATATCATCTCTGCCAAGGGCATTGCGGTGAATCCTGAGAAGGTGTCTGCAATTGTGAATTGGGAACCTCCTCAGAACGTGAAGCAACTCCGTAGCTTCCTCGGTCTCGCAAGCTATTGCCTAAGATTCGTTGAAAACTTTTCTAAGATCGCGAAGCCTCTCTCAAATCTTCTCCAGAAGCACGTCAAGTACGTTTGGTCTCCGGAGTGTGACATTGCTTTCAACACTTTGAAAGAGAAATTGATCACTGCTCCAGTTCTGACTCCGCCTGATGAATCCAAGCCGTACGAGGTCTTTTGTGATGCCTCTCTCCAAGGTCTTGGCGCAGTGTTGATGCAAGAGAAGAAAGTTGTTGCTTATACCTCTCGCCAATTGAAGCCCAATGAGAAGAACTACCCCACTCATGATCTCGAGTTGGCGGCAGTTGTGCATGCTCTTTTGACTTGGAGACATCTCTTATTGGGAAGAAAAGTGGACATTTTCACTGATCACAAGAGTCTCAAGTACATCTTCACTCAGCCTAATCTCAACCTCAGGCAAACTCGATGGGTCGAAATGATTCAAGAGTATAATCCGAGTATCGAGTATACTCCAGGCAAGGCCAATGTGATTGCTGACGCATTGAGCAGAAAGGCTTATTGCAACAGTCTGATTCTCAAGCCTTATCAACCCGAGCTTTGTGAAGCTTTCCGCAAACTTAATCTGCAAGTTGTTCCTCAAGGTTTCCTCGCCAACCTTCAAGTCTCTCCTACCTTGGAAGACCAGATTCGCCAAGCTCAGCTTCTTGATGCTATGGTGAAAAAGGTGAAGATTGGGATTGCCAAGAGTCAACCCAAGTACAAGTGCTACCGCCTTGATGACAAGGACACTCTCTTCTTCGAGGATCGTATTGTTGTGCCCAAAGGTGACCTCCGTAAAGTGATCATGAACGAGGCTCACAATTCTCTCCTCTCCATCCACCCTGGGAGCACGAAGATGTATCAGGACCTCAAGCAGGCTTATTGGTGGACTCGAATGAAGCGCGAGATTGCTCAATTCGTGAATGAATGTGATGTCTGCAGAAGAGTGAAGGCAGAACATCAAAGGCCAGCTGGTCTCCTCCAACCTCTTGCCATTCCAGAATGGAAGTTTGACCACATTGAAATGGACTTCGTGACTGGGTTTCCAAAGTCCAAGCGTGGCAATGATGCTATATTCGTTGTCATCGATAAACTCACCAAAGTGGCTCACTTTCTGCCTATCAAAGAGTCAATCACTGCAGCTCAATTGGCGGAACTCTATACCTCTCGAATTGTCTCTCTGCACGGTATTCCTCAGGTGATCTCTTCAGACCGTGGCAGCATCTTTACCTCCAAGTTTTGGGATTCTTTTCAGAAGGCCATGGGCACCAACATCCGCTTCAGCACAGCTTTCCATCCTCAAACTAGCGGTCAAGTCGAGCGTGTCAACCAGATTCTTGAAGATATGCTCAGGGCTTGTGTGATCTCCTTCGGCATGAAGTGGGAGGATTGTCTTCCTTATGCTGAATTCTCCTACAACAACAGTTTTCAAGCAAGTTCGGGCAAGGCCCCATTTGAAATTCTGTATGGCAGGAAGTGTCGTACCCCTCTCAACTGGTCTGAAACCGGTGAACGTCAGCTTCTCGGAAATGACTTAATCACAGAGGCAGAGGAAATGTGCAAAGTCATTCGAGATAACCTCAAAGCAGCCCAATCCCGCCAGAAGAGCTACTATGATAGTAAGCACCGTGATTTGGCTTTCGAGATCGGAGATCATGTTTACCTCTGCGTCTCTCCTATGAAAGGTACTCGCCGCTTCGGTATCAAAGGGAAGCTTGCCCCTAGATACGTGGGACCTTTCAAGATCGTCAGCAAGAGAGGCGATCTCGCCTATCAACTCGAGCTTCCTTCAAACTTTGCAAATGTTCATGATGTGTTCCATGTCTCTCAGCTTCGAAAGTGCTTCAAGACTCCTGACTGCACTGTCAACTTCGAGGACATTGAGCTCCAAGAAGATCTCTCTTATCGTGAGCACCCAGTTGCTATTCTTGAAGAGACTGAACGCAAGACTCGCAACAAGTCAATCAAATTCCTCAAAGTCAAGTGGTCACACCATTCCGACCGTGAAGCTACCTAGGAACGCGAGGATCACCTCCGTTCTGAGTACCCGACGTTCTTTCAGTCCTAGATCTCGGGACGAGATCCTTTCGTAGTGGTGGAGTGTTGTAACACCCCGGATATGACTTTCCCAATATGTATTCCAACTCTTGCCGTTTCCGGCCTTAAGTTATTTTATTTTCTCGGGTTCGGGTTTTCGCCTCCGTGTGTTGTTGTCGTTGTCATGCATCTCATATCATGTCATCATGTGCATTGCATTTGCATACGTGTTCATCTCATGCATTCGAGCATTTTCCCCGTTGTCCGTTTTGCATCCCGGCGCTTCGTTCTCCTCCGGTGGTCTTTTCTACATTTCTTTCGTGTGTGGGGATTAAACATTTCCGGATTGGACCGAGACTTGCCAAGCGGCCTTGGTTTACTACCGGCAGACCGCCTATCAAGTTTCGTACCATTTGGACTTTGTTTGATACTCCAACGGTTAACCGAGGGACCGAAAAGGCCTCATGTGTGTTGCAGCCCAACACCCCTCCAATTTGGCCCAAAACCCACCAAAACTCTCTCCATCATCTAGAGCGTTCGATCACGATCGCGTGGCCGAAAACCGCACCTCATTTGGACTCTCCTAGCTCCCTCTATGCCTATTTAAAGACACCCCCGAATTTCTCCTTCCCCTTCCTCCCGAAAACCCTAGATCCACTTCGTCCGCCGCCGCCGGACATTTTCGCCACCGACGGACGTGTCCGACATCCGCCACCGCCGCCACATGGCACGCCCCCATTCGCCGCCGCCTCGCGCCCACATCGCCGCCGCTCCGGCCCGGGAGGCCCGGATCGGGCCCCCGAGGCCCAGACGCCCGCGCCGCCGCCCGCCTTCGTCTCCCTCCCGTGCGGCCGAGCGCGCCGCCCACCGCCGCCATTTCCGGCCGCCGCCAAGCTCCTCCACGCCGGCAAACTCGGCGTCCGGCGACCCCGACTCTCCACCGGCCTCGCCCCGCCGCCACGCCGGCCCCGGCGACCGCCCGCGCCCCGCCGCCTCTCCACCGGCCACGCCGGCTCCGGTGAGCGCCGCCCGCCGCCATCCACCGTCCTGCCTTCGTCGCCGGCGAGGTCCCGACGAACCTCGGGAGGCGTGCCTGATCCAGATCGGCTACAGTAATCCTAGATCTGGAGGTCCAAATTTTCTTCTAAGTCCCTGTTTTCCCAGATCCATATGCCCTTGTTCATCACGCTATAACTTTGCATCCGTAGCTCCGTTTTGGCATATAGCATATCAAAATGTTCGTCTCAGAGAGCACATCATTTCATTCCATTGCATCATTTTCATTTGAGTTCATCTTGATGCCCGAAATGCTGTTAGAAGAGTGCTACTTGAGTTAATTATCAGATCTGCTGCTCCATTTAGATATTTGTCATTTTTGCCATGATTATTGTGTGCATGTTATGCCCATGAGCTCTACATATGTTTTGTTAAGGGTTTTGCCATCTTTTCAGAGGTGCAACCCATGTATTTTTGTGATGTGTGTGGTGACTAGCACAAGCTTGCAAAGTGAGGCATTTGGTAATGCTGATTTCAGGGACTTAGCATTTCCACTAAGTCCTTGAGCTGTTTATCTCATATGGCCATATGTTCATGTTGTTTCCTAGTGATCCGTGCCTCTTTTGAGGATGATCAGTAAGGATGTTTTGTTAATCTTGTAGTGCTATATCCATCCATGTCTTTGTTTGCAATTATGGAGCACCCTAGCTTGAGTCAATCGAGCTCTACTTTTGCTATTTCGTGAATCTGGGCAGATTGTCTACTTGTTAGCGATTTTGCCGACGATGTTGTAGTTGATCCGTGCATGCTATGTTATTGTTCTTGCCATGTCTAGCTTGGATTTTGTGTATTCCTGATGGGTGTATGCTTAGATGGTCATGAATTGCTCCGTAGTGAGTGCATCGAGCTCGTAAACATGCCTACTTGATATCTGTTTCAGCATGCTCCAGTTTTCACTAAGTCTGTGATCTGATTATGTTTTTGCCATGTTCACATGCTTGCAATTGTATTTTCTGATCCCTTTTGGCTCAAGGTCACTAAGGGACTTTTGTTAAGCTCTTTGAGTAGCTCCATGCCATGCTTTAAATTGCCATGTTCAGGTCCTCTAGCATATAGTTTTCATGCTCCAAAGAGTGCTATCTGATCTGAAATTCCAGACAAGTGTTAATTTCACTAAGTCTGAAATCTGTTTGTCAAATGCATTTTTGCCATGCTTGTTTGAACCTGTTAATGGATGATTGGCCGTAGCTCAGTGCTAGACTTTTGTTAAGCTCATGAATGCATTCCTGCCATGTATTTTGATGCCATGTTTGGGTGCTGTAGCATGTTCATCTTGTTGCATTTAGATGGCTACTTGCTGTAAACCGCAGAACATGGTCATATTTGAATTGCTTGCCATTTCCAAACCGTAACTCCGATTCCGGCGTTCTTTATATCGTTTTCAAGCGATTTCATCTCATCTTTCCAGTGGCACACTTGGATTTCCAAGTTGAGGCCAGGTTCATGCTTTCCCTGTCACATCTTGCATATGCATCCCGCATCGCATCCCGCATAGCATACCATCCTTGCATCATATTGTTTGAGCTTTGCACGTGGTTGATTGTGTTCCGTTTGCTTGTTTGTCTTGTTTGGGTAGAGCCGGGAGATGAGTTCGCTAACGAGGAGCCCGTTGAGTTTGCTTTCGAGGATCCAGTCAACTCTGACAACTTTGCAGGCAAGATGATCATACCCTCGAAATCACTACTATCTTTGCTTTGCTAGATGCTCGCTCTTTTGCTATGCCTATGCTACGATGCCTACCACTTGCTTTCAAGCCTCCCAAATTGCCATGTCAAACCTCTAACCCACCATGTCCTAGCAAACCGTTGATTGGCTATGTTATCGCTTTGCTCAGCCCCTCTTATAGCGTTGCTAGTTGCAGGTGAAGATTTGGAGACCGTTCCTTGTTGGAACATTATTTACTTGTTGGGCTATCATTATATTATCTTGTTATCTTAATGCATCTATATACTTGGTAAAGGGTGGAAGGCTCGGCCTCTCGCCTAGTGTTTTGTTCCACTCTTGCCGCCCTAGTTTCCGTCATATCGGTGTTATGTTCCCGGATTTTGCGTTCCTTACGCGGTTGGGTTATAATGGGAACCCCTTGATAGTTCGCCTTGATTAAAGCTTTTCCAGCAATGCCCAACCTTGGTTTTACCATTTGCCACCTAGCCTCTTTTTCCCTTGGGTTTCCTGAGCCCGATGGTCATCTTATTTTAGCCCCCCCGGGCCAGTGCTCCTCTGAGTGTTGGTCCAACCGAGCGATGTCCGGGGCTACCAGGGGCAACTCTGGGCTGGCCTACCCGACGTCTTGCTCATCCGGTGTGCCCTGAGAACGAGATATGTGCAGCTCCTATCGGGATTTGTCGGCACATCTGGGTGGTGTTGCTGGATTTGTTTTAACCTGTCGAAGTGTCTTGAAGAACCGAGGTACTGAGTCTGATCGGAACGTCTCGGGAGGAGGTCTATTCCTTCGTTGACCGTGAGAGCTTGTCATGGGCTAAGTTGGGACTCCCCTGCAGGGATTTGAACTTTCGAAAGCCGTGCCCGCGGTTATGGGCAGATGGGAATTTGTTAATGTCCGGTTGTAGATAACTTGAACCTTAACTTGATTAAAATGAATCAACCGTGTGAGTTACCGTGATGGTCTCTTCTCGGCGGAGTCCGGGAAGTGAACACGGTGTTGGAGTAATGCTTGCCGCAAGATGCCCTCTAGTTTCTCGATCGCACTTTGCCTCCTCTTCTCGCTCTCTTTTGCGAACAGGTTAGCCACCATATTTGCTAGTCGCTTGCTGCAGCTCCACATATTTACCTTGCCTTACCTATAAGCTTAAATAGTCTTGATCGCGAGGGTGCGAGATTGCTGAGTCCCTGTGGCTCACAGATTACTTCCAAACCAGATGCAGGGCCTGATGATTCCGCTCCAGGTGACGCGCTTGAGCTCAAGTGGGAGTTCGACGAGGACTCTCAACGATACTACGTGTCTTTCCCTGATGATCAGTAGTGGTGCCCAGTTGGGGGTGATCGGGACCGTGTCGCATGTTGGGTTATCTTTTATTTTGGCGCCGTAGTCGGGCCATGAGTGTTTGGATGATGTAATGCTATTTTATGTACTTGATTGACGTGGCGAGTGTAAGCCAACTATGTTATCTCCCCTTTTATTATCTATATTATTACATGGGATGTTGTGAAGATTGCCTAACTTGCGACATATGCCTTCAATGTGATTATGCCTCTAAGTCGTGCCTCGACACGTGGGAGATATAGTCGCATAGAGGGTGTTACACTAGGTCTGGTTACCTCGGACCGGATGGCGACGGCGTCTCGACGTTGTCCTCCTTCTTGAAGGAGCAATCTAGCGGTGTCCCCGGTGTTGGTTCGGGTGATGTTAGAATTCTTGCTGGTTTGGCATTGTCGCTCGTGGTTCGGGTTTGGTAGGTTTAGTTGTGATGTATCTTCTGTTCGGGCCGAGCATCCGTTGTCTCTCTGCTCCAGGCACCATGTTCACACCTGCCTACGTTCGTGTCATGTGTTGTACCCCTATGTACTCATTCTATTCCTTCTATCAATGGAAATATACGCAAGCTTTGCGTATTCGTGAAAAAAAGTAAGGTGGACAGGATAACAACATGAAACAAACATATATCTATGTAGTATGGTCACTGTATGGTCTATATAATTCTAGTTTATGTTGCCAAATCAGGATAGATACAGTTCGAATCATATCTATTTAAGACAAAGCAACATAGATAGAATATAAGTGTGGGAAACTACACAACAATAACAACACTTGTAATGTGCATGGCATGAGAACATAACTGTTTATTCAATTGAAGCTGAAATCAACACAGAGCAAGATACAACAACAAACACATTAAAGAAACAGGTTTAAAACATACCTATTGAGCCATTGGAGTTTCAGTTGCATTCTTTAAATTTGAAATTAGTTGGTATGAGTAAATACAGTGATGCAGGAGCAAAGTAGTATGAACCATAGCTACGGAACCTGACCTGAGAACAATTCTTCTTCTGCTTTAAGTGTTGACTTGGGGTTCGGAGTGGTGGTCCTCGTGCTTTGGGCACTGCAGTTGCCTTACTAACTGCTCGTGTTTGGGTGCTCTGTGGTGGAGACGGTGCTCGTGTTTGGGAACTTGGTTACTATCTGCTGGGGTTGGGGTTAGAAGGGGTGTAGCTGGTTCTCTGTCCAACTGGGTAGGGGTACAATCTGCGTGAGTCTGGGTTATGTATGGTGGGGCTGGTTCTTGGGAAAGTACAACCATGGTTCTATATCCATCGACAGGTAGCATGATCTTTTCTGAAGACCGTGTTTTTACTCCCACAGATACTGCCATCACCCCCTCCAATTGAAATGGTTGATACACAAGAAAAATAATTGAATGTACAGACATTGTAAGATAGACAGGTGCAATGGATAGTAGGGAAGAAAAGAGGGCATGAAATAATTCACATTTATGTGGTCTAACCAAACAGAATAGCAGGACATAATTTCACATATATGATGGCTAATTAAACAGGATAGCATGACACAATTTCACATGTGTGATGGCTAACTAAACAAGATAGAATGACATACTTCAAAATATGATGACTATGTAAACATAATGACATGATATAACTATACGATGTGTCTATTAAAGTGGTTGGCATGCCATAAATCACAAACATGCCGTCGATGGAAACATGATGACATGATATAATTCACGGATAGAATGACATAATTCAAAATATGATGACTATGTAAACATGATGAGATGATATAACTATAGTATGTCTTTAGAAAATGGGTTGGAATGCCATAATTGAGATACATGTTGTCTATGTAAACACCATGGCATAATATAATTCAAATATATGATTTATATACTAAGGAAGTGAGCAGAGGGCAATAGCATATATGATGTGTCAATTAAGGAGATGGCATTCAATATCGTCTATATGATGTAAAAACTAAGCATTGCAATACAACATATGCATGATAGGAGTAATATAACCCTGCCAAGTTTGAGCATACACCTCAGGGGGATAATAGGACAGGTCATCTGCCTCTGAATCCTCCTCTGAAGAGCTATCTGTAACCAGCAAGATATCTGCTTCAGCAGGTAGCATTGTCTGCTCTGAAGACCTTGTTTTCACTCCAGATTTCTCCATCACCAATTCAAATGGCTGATGCACAGGAAGAGCAGTTGAATATACGAACATTGTCGACAAAAGCA
The DNA here is from genome assembly GCF_018294505.1 of Triticum aestivum. NCBI lineage: Eukaryota > Viridiplantae > Streptophyta > Magnoliopsida > Poales > Poaceae > Triticum > Triticum aestivum. Next base: position 409,363,381 of record NC_057803.1, on the reverse strand, counting down.
ATGAGAAATACAAAAAGGACAGCATGATATAATTCACATATATGACGCTTGGCTAAACAACATGACATTGCATAATTCACATATATAATGCCTTGCAACAAGATAGGATTGCATAATTCACATATATAATGCCTTGGAACAAGATGACATTGCATAATTCACATATATGGTAATTAGACACTAAACAGGTGGCATTCACACGATATGTCTAAACTAAGCAAATGACATAGCAATGCAAGATACTATGCACACGATATGAGCAACATAACCCTGCCAAGTTAGAACATGCACCTTGGGGGGGGGGATAGGACTAGTCATCTGTCTCAGAATCCTCCTCTGAGGAGCTATTTGTAACCAGCAAGACATGCACTTCGTCCGATAGCATTGTCTGCTCTGAAGACCTTGTTTCCACTCCAGATTTTTCCATGACCGTGCCGAATGGCTGATGCATAGGAAGAGTAATTGAATGTACTAAAACTGTTGACAAATTTAACACATAATAAAAAAAGATGTCATGATATAATTCACATATAAGATGACTGGCTAACCAGGGTGGCATTGCAGAATTCACATATATGATGCCTGGCTAAACAAGATGACATTCCATGATTCACATATACGATAAAGAAACTAAACAGATGGCATTGACACAAAGCATGTCTAAACTAAGCAGATGACATCTTTGATGTATACAGTAAGCAATGCAAGGCACCATATGCATGATATTACCAACACCAGCATGCCAAGTTAGAGCGAAGACCTCATGGGGTAAATAAGAGTGGTCTTCTGCTTCTGAATCCCCCTCAGAATAGTTGTCTTCCTCTTGATTACGATCCGAAATGGGTGGAGGGGGGCTGCCTTTGCGCCCACCATGGAGCGACGTCTGCATGAAATTTTATTGCCACGCAAGGCTCATCTCTTTTGCTCTACATGTTCAGTTCCATTGTGTACAATAACTGACATACATAGGAATAAAACATAGTGAGATTATGTAAGGAGTGCATGCACAAATCCAGAGTGATGGTAGCAAACTGTGGATAGACCCAAAACCAATGATAGCAGGCAGATAATAGCTTTAGTTAAAAAATACAGATAATGGCTCCTTTAATGTTTGTTTGCACCCAACATGAAACTCATAGTAGACACCCCAGATTAACCAAATAGTAGACAGATAGTACTGATTGCTTCCCCAATATGTACTCCCTCCGGTCCTTTTTACTTTGCATATAAGAATTGTCTGAAGTCAAACTTCATAAAGTTTGACCATATTTATATGAAAAAATATCAACATCTATCATGTTAAAGTTATACAATATGAAAACTTAAGTCATGATGCATCTACTGATATTGATTTCACATTGTGAATGTTGGCATTTTTCTCTACAAAGTTGGTCAAACTTTACAAGGCTTGACTTCAGACAAATCTTATATGCGAACTAAAAAGGACCGGAGGGAGTACCCCACAACCATTTAAAAACTCAAGTTTTAGCATAAGTTTGGACCTGACTCAGAGTCTAATAGGTGAACACGATGATAAAGTAGCATGTCATCATATTAAGCGATGCATAACGTAAGCAGACACGGAAGAGTGCGACCTCTCTTGCGAACCCGTGTAGTCCTCAAGGCCATCTGCTCAGTTGATGATGGTAATGCAGTTGTCGTGGCTGCCGGCGGCGGGGAAGAAGATCTGAGGAGGCGAAAGACAGTCTGGAGAGCGCATCCCTGCTGTGGTGAACCCTTCCATCGTTGGAGCAGCTGAGGTGGAGTGGAACACAACACCGCAGGAGCAGGACAAACCACTCAAGGTTTTCTTTGACACATATCTGTAGCAGAAGTAATTGTGTAAGGGCTTGTTTGAATTTGAGGATTCTAACAATGCAGGGATAGGAAATAGACAGGAATAGGATAGGAATGCACGTGCAAAAGAGAGAATTTAAAAACACAGGATTTCTGCCAATCTGGGTGTTTGGTTCACAAGAATTGGAAGAACACAGAATGCAAAGAAGCATGGTGAGATTAAGTCAAACGACAAGAAAATGTATGGTTATAATGCTATTATGCTACTATCTATTAGTCTTGTGCTTCATGAATAGGAATTTGAAAAGGAGGACAAGTGGAAATTAAAATTCCTACACTTTTTGTTTGATGGAGACAATAAAGGAACAAATCCTACAGTTTTGCTTTGCTCCATTCCTTTGCACCAAATTCATGAAAAGTAGTACCATAAGAAACTTTCCAATTCCTATGTTTTTCATTCACTATTCCTTTCAAGAACTGGCGATTCTAGTAGGCAGGCTTGAGCAAGGAAAAGCCTACAGTAAAAAAATGTTTTTGTGCTACTTCTATTACTTTGGACCTAGGCCACTGCCCTACTAGCTCAGCTCCCAAGGCCATCGACAAATGCACAGCTCAAATGCGCAGAGATAAATAATGATGGCGTTCAAGAGAGTCCATCATGGATAGCTAAGTTGCCTGGTACCTCGCTGCTTGTCATATAGTAGGATAAAATAATCGTATTTCCCGTTACTCCATGTGCTCAGTGGACAATATATATAACATGTAGAGTAAAAAGAGATGCAACAAGTGTACAACCTCTTTGGCGAAGCCATGTCGATCTCAGTGTGATTGGGTTGGCCGGTGAGGATGCTCCGGCTGACTTGGCTGTCGGAGGAGGGGAAGAAGATCTTAGGCGTCTGGAGATGGAGCCCGAGGTACTCCTCCGCTGTGATGGAGGGTTCCGTCGTTGGAGTAGCTCCGGTGAGTTGTACAACGCTGAGGCTAAAGCAAGACAAGAGAGACAATGTTAACCTGAGTGGAATTCTAATAGCATCCCCAATAGATGACGTAAAATACATAACCACAAAGTGCTAGATATAAAATACATCAGCCGCTCATCTTTGAACTTAACCGTCGAAACTGAATTTAACTGTCGAAACTAAACTTAACTGTCGAAACTGAATTTTGCTGTCGAAACTAAATTTTACTGTCGAAACTGAACACACTAGAGGTGAGGATACACGTCAGTCGACTAACTTTTTCATCTCTGGTCGATTTTGGAGCCGTTGGATACAAAATCAAGGGCTTGCAGTTCATCTTCAACCTCCACCCCCTAAGCCGCCAGCCACCACCGGCCAAACAACCGACCCCCGCCGCCCGCGGCCGGTGGTGTGCCGCCCCGCCTGCCCCGAAAACACTCCCCACCGCCGGTCCGCCGCCGCCTCGGCCATACCTCTAGCCCCCCCTGTGCCGAGCTTTTTTCTCCGGCGATCCCCACGCCTCCGCCCCACCACCGCCGGCGACCATCGCCCCCACCCTGAACCCTAAGATAGATAGTGGGGTACCTCTCTGGCGAGCCCCCTCCCCGCTGCGGCTGGTTCTTCCTGAACTCCGGCGAGCCCCCCACCCCCTGAAAATCGACTGACCCAAAAGTTGATTCAGTCGACTGAAGTGTAGCTAAATCGGAGCAGCATCGCAAGCAAGAGCAAGAGCGAGAGCAGCAGCGCGAGCATGAGCAAGAGCAAGAGCAGACAAGGCAGGGGGCCGAGAGCAAGAGCAGAGCAGCAGTGTGAGCGAGAGCAAAAGCAGCAACAGCTCCTACTGATGTGTACGTCGCCGCCGAGGGCGCGACGCCATGGAGGAAGTGGCCGGTGACACCACCGTGGATGGAACCGCGCCGTGTCGGCTCGGGACTGAGCGCCGAAACACCGTGAGATCGAATCAAGAAGAAAATGCAGTGATTAGTGTACAACCTCTTTGGTGGTGCCGATTAGGCTGCAGCTTCATCCGAGGAAACGGTGATGATGATGCTTTTCCGGTGGTGCAGGTGAAGATGACGGTGTAGGAATGGAGGTGGCGCAAAAGATGAGGGGAACGTCGGGGCAGCTCCTTGGAGGTGGAGGACGGGGTGGCTGAACCGGCGGGATGACCAGATCGACGACGGATCCTCATCACGTACGATGGATGAGGGACGTCGAGGTGTTGCTGTGGATGACATCGTTGGGAAGAGGCTCCCGCTGGGTGGCGGGCGAAGGAGGGTGTGGGGCTTCGCGGGTTTCCCCGGCCTCGGTGTACGAATGGGCAGACGGATGGGATGCGAGTGGGGAACCATGGCTTTGGGACGCGCTTGTCCGAAATGTGGGGTAAGTTACGAAAGTACCCCCACCAATTTGAGACGGTTCTTTCGGTTCATGGGTATCACGGGCATTTCACGTGTCGTGATTTCACAAGAGGTGGAAGTTTTTGCGCATTGTAATTTTGGAATAGCAAGGCGCGGGTTGAGATGGAGGGTGTTGTCGGAGCACAACGAGACAAAGATATATCTTAAATATTTCGGACTAACAAGGCGCGGGTTGAAATTTCCGGACAAGCCTAATGTGTAATGTACCAAATCAATTCACACTACAAATGTCATTCAAAACTTTGAATTCATGTTATGTTCAATTAAAATATTTTGCTATGTGTATAATGGATGCAACCTACTACTCAAATGAATGTTTTAGTGCATTCCAAATGTATATTATACCACTTCAATATGAACTAAATTTGAATTCGTTTCTCTATTTGAATAAGATCTACAATAATTATTATTGTGAAGTAAAAGCATTTGAATTCGTTTCTCTGTTTTAATAAGATCTACAATCATCATTATTGTCAAGTTAAACCATCGTTTGTGTATTATCTTCACAGCACACCACATGATTAGTCTCGAGTTACATATGAACTATGTGTACTATATGAACTCGAGCTCGATTTTTTGAATCCACTTTATGTTGATTTCAAATCGTAGTACATTTCAAGCTGTAGCTAGATCTTCATAATCTAAACCATGTCTCATATGTATAATGTGTTTATCGCATTATGTGTGGTGCCCCGCCCCCTACGCCTACAAGTATTTAGATGTGAGTTGCAAACACCACACATTACCACAAATTCAAATAAAATGTGAGAATATTCGATATATAGTATTGTTTAGATTGTTCGATATTTAGTTGTAAGCTGCACACGCCACACATTATCACAAATTCAAATAAAATGTGAGATTGTTCGATGTATAGTATGGTTTAGATTGTTCGACATTTAGCTGTGAGTTGCAAACGCCATGCATTATCACATTATGGTATAGCATGTGCAAAACCACAACACGCATATCACCGCTATATTCATGCATGCATATGTTTAAAACACTATCATCTCCTATTCAAATATATGAATCCACTTTCATATCAAATTATGATCTTTGTTAGTCTCTTACACCCACACAATACTCTAACCTTTGTAGCTACCACTAACTTCCTCTCGTGCATACACACGCCCTCCTCGCCCTCCCCCTCCCTCAGCATTCTATCCATCACGCACATTCATTTTTTTCTTTAGGTCGTTCTCCCACAGTCTCCACAACTCCTTTTTGACACACACCGATTGATAAACCTCTGCAGCGATGTCTGCCTACAACATACACACGCACCTTCAATCTCCTCCTTTATGTGTCCTTGCCTCTTATCTCTCATACGGTCCCACACACATGTAAACTCTCACCCCTCTTTTCATCGATCTCACAACTGCACACTCCTCCCCCTATCTAGCTAGTAGCTGGGCCTCTCGCACCACCTCCTAGCTCCATTCCCTCTGTCTATCTTGTCCGTGTTCTAGGAACGGGGGTCCCCAGACTTGCCTGCCTGCGGCCCATGGCGTGGCTGAGCTAGCAGGTCTGTACGGCCCATCTTCATCGACGAGGTATTCAAGACCCTCGTGAGGGGCCAAGCCTTGTGAGGCAGACGACGCCAGACCTCCTCAGGAGCAGCCTCTCCAGGAAGGCTCATGAGGGGCGGAGAGATCAAGGCAAGGCAAACCTCGTGAGGTCCTTGTGACGTGAGCCATCATGATCGAGACCAGGCGGGCGCCAGGCGGGCACCAGTGCATGCAGTGTCCTTGCTTCCTATTTGGTGACAAGTGGGCAAGCGCAAGCGCGGAGTACCGAGGCATCAAGGAAAGGTTTCCATATCGGTGCAACGAGACCAAGACCAGCAGGACGGCAAGACGAAGGTCACCATGGAGCCCAAGACGGCGTCACCACCAGAGCCTTTTGCAGGCGAAGACTACTTTTGTCAGGATAAGCTGTACTAGCTGTCCCCTTTCAAATTGGCCGTTGTTGGCTCCCCTCCCTCTCAATATTTGGGGAGAGGACCAGGGCCTATATAAGTAGAACTATCCACCACAGTTGGAGCACGAGAAAACTGATTCTAGGAAAGAAGAGAGAGAACTCATTCAGAGGCATCTCACCCACACAAGTTCTCCAAGCACAAGAACACCTCAACCTTAGGAGGCTGTTCTTCCCCTTGTACTGTTCATCATCAGCCCAAGAGGCAATCCACCACCACCACACTTGAGTACGGTATTACACCTCAACGGTGGCCGGAACCAGTATAAATCTTGTGTCTTTGTGTTGCAAGTTCGTCGAGTTCGTCCGCGAGATCTTAGAGAGCTAGGGCGTGGATCGATAGGGAGAAAACCTTCACACGCACCCCAGTGTTTGAACCTCGAGGGTTTTGCCGGAACCTGTGATCCGACATTTGGTGCGCCAGGTAGGGTTGCGCGGAAGCTTCCTTCCGTCTCTCCGCGTCCCGTTGCTCCGTCGTCTCCATGGTAGACGTGCACCACGCTCGTGCTGAGCGCTGGGCTGCCCTCGCCACCCGCGTCGCTCAGACGACTCCCATTAGCGGGCCACCTCGTCGTTCCCCGTCGCCTGCCGCCAACACCGCCACCGGCCCGGCAGGGAACGAGCAGCAAGCATCCTTGCTGCACCCCTCGGTGCGGCGGGATGGCCGCACCGCAACTCCATCGTTGACCCCGGCCGGTTCTTCTTCCCATGCACGTCGCCCTCCCATGGACTCGCGGGCCGCGCTCCTCATGGCGCACGAGCTCCTGCGCTACCGACCGGTCGACGACCTCTACGAGGACTTGGCTCGACCACATCGCCGAGCTTGTCCGCGCTGCAGGGGGCTCCCCTGCGCCATCCCTCTCTCCGCCTCGCCCTCCGCCAGCTATGGGCAATGTAGTCACGGAGCACCCCCATTACCTCTGCCCCAAGACGGCGCCCTGGCGCCAAGGCGCGCGGATCCACGACATGACCCGCCGCGTCCCGCGCCCGCACATGAAGAAAGAAGCTGTGAAGGAGCCCCTCGACCGCAAGAAAATGCTCCGCCGCTCCTCGCGTCACCATGCCAGGACCGGCTGTGGCGGCAAGACCACGCGCCACCTATAGCGGCAGGGCGCGGACCCCACCAAGACCAAGCTCCACTCCCAAGGTGGGCCCCGGTGACCATAGCCAGCTGCCGTGTTTTCATCCCCGAGCTGCGTAGTGTCGCCTGGCCGGGCAAGTTCAAGCCGGATCTGCCTCCTCGCTACGACGGCTCCCCCGACCCCGCGGAGTTCTTGTAGCTCTACGAGCTGAGCATCGAAGCGGCCAACGATGACGGGAAAGTCATGGCGAACTGGTTTCCCATGGCTCTCAAGGATGGCGCCCGCTCCTGGCTCCTGAACCTGCCACCGGGCTCGATCTCCTCCTGGTACGAGATGCGCAACCACTTCGTCGCCAACTTCCAGGGCACTCGCTACCGCCCGCCGGCTGCGGGTGACCTGCGCCGCGTCAGGCAACAACCGGGAGAGACCCTCCAGAAGTACATCCAGCGCTTCAACAACGTCCACCTCAAGATCCCCAAGGTGATGGACGAGGCCATCATCTCTGCGTTCTCTGATGGCGTCCGCGATGTCAAGATGAAGGAAGAGCTCGCTATCCACGAGGAGCTGTGCACGTCACTAGAGTTGTTCAACCTAGCGACCAAGTGCGCAAGAGCTGAGGAGGGGCGCCTCTCCCTCCTCGAGCTCCCAGCCGCAGACCCGGAGGAGAAGAAAGCCAAGGCCAAGGACGTGAAGCGCAAGGGAGCATCCATGCTCGCAGCGGAACCAGACACCAAGCGTGGCAGAGACCAACTAGAGTCATCCAAGAGCAGCCATCCATTCTGCGCCTTCCACAACCTGAATACCCACAACACCAGTGACTGTCAAGAGCTCAGAGCCATTCACGAAGGACGCTTCGGTCGACGCCCCAAGCGCGGCGACCGGGGCTATGGCCGAGGAGGAGGACGTGGTGGCGGACGCTGGGACGACCGTGGCCCGCGCTAGGAGTGGCGCGACCGGCCTCGTGAGGACCGCTGACAGGATCAGCCTCGCGAGGGTGCCTGGAGGGATCAGCCTCATGAGGATCGTCCTCAAGGCAACGTCGGACTCCCTCCGCTGCCGCCACCGCCAAGAAGGAATGATGAACACCATCAAGACGAGGGGGCCGGGGGCTTCTAGGAACCGCGTGCTATCGCCTGCATCTTGGGCGGAGCCCAGGCCCCAGCCTCGTAGCGTATCTTCAAGCAGTTTGCTCGTGAAGTGAATGCAGTCCTCCCCAAGCTCGAAGCCACACGCCCGCTCAGATGGTCCTAGTGCCCCATCACGTTCAACTCGGTAGATCAGATCAAGTGTGCAGCTACCACTGGCGCCCTCCCGATGCTTTGCTCCCCAGTCATCAGCAACGTGCAAGTTATCAAGAACCTCATCGACGGCGGTGCAGGGCTCAACGTCCTGTCCGTCGACACGTTCGACAACCTCCAAGTGCCATATGACCAGCTTCAGCCTACCAAGCCTTTCTCAGGAGTGACCGACGGTTCCACCACACCGATAGGGCAGGTCCGCCTCCTTGTTACCTTCGGGGAACGCAAGAACTACCGCACCGAACTCATCGACTTCTACGTCACGCACATCCATCTGCCGTACAATGCCATCCTCGGGTATCCAGCCCTGGCCAAGTTCATGGCGGTGACCCATCACAGCTACAATGTCCTCAAGATGTCGGGAAGCAGCGGGATCATCACGGTCCCATGTGAAGAAAGAGATGCGGTGTGCTCCCTTGAGCGTGCCTTCCAAGCTGCAGCAATCGACGACCCCGATAGCAAGGGTGAGGGCCCTCCTGAGGTCATCTCCAAGAAGAAGAAGCAGTTGCGCCGTGCAGGACCTCAGGCGGGTGGCGTCGCGGCCGGAGCCTCGTCAGGATCAGCGCCCGCTCCCGGGGCACCTCCCTCCATCGCATAGGAAGGCGCGCCCAGCGCCCTTCTCGGGCAGGGCTCGGGGCCTTTCTTCTGGAAGGCCTCAGACCTTGCCCACATCACGAGGGAGGCGCTTGGGCACCACTTGGAGGCGTGCTTCACGACACGTTTCCCTCAGGAGGGCACAAGGCAAGGATCATCCACCATTCGGGAGTTCATCACCAAGACCACCCAGGAATTGCAAGACGCAAGGGCCATGCGCGGCGACCGCCGTTCACGAGGCACAGCTTCCCATCCAGGCGAGGATGCCGGGCTGCACATCTGCATTGACGTCCTAGGGCTCAACAGGGCCGCCCCTCAGGAGCTTTTCTGGTCTTCGCGCGTGGGATGCTGCGAGGGCCCACCGCACAGCTACATTCCCATGCCCTTCGGCCTGCCGAGCCTGTCGTCCACCTACCAGCGCAACTTGCGGCGCATCCTAGCGGCTCAGGAGGCTAGGCACCATGCCGTCTTGATGGAGATGGAGACGGTCCTCAGGGAACCACCTGAGCCCCCAGAGCCTCCTGAGGCTCAGGGCCCCGGTGGCCCGTGTGGAGCAACCCCTTCTCCGCGCACATTTAGCTGCCCCAACTCTCCTTCGTCAACATAACCAGGTGACATTTTCCAAGTTCATTTAGCTGGGAGCGCCCCTTGGGCTGCATCATTCCCAAGCCACGTGGGTCCGTCCCTATGGCATGTATCCCTTTTTATGTCTTCAGCTTACCTTGTTGGGAGCGCCCCCCGGGCTGCATCATCCCCAAGCCGCTCGGGCCTGACCCAGTGGCACGTATCTCCCATGCACTTACTTAAGCCTGCTACTCTCATGTTTGATCTACCTATGATTACTACCTGCTCAATCGTCGCCTCCCACGGGGCCTCCTCACGTCGGCACGACGCTGGTGCACGGGTCCATCCCTGCCACGTCGAAAAACCTAAGCGGTCGAGCTCTGGCTCACAGCGCGCCCCGTGGACGTCACGTCACGGGGCCCTCAGTTCCTTCACCCCCTTGCAGAGCAACCAGCGGTAGGCTGGTAACCATAACGACAGATCGTGTTCTTCCTTGTGCTGGCTCACAGGAACCCCACGAGGATAACACCAGGCGGCACCGCAAGCCCCCTCCTCTTCCAAGTAATCCGCTTGCACATTAAAAGGGGCTCCTGAGCATCGTGACTAAGGAGCTCTTACTGGCTCTCTAGCCCTCACCCCCTGGCCTTGACCACGGCACGCGACCTGGCATACTAGCAGCGGCTGAGCTCGCTCGAGGGCCAGGACCTGAGGGCGTAGAGCACAAAGGAGAGCATAGGAAAGGGGAAGGCTCGTAAGGGCCTAACCTAGCTATGTTGCGGATGTTCGCGCACAGGTCTGGTGCATCACGAAGAATCGACCCCGGACCGCCAAGATAAGTCACGTGCTCAGATCAACTAATCGTTGGAACCTAGGGGACACACTCGCCGCAACCCTGTTGCGGCAACGTCGCCTCCCTTTCTTATCTTACCACGGCTGCTTGAGCGCTAATGGGGACCCCCTAAGCATCGCGCCTCAGGAGCTCTTACTGGACCTCAGGCCGCTCACCTCATGGCCTTGACCACGACACGTGACCTGGTATACCAGCGACGGCTAAAGCTTTCCTAGGGACCAGGACCTGTCAGCGTAGAGCAACAAGCTGTCGCGAGATTGGAAAGGGAAGACCGAGCCTAAACAGGACTTGCACTCACAAGGCTTCCATAATTGAGATAATATCAACAAAAGACATTGCAGACTCTTTACACGCCCCCACGGGGTACTTCTTGATTCCTCACAGGGAACAAAAGAAGAGAACCTAGGAGAATCCTATCTACACACCCCCACGGCCAACACCATCATCAACAGTGGGCCGCGGGAGGCCGGCGCCAACCCCATCTAGATCAGCGACGACGGCGGCCGGACTTTACGGCCCTGCTCCGGGCGCGGCGAGAGCTCGGAGGCACATAGCTGTCGTCGCTCGTCTCCGGAGTCTCGTAGAGCTCGGGAGAACCGCTGGACTCCCAAGAGTCGCTGCTGCTGGAGTAGCCACGAGCGGGGCGTTCCTCATCCTGGCGCTCCCCTCTGGGGCAACACTCCAAGTGGCAACCCTCCGCGTCAAAGACCTTGAAGAACAGCGTGGAGGTGCCGTCGTACTCGAAGTGCATCACGAGGGCGCCCTCCGCACGGCAAACCCGCACGACCTTGCCCCAGCCACGGGTCATGAAGATCTTTCCGGTGGAGACTGCTTCAACCTCTGCTCCGGTCGCCGGAGCGTCGCAGTCAGCATGCTGCAACTAGAGTTCGAGAGGCCCCCTTCGCGGCATCATGTCAGAGAAGAAGCGCGGGAAGCGGATCCAGGAGCTTGGGGGCATCGCCGCCCACAGCACAAGCTTGTGTGAGGAGTCCGCTGCATGGACTCCAGGAGCGACGACACTCGTCGCCACGGCGCATCGACCTTGGCCGCGGTGGGCATGCTGACACTCATTGCTCCTTCCACCCGAGCCCCCGGCTTGGGCGTACAAGGGCAGTGGATACCCGGAGGAGGCCTCTCACACTAAGGCCTCGTCACCATCTGCATCGCCACATCATCGCGATGGTGGACCGACCTCTTCTTCGGCGGCAGCAGCGCCGGCATGTCGAGGGGAATCTTTCCCTTCTCGTCAGCTGAGAACCTTCGGATCAGCGCCATTGGAGTCGATGGTGGAGCAGAGGAGGAAGAAGCAGGCCGAATGGGAAGAAGTGGGGGACGGGGGCTCCGCCCCCTTCCTCATTTATAGCAGGAGAAGGCCAACCAGCACCCCCCATGATCACAGGTAATGATGGTTTTCCTTGCATGTCGTAGGGACTTGTCAATTCAGGCAGTTGCCGAGGCAGCATGGGGAAGCGGAGACGCCCATGTCCAATCAACCGCCACGCGTCAACCAAGGCCGCAGGCTTTTGGGTCCCGCGGTGCTCCGCACTTGACCTTTGGCTTTGCCTCGAAGCCATGCCCGAGCGTGCCTTGGGCCCGGGGGCTACTGTCAGCGTTCTGGGAACGGGGGTCCCTAGACTTGGCTGCCTGCGGCCCACGGCGTGGCTGAGCTAGCAGGTCTGTACGGCCCATCTTCATAGACGAGGTATTCAAGACCCTCGCGAGGGGCCAAGCCTCATGAGGCGGACGACGCAAGACCTTATAACTCATTAGTTATGTCTCTCCCTTATAACTCGCTTTCCCCACACGTCGATCGATCTACCTCATTAGTTATGTCTCTCCCTTCCTCCGACAAACAACAATTGATCTACCGATCTAGTTAGGCTTTCTTACCAAACACATGGTTCCCCTTCATCATCCATGGATGCATCCCGACAGATCTATCATGCACAGGCACACATAGAAACACATCCCCACTCTTATTGATAATATTGCAGTTCCACCCTCAGTTTGTCTAGTAGGCCTCTCCCACCATCTTTGAGAAGCAACTCCATCACCCATCCAGCACTCTTCCTCTCTCCCTCCCTCTCTCTCTCTCCTCTCTCTCTGTCCCATCCTATTTCCCGTCCTTCAGTTATGTATGGATGTCGACCGATCTCCCTCTAGACATAGCTGGGTCTCTCCTTCTCAACACATATACGAGTCGTTCTACCTCTGTAGCTAGGCCTCTGCCTACCCCTCCCCCCACACACATAGATACATCGAGCACTCTAGTCATGTCTCCCTACCACACACAAACTTGACCTGTGCCCTCTGACGTTCAAGTAGGCCAGTCACCCTATATCTTTGACTTGCACACACACACACACACAATTTCGATGGCTCTCTTCATCGATCTCGCACCCACCCACTTGATCCTCTCTTCAAATCTATCGATATATATGACCCCTCCCTCTCTTCTCGTGGATCGCCCGACCCTCTATATATGATATGGATAGGCCTCCATTTCACACACATTGCATGCAAAATTTTGTTTTGAGATGTCATCGACACATATTACCACAAATACATTCACGAAATCAACCTCCCCCCAAAATAAAAAACACTCACGAATGCACAAGCCATTTGTCTAGGTTTGTATCTCTCACAAACACCCACGTAGGTGGGGGACGTGCACGAAGAGAAGAGGTGCACGCACGATGCACGTACTCCCGCTTTCCCAACCAAACTCGCGCGGGTACATGATGGAGCTCATTTCTGTATGAAAAGGCAGCCCACGTGGTAATTTGACACGTGTACTGGTTTTCCACTAGATGGAGGGAGGATCGTCTACCACGGGTGAACAAACAAATTGTGACTTGACGCGTTATGTTAAAAAAGAGGCAAACCATGTGGGGCCTACCTCAGAGGCAAGGCTCTATACACTGGAGTACTTTTGATGTGTCCCGTCAACTCGCAGAACGAGGATAAGCTTGCTTAGTACGCCGTCTCCCCCGCCCATGGGCGTGGTGGCTCGCAGGATGAAGTGAAGCTTGCTTAGTAGTAGTAGTACTGTACGCCTTACGCCTGTTGCCTCGCCCACGCGCGCGGTGGCTTGCTGGACGAGGAGAAAATTTTACTACTCCCTCTGTTTACTCCTCATCCCTACTACCTTGGTTAGAGATTATCATATTGTTTGGAATATATATGTACTTTAGTTGATTTCAATATGAACTACTAGTTCATACTCCAAACACTGATGTATATAGACGTATTTTAGAGTGTATATTCACTCATTTTGCTCCGTATGTAGTCCATATTGAGGCCTTGTTTGGTTCATAAGTCCTAGGACTTTTTCTAGTCCCAACTAAAAAGTCCCTACTCCTTAAAAAGTCCCTCCCTGTTTCCTTTCAGGGACTGAAAAGTCCCTAGTCCCTCCCTAGAGGTTATTGAATGACCATGTTAGCCCTAGTATACAGAAAATAACAACCAAACAACACCATGGGGCGGCGGGGCAATGGGTGCAGGGAGGGGCATTGTTGGAAAAGTCCCGAAAAAGGCTCTCCTTGAGAGTGTTCTTCATTAAGTCCCAAAAAGCAAGTTTTACTCCCTAGTAGTCCCTCCTGTTTGGTTAAAAAGTCTCTAAGAGGGACTTTTTAGAAAAAGTCCCTGGAAACAAACACCCCCTGCATAAAGTTGAGACACTTATTTTGGAACAGAGGGAGTACATATTTGCTATGATCTGTCAATCATTGAGATGCAATAGCATGCATGTTAGTCTCCTTTGTATTTGATGAAATGTTGCAACGGGAAACCTTGGACGCAAGATACATGTAACATAAGCTAGAAGCTTCATAGCATTGTACTATCTCGCTGATAAATTACAGTACGTACTATACTAGTACTTCCTCCGTCCCTAAATATAAGTCTTTGCTGAGATTTCACCATGAACCACATACGGATGTATATAGATGCATTTTAAGTGTAGATTCATTCATTTTGTTCTGTATGTAGTCCACCTAGTGGAATCTCTACAAAGACTTATATTTAGGAACAGAGGGAGTACTATGTAAAGAGTTACGTGTCGCACGGTGTCCATAAAATATGGTGATAGTGTGAGGTGGGCCATGTAATCACCGAGCCTGCGTGTTTTCACTGCTCTTGCAATCCTCCGCCGTAAGAATGGAGAAAATTGTAATCTAGTAGTACCTCCTTTCGCCGAAAGCGTGGGACATCCAGCAGTCCTACCACCTCAGTAATAATGACCAATGAGCCGTCAAATCACATAGACCCAGCAGTAAGTTGGACGGACAAAGCAACCATTACTCTTGAATCCGCTTCTCCCTTCAACGCATGCTCCAGTGAGAGCTCGCGTCCGCTCTGCACGGGCATGAATGCGGCACTGATTCTATGGAGCGGCGCTGACCGTTTCAGGCAGGAAGCGCACGCGGGCGATGGAGGGGCTTTGGGTGGGCCAGGCTGGTCAGGAGCGGGCGTGACAGCTATCCTCCTGTCCCTACCGGACGCCCGGAAACGAGAGGATGCACCATCTCTCGTGGATAAAATCATACACTACACACCATCTCGCTGTAGGAGTAGGTCGATCTATCGCTCTCTCTAACACACACATGTTGTTAAACACACACACGCACACGTACACACAGGTTCATAGAATAGGAAAATCATCCGAGTGTGAAGCCACAGGAAGCGAGATACAAATGGAGTACATACAAGAAGCGAAGAGGTGATGAATATTCCATCAAACCTGGATTGAGGAGTAGTACTCCCTCCGTCTAGGTGTTAAGTCATCTTACGAAAATCAGATATCCCCAAAATGTTTAGGGGTCATCCATTAACTTCGCATCTCAATCCCCTCCTGGCCTCGTTTCTAGCGAGCGTTCTTACTTAGGGAGCGTTTGGATCCTTAGCAAGAACAGCTTATAGCATAGCCGGGCAAGGTTAGGCGTTTGGAACTGTTAAAATATGTTAGCTTTTGTTGGCCAGCGAGCTTGTGTGGGCTAGAAAAACCTTGCTTTCTCAGGAGAGCCAGATCAGCACGCTTCCGACGACAAACTTCGCGTAGTAGTAACATAGACTAGTAACATATGCATGTTACTAGTCCAAGTAACTCACCACTATGACCGGCCTAAGCAATGTAACCAAACACTCCTTACTCTGTCTTGTTATCTCCCCTGGAAACCCAATGCATGGAGCGCAACTACGCGTTGATCAGTCAAGAAATCAAAGTTGGCTTGCATGCGAGTTAATACGTGGCCCTGCATGGTAGCTAAAACGGCATCTCTTAGTTGTTTGGATTAATTGTTGCGTTTAGAGACAGAAATCAGGGCTTTGGTTGGAGGAATGACCGGTCAAGTTTCTCCTTCTCCTCCAATCTGCTTGCACCTTGGTCCTGCTGCACCTTCTAACGTGACTTATTACACCTAGACGGAGGGAGTCGTACGAGATACGGTGGCACACTGACTTAGGTCGAATGCAAGTGCCCAAAATTGTGTGCATGTTATAATAAGGATTGACTTAAAATAGTACGTGAGCGAATAGAGGGATCAATTGGACAGTGTTCCCGAGTAGTGGCGAGATGTGTGAGGTAAGATACACCGCTGGCGCTTTTATTTTTTCTTATTAATTTGTTTGTTTCACCTTCTGACTAGTGGGACCCAACGTACTACGTGGAGAGAGGTAAGGTGAGTAAGGTTGCATTATTTCTGCACCACTGTGGATAGTCTTACCACCAAAGCCACATGACACGATTATGATTTAATCCCAACGACTCCCACACAAAAAAAAACGGCATGCTTGTCACACGAATGCATGAATGTATAAAAGGTTATTTTCCTCTCGTTGAACATAACGGGAGGGTTGTGTAGCTGGTTAGCCTGTTCGCTCATCAAACTTGAGGTCTCGGGTTCGATAACTACACTTGAGCATAATTCGTGCCAGGAGGATTCTATGGTTTGCACTCTTCACACTCTCTCCAGTATATATATACACGCTGGAGCCTCAACGCTTGTAGTTGCTCTCTTCACAATCTCTGACCCTCTCCAGATCTTAACAAGACTTCGTTGGCCTCTCTCTCTCCCCTCACTGTTGGTCTGCTTGTAGTTGCTGTCTTCACACTATCTCACCCTCTCCAGATCTAAACAAGACTTCGTTGGCCTCTCTCTCTCCCCTCACTGCTAGTCAAAGAGCCGGCAGGATCCGTCTGCCGGGAAGGGAAGGAGGCTTAACGCTATGGCCGTCGGTGAGGGAGGGAATCCACTACCGGCGCAGCTGTTCACTTTCACCCAGCGGTGGCGCGAGAGGGCCTTCGACCCATTATTCTTCTCCGCCGTACATAGTGTGGGCCGAACGGCCTCCGGTCGCCCACCTAACCACACCCCAAGAACCTTAAGGTATAATGTACTTATTCCACATGCACTGCTCTAGCTGCATGTGGGCTTTTTCCGCTTCTGCACTCGAATCTAGGTGTTGGATCAAACAGGAAAGTAGTGGGGAAAGTTGTATACCATGAATCTAGGATGTTCCTCAAAGAGGAAAGGAATGCTGGAAAGTAGTGGGAAATGTTGTATAAGATGAATCTAGGACGTGGTTCAAAAAGGAAAGGAAGGGGGGAAAGTAGTGGGGAAAGTTGTATCGCATGAATCTAAGACGTGGTTCAAAGAGGAAAGGAAAGGGGGAAAGTAGTGGGGAAGGTTGTATAGCATAAATCTAGGACGTGGTTCAAAGAGGAAAGGAAGGGGGGAAAGTACTAGTACAGACTGGCTATCCAGCACCTATGTTGGTCGAAAAGGGAAAACAATGACAAACACAGTACGCACATCTGTAACGAACTGATCTTTTGTTTTGGGGGACAAGGCTGTAGAGTTTGAGCAGGACTAGATTTGCTGCGCTCACATAGGGAAAGGTGTCTGAAGATAACAAAACTAGGACCAACACAAATATGCTCCTTGGTTGTTTGTTCTTTGTTGCAACAGACTGTGCATCACCCCAGTACATCGGTAGATGCACATGGTGCTGGTGCGTCCACTGTCCCGTGCAACTCTTTAGCTGTTGTTAATCTAAGGCCCTGTTTGGTTAAAAACTCCCTAGTCCCTACCTGCTTGGTTCCAGGGACTAAACATGGGCTATAGGTTATTAAATGACATGATAAAGACCATTTTACCCCTAGTAATGAACTAATAGAGACAAGGTGCGATGCGTGGCAGGGGCAACTGTTGGAAAAAGTCCCAAAAAGACTCTCCCTCGGGGTCTTCTTTCTTTAGTCCCAATTGCCCACTTTTAGTCCCTAAAATTCCCTCCTGTTTGGTTTAGATGGGACTGACACAGAGTTTTTTAGTCCCTCCATCAAAATGTCCCTGTAAACAAACACCCTCTCATAATGCCGCTGGAAAATTGATGCAATGCCACAGTTAAAAGCAAATTACATGTTTAACGAATTTTATTGTTAATATAATCTCTCTATTAATATTAATAAATGCCACCGTTTGAGAAATGCTACTGTCTTGCTTTCTTTCCCATTTAGATAAGGTAGATGCTTCTTTTTGTTGGCTTCTGTGTCATCCATCGTTATTGACCACTAGTTGTTTCCTTTGCACCTCTGTGTAAACAGGGTTATCAACTTCACCTTGTTGCCATTGTGACCTTTTGTTGCACTGCACAAAACAGTTTTGTTTTAAGAGTGTTTTGTGCAGTTCAACAAAAATGTCACACCGACAACGTTGCTTGATTGCTTGATCTTAGTGGAACTCCACAAGAGGAGATCTTACTTCCTATCCGTGTTGGCAAATTTGGTTTAGATCTTCTTCTTGTGAGTTGTTTGAATTCCACATCATGAGAGGTCAGTAATAGCCTTCTTTCACATGATTCTACAATGTGCTTTCATATGTTGTGCTACTTGTACGGTAATGTTGCTTCATTTTAGTGAACTGCACAAATGGAGACAAGACTTCCAATCTATATGTGCACCGTAATATCCCATTGAGGTAAGATAAGGATATTTCACAACTGTTGGCCTCTATTTTGCCACTTTCATCAGAAAATTAATGTCATTGTTTAGTGCTATACTTGTGCAACCTAATTGACATGACAAATCTTACATTGAAGGTGAAGCTTGTCTGTTATTGAACCAAGTGATGAAGGGGAAGAACAAGCCGAAGAAAAACAAAATCAACGCCCGGTGCTGTAATGAAGCACTGGAACCGTGATGACACAAGTAATGATATAGTTTTGCATCTGAATTTATTGCTATGGCTGGAACGAGCAATTGTTTTGCCACTGATTTCATGCTGCTCTTAATGTAATACGTAATTATCTCTACTTGTGAAAACATGGATCTTCTTTGAAGATACCATATATTTTAGTGGAACTGCACACGAAGATGTTGGAAACATTAAACTAATCGAGGAGTATATAGTAAGCATGGCCACCATAGTAGATAGCAACAGATGGTTCCAGAGAAGTGCTTCATCTGTATGCTCTACACAATAAGCCTCCTGACAAAGGTTGGTACTCGCCCACTGATTTGATCCATATGATTGAGCTTTGTCATCTCTATTGGTGTTGTGCTACTGTTTAGATACTGTCATCAAAAAGTGGTATTGTCCTTGAGAAGTGCTTCATCTATGCTGTTTTAAATATTTCCTTTCCTTTTTTTCTCGAGCAAACAGGGATGCTAGCATTTAGTTGTCCTCTTGTCTTTGCACAACAGGACCATCCTCCTCTGAAGAAGAATATGGAGTACGTGAAGTGACTAGTTCCGATTATGCCAGGATGAAGAAGCCCTGTCTATCTTCTCATCAGAAGGAGAAGTTGAAGGATGGTTACATTACCCCCCACAAGACCAAACTAACTTCAGCTCAGAAGGACTAACAAATTTCCATTTTCTTCCTGTGCTGTGCGAGTACAATGTTGTTCTAGGATTCTTTCCAGTGAGTTCCATTTTTCTAAAAGTGTGCTCTACATGGACCATGCAGGTGCCTGTTTAAACTGTCATTCATAGTACATTTTGCTTTATACTAATCATTTTTTTATTTGTGCAAACAGGGGTGCTCAACTTGATTTCAATGGGAACTGCACAAAATGTTCATGAATACATCGAGTCATTCATTTCCACCACAAGAAAGGAGGTACCGAGCGAATTTGGTTGATTTTGGTGGAACTGCACAAGAAGATCAGCTGGTTTATTTAGCACGAGGTGCCATGTCAATGTCCGAACTGATGGCAAAACCTTCCCATTCCGCAATCGTAGGCATTTAATATTTTGGAATGGGACAACCTTGTCAAATTTTGCTCATTGATTTTAGCAAGAAGATAGGCATTTGATATTTTCGAATGGGACACCCTTTGCTGTCAGCAGCGTCGATCCATTTTTTCTTTATTCTAGTTGTGAAGTAAATATTGGCTCTGACATGTGAATCGCTGAGATGCATAATCATCGATTGTTTTGAATGTTCTCTATGAATTGCCAGGCTTATGTGTTTGATTGCAATGTACAAGAACGCTAAAAAGCTGCTCAAACTCTTTGTACTCCTTTTGTTCCTTTTTACTTCACACATTGTGAAAGTGCATACTTTTTTCTATAAGATTGGTCAAAGTAGAGATACTTTGACTGCAGACAAAACTTGTATGCAGACTAGAAAGGACCGGAGGGAGTACATGTGAAACTGCTGCAAACAGGGTGATCACCCTGGGAATAATTCTAGTACGTATTGTTTTGCATGTTCATCCAATGCCAGTGATAAAAGAATTCAAACTAATCACAATAAATTCATTCATACACGGTCAGATTTCATATAAACATGCCGGATTTCATTACATTTCATACATTCTTCAACAAAAAAGGGGTGCGCTGGATGTATAATTAATTAACCGAAGCTACCCACCTATGTTCGGCTGAGCCAAACGGAAGCTTCAGTGACTTCACTGCAGGTGCAGTTGCATAACTGACATGTGGCCTAGATGCCTGTTGGGCCCACGTGTCAGTCAGCCAACTGCACCAGTAGTTAAGTAGAAGAAACGTCCTTCTCCAACATAGCTCTCCGACTCCATGTCGCTGCCAAGAAGCTAACCGGCCGTCAGTGGTCAACCCGCCTAGCTTGTCATAGAGATTAGGGAAACTAGGAGCCCAATGATCAGGATCCCCACATGACAAACACCTTTCTTCTTGTCATTCTTCTTCTTGAAGTTCATGTGTTGCACAGCCTTGTTCTTCCCATCAAACTTTGCTTTACCATCTAACTTGCCCTTGTTCTTGAACTTGTGGGGCTGGAAGTTCTTCTTCTATATCAGATTGGCACTAGATCCTCCCTCAATTCCTCGAGAACGTGTGTCCTTTGCTCTCGCCTTTTCTTCCACATCAAGAGTGCCAATGAGATCCACGAAGTAGGAAGATTAGTGATGATACCTCCGGCAACAAACATGTCCGGTAGCATACAACTGAAGTGCTCAAGTTCTCTAGCAAATGACTGTACTCCCTCTATTTTTATATACAAGGCCACTATCAAAATAACAATTTACAGATATACAAGGACACTAACACTAATCGATGTAATATTAATGGTGTTTGCCTCGTATTACTAGAAAAGGAAGACATTAGCTATCCCTTGCATGCATGCGGGAGTAGGAGCATTGGCTTGATGTGCATGAAAGAGAAGAATACACATTAATTTACATGGCAAACAAGGAGACAAGCTAGCTTGCAACATTGACTTAGAAGACATTAACTTTTGCCTTGGTACCTGTAATATGGGTTTGTGGCCTTGTATATAAAATGGAGTATCTCATGAGCTTGCCCAACCACGGAGCGCCCTTAAATCATCCTGTAATCATAGAATTGCTCCATGATGTACAGCTCAGTGCCAGCATCCGGAGGGTAGCAGCGGTGGCCTTACTTGGACCTGAGTGGTGGCGACCTACCGTGTTCTACTCTTCCTCGTTTTCTGTGTGGCGCGGTCTCATTGGCAGCGAGGCGGGGCCTCGGTGGAGCAGGTGATGTCCTCCATCTCGTTGCCGGCGGGCGGTGCCTCGGCGGAGCGGGGGAAATCCTCCCCCTCGTTGCCGACTGGGTGGGGACTCGGTGGAGCCGGTGGTGTCCTCTGCCTCGTTGTTGGCGCCGCGGGCCTCGACGGAGCAGGCCCTCATTGAGGCCAACGGAGTGGGGACTCGTCGGAGCCGGCATTGTCCTCTGCCTCGTCCTCGGTCTCGCCAAACAGCCCCTTGCCCGCTTCATTGCCCTCTTTGTAGGCAGCCACAGCCTCCGCCACCCGCATGCAGTATCGCTAGTGCTCGAGGCGGCCCTCGCGGGTGGAGTGGTACGAGTCGAGCAGCGCCTCCTGCTCCGCTCGCTCCGCGGCGATCTGCTCCTCTGCTTGCAGGTGCTCCTGGAGGAGATGGTGGTTGTACGCGGCGTCGGCCTGCGCCTCCTGGAACTGCTCCTCACGCTTCTGCCTCATCGTGTCCATATACTGGGCACGGGCCTCGCCGATGGTCATGGTGCAATGCACCGGCGAGGATGGTGCAGAGGAGGGGGTTGGCGCCAGATCGTCGACTACCATGTTCTCCATTGGGACGTCGTCGTCCTACGGCTGCCTACCGGCCAGCCAGTCGGCAGCAATGGCTGCCATCTCCTTATGGTCCATCGTCCGCCCGTCCTGAAGAGCGCTGGAGCGCGAGGAAGCCATGGTGGGAAGTAGTGGTGTGGACAGGAGAAAGGGAACAGATGCAGATGACTGCGGCTATGGCCGGCTCAACAGTTTATATAGCAATGGTGGGCGGCAGAGGGACGGACATGTGACGCCAAAGTAGCCACCTCGGCAACCGCGTATCATTAATGTGGGTGGCAGAAGGACGGACGGACGGCACTTGTGTCGTTTAAAGGTGGAGCAATCGCCTGCACCGGGAAGCGGGGCAGGTGGCACTGACCATTTCGGGCGGAAAGCGTGCGCGGGCAAGGGAGGCGGTATGGGTGGGCCAGGGCAGTCAGACTCGTGCTTGGCAGTGGGTCGGTCCAGCAACCGAACATGTTGGCTCGCCAGCTAGCTCGCCGAGCTAAGCGACGACAATCAGACAATGGACGTAGCTTCCGACCTGGAGCCGGCGCCACTGTCCAAGCCGGTTCATGCCGTGTTCACCATAGAGCAGGTGCGGCCGTAGTTCGACGCCCTAATGGTGGAAGAGCTACCAGCATAGGAGGACATGTGCTGCAACCTCCGTCTCCTCAACGAGCACCGGTGAACAAGCGAGCAACAATGCCATCGCGGACATGTGGCCCTATGATCCTGGCTTCCCGAATGAGCAACGGGCGCTGTATCAGACCATCCATAGGGCCCGCGAGGCCCTCTAATTCGTCCTTCGAGTTGTTGCGCTCGCTGTGGTGCCACCGTCTCGTATTGTCAACATGGTCAACGGACATGAGGATGAGGAGATGACTTTACTTGGAGAGGATGATAGTGGGGACTAACTAGGGCCATAGCCGCACGTGCGCAAGTGCCTCCTTATTAGTATATAAAACTATAAATTTTTTTGCTTCCTCCTGGTTTCCTGACATCACGGTCCCACTCCATTGTCAACCTGTGTAGTGAATAAACAACAGAATTGCACAAGAAGCGGGACAGCTGTGACCAAGCAGCTCAAGCAGTATTTGTGTTTTTGAGGTGTGAGCACTACAGAGTTTTTCTTGAGCGATGTTTATCCCAGATATTAAATTTTCTCCTCCGAACAACAACGAAAACATCGCTGCAGGTATTAACTGGGCGGGCTGTGGCTCGTCTAGCCCAGGCCAGATATCCAGCCCAGATATTAATTTTTTCTAGCTGTTTTTCTAGCTGAAAATGGCTAGCCCAGCTATACTTTTTTAGGAATACCCAGGCAAGGTCAAGTTGTTATTCTCCGCCCCGTTGGGCTGCAAATCTTTCCTAGGATCTCCGCCCCAGCTTCTAGGGTTTAGCCTCTATGATCTCGTGGTAGATTAACTCTTGTAATACTCATATCATCAGATCAATCAAGCAGGACGTAGGGTATACCTCCATCGAGAGGGCCCGAACCTAGGTAAACATTGTGTCCCCTGCCTCCTGTTACCATCCGCCTTAGACGCACAGTTCGGGACACACTACCCGAGATCCGCCGGGTTTGACACCGACATTGGTGCTTTCATTGAGAGTTCCACTGTGTCGACACCATAAGGCTTGATGGCTCCTTCGATCATTGGCAACGATGCGGTCCAGGGTGAGGTTTTTCTCCCCGAACAGATCTTCATATTCGGCAGCTTCGTACTGCGGGCCAACTCGCTTGACCATATGGAGCAGATCGAGAGCTACGCCCCTGGCCATCAGGTCAGGTTTGGAAGCTTGAACTATACTGCCGACATCCGTGGAGACTTGATCTTCGACGAATTCGAGCCCATGTTAGGTGCGCCGCAAAGTCACGACGAG
This sequence comes from Triticum aestivum, assembly GCF_018294505.1. NCBI lineage: Eukaryota > Viridiplantae > Streptophyta > Magnoliopsida > Poales > Poaceae > Triticum > Triticum aestivum. Next base: position 409,339,415 of record NC_057803.1, on the reverse strand, counting down.
CATGACTTAGCTCTGCCGCCGGACGGTGTTCGGGAGATCACACCTGTGGCTACTCCGGCCCTCAATCCGGAGCATATCGTGCCATTCGAGGACGGGTGGATGAACCCCGCCACGGAGGCCGCACACTCAACGGTAGTAGAGCCGAATACTGACTTCACTTCCTACGAGACCTGTGTTGCCGGACACTTGGATTCATCCCCGTCCGCAGGCTCCGAACTGCCTGTGTCCATGCCTATCGAATCTGATTGGGCACCGATCATGGAGTTTACCTCCGTGGATATCTTTCAGCACTCACCCTTGGGCAACGTGCTAAATTCATTGAGGTCTCTCTCCTTGTCAGGAGACCCTTGGCCGAACTATGTCCGGCTTGAGTGGGAAGCGGACGACGAAGAAATTCATTCCCCACCCACCACCCACTTAATATCCACTGTCGATGACTTAACGGACATGCTTGATTTCGGCTCCAAAGACATCGACGGTATGGACGACGATGCAGGAGAGGAACAGGAACCATCGCCCACAGGGCGCTGGACAGCCACTTCATCACACGATATATACATGGTGGATACACCCAAAGAAAACAATGACGAGGAACGGAAGGATGAAGCGGAGGATAATTCCCTCAAGAAGCAACCAAAGCGACGACGTATGCGCCGCTCCAAATCCCGCCATGGCAAAAACAGCGATAACAGCGCAAGAAAGAATAATACCCCGGTCAACTCCAAAGCAAGCGACGACCACATGGAACCAGCGACAGAGCAGGATGAACCAACGGACGACGAACATAGTACGGAGCCGCTGTCCGATCACGGCGACACCAAGGGTAAAGCTCATCAACCTGTCTCCGGAGAGGAGAACAGTTTGGACGACGATGCACACATCATCCCGGAAAGGAACTCGGAGCAAGAGGACCTCCATAGAAGGCTTATTGCCACCGTGAGGAGTCTGAAGAAGCATAAGCAAAGGCTTAAGGCCGTGCAAAATACACTCAATAGTTGATGGAACAAAGTGCTCGACACTGAAGAAAAGTACGGGCGCAGCCACCACACAAAGAGCTATCCAAAGCGCAAGCTGCTGCCCGAATTTGATGACGAGGCCTTAGAGCCTATACAGCTGAAAAATAAAACGGCCGATCAGCCGGATCGACCACCCCGTGGCCGTGATAGGGAGGCTAACGATGTCGCACATAAGTCAGCACACGATTTACGTGAGGACTTGCACCAAAAAGCCGGTATGACCAGGTCCATCTATGGATCTAGGAAGCGCGCTCGGACATAGAATCAAAACCGAACACTACAACCGTCAGAATGCCATGACACATCCAAATACAAGGGTGCCGCACACCCCCTATGCTTGACCAATGAGGTTCTGGATCACGAATTTCCAGAAGGATTCAAACCCATGAACATAGAGGCATACGACGGAACAACAGACCCTGGGGTCTAGATTGAGGACTTTATCCTTCATATCCACATGGCTCACGGAGATGACCTCCACGCCATCAAATACTTACCCCTCAAGTTGAAAGGACCAGCTCGTCACTGGCTGAAGAGCCTCCTCGAAAACTCAATTGGAATTTAGGAAGAGCTTGTAGATGCTTTTCGGGCTAATTTTCAAGGGACCTATGTCCGACCTCCCGATGCAGACGATTTAAGTCATATAATTCAACAGATCGGAGAGTCAGCCTCAAAGCTTTGGAACAAATTCCTCACTAAGAAGAATCAAATTGTCGACTGCTCGAATGCCGAAGCCTTAGCGGCTTTCAAACACAGTGTCCGGGACGAATGGCTCGCCAGACACCTTGGCCAGGAAAAACCGAGGACAATGGCAGCCCTAACAAGACTTATGACCCGCTTTTGCGTGGGCAAAGATGATACTCTTCGAGCACTAAGGCTCTATTAAATGAGAGCCTTCTAGGACTTCTTCAAAATAGTGCTCGGATGAGACCTGGCCTACGGCTGGACCCCGGGTGACAATAGCGGTGGCATCCATCTCTGCCCAGTATGTCTTAACACAGGCAAGAGCTATCCGCGCACCCTCTATGCATGCTGACCTCTTTGCAGCATCGATATGTGGCACAACACCAAGGAATCGTTGCACTAAACCAAAATAACTATTCGGCCTTGGTCCTTCCGGCCAAAGATGATCGACGACAGACCTCATGCCAAGCCCGGACAACATATGGAGCTCAGCCCACTCGGCCATTTGCTCATTTAATAGCAGCAGACGCGTTGGAGCACTAAACCGCTGTTGGATGTGGGGTTCCGGCAAACCCTTAAGGTTCGAACACTGGGGTGTGCGCAAAGTCTTTCCTTCCTACCGATCTACGCCCTAGCTCGCTAAGATCTCGCGGACGAACTCGACGAACTCGCAACACAGAAAGACACGAGGTTTATACTGGTTCGGGCCACCATTGTGGTGTAATACCCTACTCTAGTGTGGTAGTGGTGGATTGCCTCTAGGGCTAATGATGAATAGTACAAGGGAAGAACAGCCTCCTGAGGTTGAGGTGTTCTAGTGAGTAGGCTCTCGATCGGGTTGGATCAAGATAAGATGAGATGAGATGCCCTACTATGGTGGCTAGCTCTGCTTATATAGGCCCTGGTCCTCTTCCCAAATATCTAGGGGGAAGGGTGCCAACAACGGCGGGCTAGTTTGAAGGGGGACAGCTAGTACAAGTTATCCTGACAAAAGTGGTCTTCGCATGTGAAAAGCTCTGGTGGTGACGCCGTCTTGGGCTCCATGATGACCTCCATCTTGCCGTCCTCCTGGTCTTGGTCTCGTTGCACCGATATAGCAACCTTTGCCTAATGCCTCGGTACTATTCGCCTGCGCTGGCCTCCTTAGCACCAAAGAGGAAAGAAGGACGCTGCGCGCGCTGGCGCCCGCCTGGTGTCATGCGTCATGGCTCACGTCACGAGGGCCTTGTGAGGTTTTCCCCGCCTTGATATCTCCGCTCCCTGTGAGCCTGCCTGGCTAGGCTACTCCAGAGGAGGTCTTGCATCGTCTGCCTCGCGAGGCTTGGACCCTCGCGAGGGTCTTGGATGCTTTGTTGGTGAAGATGGGCTGTACGGCCTACTGGCTTAGCCACGCTGTGGGACGCAGGCAGGCAAGTCTGGGGACGCCGTTCCCAGAACACCGACAATAGCCCCCGGGCCCAAGGTGCGCTCGGGCTTGGCTTCGCGGCGAAGCCAAGGGCCAAGTACGGAGCGCCGCAGGCCCCCAAAGTCTGCGGCCTTGGTTGACGCGTGGTGGTTGACTGGACGTGGGCGTCTCCGCTTCCCCATGCTGCCTCGACAACTGCTTGACCTGACAAAAGGCTGGCGCAGGCAGCACTTGCCTTCGTTGCTTCTTCCTTGCCTCGCTCCAGATCCTCTTTCTCGCTCTTCGCCGCCGCTACCTCTAGATCTGCCCCAGGCTTGCTCTGCATCTGCTGCTCATGGCGCAGCGCAAGGTCAAGACTTCCTCGGCAACCGTCTTGGTACGAGCCCGCTCTTGAGGCGCCCACCGTCACGGAGAAGAGCCTCGCCTCCGTGCGCCTGCTGACAGTGGGATAGATCAATGAGTGGGGGAAGATGGAGCTCTGGTTTGCGTCCGACGAGCCGGAGCCTAAGGGGAGCACCTTCTTCCCCTTCTTCTCGAGCAGCGTCGCTGTTGGGTTGGTTCCTCCCTTCTCTGATTTCTTTTATGAAGTCCTCGACCACTACGGGCTGCAGGCGTTGCACCTCCATCCCAAGTCTGTCCTCCTCCTGTCCATCTTTGCCTACTACTGCGAGGCGTACCTGGGCGTGATGCCATCGTGTAACACTTCGGATGTAACTTACCATATTTGTACTCCAACTATTGCCATTTTGGCTCTAAGTTATGATATTTCCTCGTGGTTGGGTTTTGTCTTCGTTTTGCATTTTGTCCATGTCATGCATCTCATACCATGTCATCATGTGCATCACATTTGCATATGTGTTCGTCTCATGCATCCGAGCATTTTCCCCGTTGTCCGTTTTGCGATCCGGCACTCCTACGTCCTCTGGCGCCCCCTTTTGTCTCTTTTCGTGAGTGGGTGTTAAACTTTCTTGGATTGGAGCGAGATTTCCCAAGCGGCCTTGGTACACTTCCAGTAGACCGCCTGTCAAGTTTTGTGCCATTTGGAGTTCGTTTGATACTCCAACGGTTAACCGAGGAACCGTAAAGGCCTCGTGTGTGTTGCAGCCCAACACCCCTTCAAAGTGTCCCAAAATCCATCCAAACCCCCTCCATCCTCTCGGCCATTCGATCACGATCGCGTGGCCAAAAACCGCACCTCATTTGGACTCTCCTAGCTCCCTCTACCTATATATTTGTACGTCCCCCCGAAATCTCGCAGTCCAAACCCTAGAAATTCCCCTCGCGCCGCCGGACACTTTCCCCTCCACCGACGGACATGTCCGCCGCCACCGCTCGCCCACTCCTGCGCTGACACGTGTCCACCCACGCCCACTTCGCCGCCGGGCCCGTGAAGCCCATATGGACCTGCCCCGGGCCGCGCCAGGCCCGAGGGAGCCCGCAACCTCGCCGTGCACCCGCCTCGCCGGATCTTCGACGCCGTCTTCGCACCGTCGCCGGCGACCAACTCTGGCGACCGGAGCACGCCGCCGCCCATCCTCCCTCCACCTCGTCTGCCTCACCGTCCGCCGCCTGCACCAGGTCGCCATCCACCACGCCGCCCCCATCTCGTTCTGCCTCTGGCTAGATCTCTCCTCATCTCTCTCTCTCTCTCTTCACTTCGACAGGAACCGCGTCGCTGCCCCGATCCGCTCCCACCGCCATTTGGAGTCCCTCCGAGCTCGGATCCGGCACCCCCACCTCTGGATCTGTCCATTCCCGCAGCTCCTGTGGTGCTCACCTGCCGGAGTCGCCGTTGCACCGCCGTTGACCTAGGGCGCCGCCGTCCCTGTATCCTACTCGTGCGCCAGGCACGAGGAGGACGATGCCCTCACCCGCGTGTGCCACCTCCTCTCCTCAGGCCCAGCAGCCTCTGGCCCAAACCCCCTCCTTCCTTCCTGGGCCAAAGCCCGTGTGGTGAGCCATCCTCTAAATCCCGACCGAGCGTTATTTAGTTACCAATGCTCGTCTATTTTTTTCTAAGTCTCTTTTTCTACAATTAATTTAGCACTTTTCATCACGCCATAACTCCACATCCGTAGCTCCGTTTTTGTGTGTGCAATATATCAAAATGTTCGTTAGGATGTGCTCTTCATTTTGTTCCATTGAACCATGCTTGTTTGAGTCCATCTTGATGCCCGAATCACTGTTGTAAGAGTGCTTCATAATGTTAGTTCCTGTTACTTAGCAGATCTTGAGCATTTGTCTTTTTTGCCATGATTATTGTGTGCTGCATATGATCATGAGCTCTACATGTGTTTTGGGCTATGCCATGCCATCTTTACAGGGGTGTATGCCATGTATTTTTGTGATCAATGTGGTGACTAGCACAAGCATGCAAAGTAGCTCTCGTGATGTTGCTGATTTCAGGGACTTAGAATTTCACTAAGTCATGTTCCTGCTGTTATTTTTATGCCATGCATTCTTGTTGCTACAGAGTGATCCAGGCTTCTTTTGAGCACGTTCAGTAAGGATGATTTGGGCATATGGTTATGCTCTATCCGTCCATGTCCCTCTTTGCATTTATGGAGTGTCCTAGCATGACTCAATCTTGTTCTACTTTTGCTATAAAATGTTCCTGGCAGATTGTTTACGTGTTAATTAGTTTTGCCAAGGTTGTTGTAGTTGATCCATGCATGCTATGAACTTGTTCCTGCTTTGCTTGGCTTCATGATCATGTCTTCTTGCTGGTAGTATGCTTAGTTTGTCATGCAATGCCTTGTGTTGAGTGCATTGAGCTCCCAAACATGACTTCATAATTCTATTTATGCCATGTCCAGTTTTCTGCTAAGTCTGAATCTGTTAACGAAACTTGCGATGTTTACATGGGTGCCATCATATCTTATGATCCTTTTTGGCTTATGGTCAGTAAGGGACTTTTGTTATATGCTTTGAGTAGATTCATGCCATGCCTTTGTTTGCTATGTTTTGTTCCTTTAGCATGTTGATACCTTGCTCTAAACATTGCTTCCTGATGTTAATTCCTGACATGTTAGTATTTCACTAAGCTGACAAGGTTGGGCTTTGTTGGAGGAGTTTTATTCAAGGCGAACTGTCAAGGGGTCCCCATTATAACCCAACCGCGTAAGGAACGCAAAATCAAGGAACATAACACCAGTATGACGGAAACTAGGGCGGCAAGATTGGAACAAAACACCAGGCATAAGGCCGAGCCTTCCACCCTTTACCAAGTATATAGATGCATTAAAGTAAACAATATATAATAATGATATCCCAAATATAAACATGCTCCAACAAGGAACAAACTTCAATCTTCACCTGCAACTAGTAACGCTATAAGAGGGGTTGAGATAAGCGGTAACATAGCCAACCAGCGGTTTGCTAGGACAAGGTGGGTTAGAGGTTTGACATGGCAATATGGGAGGCATGATAAAGCAAGTGGTAGGTATCGCAGCATAGGCATAGCAATAGAGCGAGGAACTAGCAAGCAAAGATAGAAGTGATTTCGAGGGTATGGTCATCTTGCCTGCAAAGTTCTCCGAGTTGACATAAGCTTGATCCTCGTAAGCATTCTCAACGGGTTCCTCGATCACGAACTTGTCTCCCGGCTCTACCCAAGGCAAGAACACAAGCAAGGGAAACACAATCAACCACGGTGCAATGCACAAGCAACATGATGCAAAACATGGCATGACATGCGGGAAGTGATATGCAATGCATATGCGTGCTTCGGAAGGGAAAGATTGAACCAGGCCTCAAATCGGCAAACCAGGAGCGCCACTGGAAAGATGAGTTGATTTCGGTCGAAATCGATATAAAGATTGCCGGAAACGGATGCACGATTTACAAATGGCAAGCAAAACAAAAATGACACAATTCTACGATTAACGGCACGATGCCATCTAAAATGCAACAAGAAACTAAGCTACTGCACTCTAACATACCAACAAAGAACACGGCTGGGATCTACTCAAGATGCTTGACAAAACATGAACACTAAGCTATGGCTAAATCACACAATAGCAGGTTCAAACAAGCATGGCAAAAGTGCAAAAGATATCAGCTTCATAGACTTAGTGAAAATAACAACATGCTAGGAATTAACATCAGGAAGCAATGTTTAGAGCAATATAACAACATGCTACAGGATTAGATCATAGCAACACAAGGCATGGCATGAATCTACTCAAAGCATATAACAGAAGTCCCTTACTGACAATAAGCCAAAAAGGAACATAAGATATGATGGCACCCATGTAAACATAGCAAGTTTCGTTAACAGATTCAGACTTAGCAAAAAACTGGACATGGCAAAAACAGAGTTACGTAGGCATGTTTGCGAGCTCGATGCACTCACCACAAGGCATTGCATGACAAACAAAGCATACACCCAGCAAGAAGACATGATCAAGAAGCTAAACATGGCAAGAACCATCTCATAGCATGCATGGATCAACTACAACATCCTTGGCAAAATTGATTAACACCTAAACAATCTGCCAGGAACATCATATAGCAAAAGTAGAGCAAGATTGAGTCATGCTAGGGTACTCCATAATTGCAAACAAAGACATGGATGGATAGAGCATAACCATATGCCCAAATCATCCTTAATGAACATACTCAAAAGAGGCATGGATCACTCTGTAGCAACATGAATACATGGCGTAAAAATAACATCAGGGAAATGACTTAGTAGAATTCTAAGCCCCTGAAATCAGCAACATCACAAGAGCTACTTTGCATGCATGTGCTAGTCACCACATTGATCACAAAAAAATACATGGCATACACCCCTGTTAAGATGGCATGGCATAGCCCAAAACACATGTAGGGCTCAAGTTCATAGGAGGCACACAATAATGATGGCAAAAATGACAAAAGCTCATAATCTGATAAGAATCAGGAACTAACATTTTATAGCACTCTTGCAACAGTCATTAGGGCATCAGGATGGACTCAAACAAGCATGATGCAATAAAACAAAATGAAGAGGACATCCTAACGAACATTTTGATATATCGCATGCCCAAAACAGAGCATCACACGGGAAGTTATGGCATGATGAATAATGCATAAAAAATGAGCAGGGACGAAGACTTAGTGAAAATAGACCTCTCCGGACAGATCTAGGGTTCAATGGGTCCGCGAACCGAGGCGGGCGCGAGCTTGCCGGAGAGGAGGGGGGTCGCCGGAGAGGAGGTGGATCCGGTCCGGCCCGACCGGATCCGGCCGGCGACGAGGCCCGGGAGGCGCGGCGACGGCGGGGCGGCGACCGGAGAAGCGGAGCAGCATGCGGCGGCGCGGGG